>NC_041216.1:16951633-16957116 GCF_002837175.3 Physeter macrocephalus
CCGCAATGGGAGAGGCCACAACAGTGAGAGGCCCGCGTACCGCAAAAAAAAAAAAAAAAAAAAAAAAAAAGAAGAGGGGACAAAGTGGGGATGGAGGCGGTTCTACATCGGAGCTAAATGCCCAGATTCCACCATGAAAAGATAGTATATAATTTCAAAATTGAGAAATTCAGAAATAACAGTATAAGCATACTACTCAGATATATCAAGATAAATACCAGGAGAAATAGCTAAAAGAGTTGAAATTGGTTGTTTGAGTCGTAGAATGTGAGAGTGGGAAGGGATGAGATAAGAGATGGAAATTTGTTTGTTTTAAACTCTGTAGTTCTGACTGGCTTGCATGTTTAGTAGTTTGATAAAATTTAAAATTAGATTTAAAAAATATGCATATCCTTTGACCCAGCAATTTCACTTTCAGGAAAACATTCTAGGGAAATGTTTAAGTATGTGTACAAAGATTTAACTTTAAAGTGTTGGGCTTCCCTGGTGTTGCAGTGGTTAAGAATCTGCCTGCCAATGCAGCGCACATGGGTTCAAGCCCTGGTCTGGGAAGATCCCACATGCCGCGGAGCAACTAATCCCGCGTGCCACAACTACTGAGCTTGTGCTCTAGAACTCGCGAGCCACAACCACTGAGCCCATGTGCCACAGCTACTGAAGCCTGCGCACCTAGAGCCTGTGCTCTGCAACAAGAGAAGCCACCTTAAGGAGAGGCCTGTGCACCGCAACGAAGAGTAGCTTCCTCCGCTCGCTGCCCGCGTGCAGCAACGAAGACCCAAGGCAGCCAAAAATAAATAGAAAAATAAATTTATTTTTTTTTTAAAAAGTGTTTATCTCAGGTTCCTAAGGCCCAACAAGTGGCAACTAATTGAATATATTAGAATAACATAATCATTAAAATTTACATTTGAACATAAAGAACTCCCATACAAAATAGTGAGCACATGTCAAAGATTTATTTAATTCATTCTTTGTTTTTTTAACTTTTTAAAAAAATTAATTAATTTATTTTTGGCTGCGTTGAGTGTTGTTGCTGCACACGGGCTTTCTCTAGTTGCAGCGCAGGGGCTACTCGTCATTGCGGTGGCCTCTCTTATTGCAGAGCACGGGCTCTAGGCACCCGGGCTTCAGCAGTTGTGGCACGTGGGCTCAGTAGTTGTGCCTTGTGGACTCTAGAGAACAGGCTCAGTAGTTGTGGCGCACGGGCTTAGTTGCTCCGCGGCATGTGGGATCTTCCCAGACCAGGGATCGAACCCGTGTACCCTGCATTGGCAGGTGGATTCTTAACTACTGCACCACCAAGGAAGTCCCTTAACTCGTTCTTGAGAGAACAGCAGGATGATAAAGATGGTTCAAAGGAAAATATGAGAAACTGATAATATAGTCACTGGTCAGTGGAACACAGAATGCTGGAATAAGACTGCAAAGTTGAATAAGAAAAAAAATAATGTCCTACAAGGCCATAAAACTGTAAACTTTGAGGTTATCTTTTCTGTCAGACAGAATTCATTTGCATCTATTTGGAAACAAAAATCATTTGCAACTTATCCATTTTTTTCCCAGAAATAACTAATTCATTTAAAAAATTTAATTTAATTCATTTTTAAAATTATAGTAAAATACATATAGCATAAAATTTACCATCTTAACCATTTTTAAGTGTACAGTTCACTAGTGTTAAGTCCGTTCACATGGTTCTGCAAACAATCTGCTCACATGGTTCTGCAAACAATCTCAAGAACTCTTTTCATCTTGTAAAACTCTGTACCCACTAGACGACAACTCATCATTCCCCTCTGCTCCCAGCCCCTGCTAACCACCATTCTACTTTCTGTCTCTATAAATTTGACCACACTAGATAGCTCATATAAGTGAATCAAATAGCTTTTGCTTTTTGCTTATTTCACTTAGCATAATGTCGTCAAAGTTCATCCATGTTGTAACGTTTCAGAATTTCCTTCCTTTTTAAGGCTAATCCCACTGTATGTATATACAACATTTTGCTTATCTATTTATCTGTTGATGGATTTTGGGGTTGCTTCCACATTTTGGCTATTGTGAATAATACTGCCATGAACGTGGGTGTACAAATATCTCTTCAAGACTGCATTCAATTTTGGGGATATACCCAAGTGAAATTGGTGGAGCAACTTTTCCATCTAACTTTACAGAGTCAGGACCCTAATAAATATTAAATATTAAACCCAATAAGATTTCCTTCCCCTAAAGCATCAGGTGACAAACAAGTGGGCCAGTTAGACAATATCCTAATATGACTGTGAACGAGCTTGCAGAAATCTTTTTGCCTCATTTCCAAGTTTTGGATAATTTTTCTTTGCTGTCTCCCTCTCTACAAGGGTAGAGGCTCTGTACTGCTGGCCATTTTATCCCCAGCGACTAGGCCCAGAAGTACTGTTGAATAACTGAGGTATCATGAAAGCCTACATCATTTGGCTGTTGTGAGGATGTCATGAGATGATGCTTGTGAACTGCCTGTCAAAGTCTGGCACATAGTGGCCGCTTAAGACCTAGGAGTAGTTAATATTATTGTTATGCGGCAGCTGGGGGTGGGGGCCGGTTATGACTCAGAGGAGGGGGCAGCCATGACTCCTGTCATGGAGGGCAACTGTCCTAGATGGGAGACAGGCAGGGCCTTGGGGCCTGGGTGCTTCCAAGCCATAATGCTGGGGGAGCTAATGTCTCTTTTTAGGAATCTCCACGGGACACTTGCTTCCTCAGGCACCATAGGAGCATTGATGGCTTGGCTGATCAGCTCTAAGCCAGCCTTGTTTGGGTTCCTATTCCTTCTGCTGTTGCTTAGCAACTGGCTGGTCAAGTATGAACTCAAGTCCACGCCCCCAGAGCCCCAGCAGGTGAGCAAGAGGGACCTTAGCTTCAGCTGAGGGTGATGGGATAGTCGCAGCTAGATTGGGGGGTGGGAAGACAGGGAACGTGTCAGGACAATGCGGCAAGACTAAGGAATCCGACTCTGGTCTAAGACCTTGCTCTGCAGCTCCCTCTTGGGTGATAGAGGACAGAGCACTTCCTTCACAAAGTTTCAGTTGCCTCAGCTGAAGAATAGGGCCCATCCCAGACTCTTCTACTTCATGTTTGATGACAACATGCTTTGACAACAGTAACAACTGCTTTAAAGTGGGAAAAATTAAAATGGATAAATTTAAAAACATGTATAACATAGATAAATCTCTAAAACTGAATAATGATGACAGCAGAAATGTACCTAGATTATGATGTCTTTTATGTAAAGTTAAAAAACATGCAAAACAATATCCTGCCTTGTTTATGGATGCCTATGTATAGTGAAAGTACATTAAGGCAGGATTTCTCAGCCTCTGCACGATTGACATTTGGGGCTGGATAAGTCTTTGTGATGAGAGACTGTCCTGTGCAATGCTGGATTTTTGGCAGCATCCCTAGCCTCTACCCACAAGATGCCATTAGCACTCCTCACCCCTCTTGTGGCAACGCAAAATTTCTCCAGACATTGCCAAATGTCCCTAGGGGAGGGCAAAATAGCCTCCCACTGAGAACTGGTATAAAGTGGTATAAAGAAATGCATGGAAAAAATAAATACCACATTCAGGATTGCAGTTGAGATAAGGTTCAGGGAGGGAGGGGAACACTCTTGGAGCAGAATCCACAGAGGACTTCAGTTACCGTTGTGATATTTTAGGGATCATGGGTATTTGTTGTAATATTTACTTTTTTTGCATGTCTGAAATATTTAATTCTTAAATGGGTTTAAAGACTAGGAATTTGTAGCTGAATCCTAAAAAAAAAAAATTGTGCCCTTACCAACTGCATGCAGTGGTGGGGGAGGGAGCAGATAAAGATGACAGAGATAAGAGCATTTCATGAGACCACTGAGACTTGGAGATTTTATGAGGCCTGACTAAACTCTCAAAGAGGCATGTTGAGAAAAGCACAAGCTCTGGAGACACATACATTTGGCTCAAGGGTTTTAAGTCCTCGGTGGGTGCAGATTAGCGGGCCATTTCACTTATTCCTGTGAACCAAAGGCAGCTCTGGATCCTGGGAGTTTGGGGGCTTTCATGCAGGCTGGGTGATGCTGAGAAAGGGAACTTCCCTCACTGGGCCCCATTCTCTCACCCACAAGATGTGGCAAAGAGGGTCTCCTTCCAGGCTGGTCATGAAATTGATTAAGATGATTGTAACTCAGCTGGCATGGGAAAGGATTATCACTATTAACCAACTTTTCCTCTTTTCGTGGTGATGGGGAGTTTAGGAACAGAAGACAAAGCCTTGCGAAGCCAAACCCAAGAGCAATTGCCTGAACACAAAAGAAGTGGAGAGGCTGCACACCTGCTTTGCCCTCCAGGACAAGATCCTTGAACGGCTTATGTTCAGTGAAATGAAGCTGAAGGTCTTAGAAAATCAGATGTTCATCGTATGGAATAGAATGAATCACCACAAGCGGTCAAGCCGACAGCGGACTTTTCCAGCGGGGAAACACAGAATGAGGAGACGGGAGTCTATGTTCTCCATCATCTCTGACTGCACTTCCAATTCCCCCTAACGAGGTCCCAGAGACTGCGGTGGGCTAGCCTCTTCTGTTATTACGTTTTCTCAGTAAAGCCCAGTCAGAGACTATTGAATTTTCTTAGTAAATCACACTGGAGAGGAGGATTAGAGGCTGAAATTTGTCGCCTCTTGAAAAGAAGTTTGTACTCACCAGGTCAGCCACATAGCACCCTATGACACAAGCTGATGAGAGCTCTTGAACCCAGCCCTTCCTCTCTTTCTGCTGGACCACCTTGACCCTGGTCCAGGGCCCTCTACCTGTTCACCTTGAGTCTTTCAACAGCCTCCCCAGTGCTGTCCCAGCCTCCAGTCTCCCCCTCCCCCTGCACTCAGAGGCCACAGCAAGCCCTGCCAAGCACAGCTCTGAGCATGATCATTGCCTGCTCTTCAGCCAATGCCTTGCCGTGATTGACAGAATAAAAGCCACGCTCCTCACCGTGGTGTTCAGGCCCCCCATGATCTGACCCCCTTCCCAACCTTTTTCCCCCATTATTCTCCCTCACATGCTTTTTACCCTATACCAGAGTATCCTAAACATCAGTCAGTAGTGTACCACCTTTGTGATTTTTGCCATAGCTGTGAACTACCTGAATGCGTAACTAAATATTGTCCCTTTAAATCAACTATATTTTCCTTAATAAACTTATCTGTAAAGGAAAATAATAATAAAAATAAATAATTTATCTGTAAATTAAAAAAAAAGAGTGCGCCACGGCTAGCCGGGAGGGAGTCCGGTTGAAGTCTGGAGCTGCCGAAGAGGCAAGAGACCTTTTCTTCCCTCTTTGCTTCCTGGTGCGCGAGGAGAGGGGTTTGAGCGCGCCGCTTAAAGGAGCTCCAGAAACTGGCGCGGAGCTACCGAAGAGACAAGAGACTTTTTTTTTGCCTCTCGGTCTCCTGGTGCGAGAGGAGAGGGGATTAAG
>NC_041216.1:16957371-16957750 GCF_002837175.3 Physeter macrocephalus
GCTGCTGCCGCCACCAAGAGGCCTGTGTGCGAGCACAGGTCACTCTCCACACCGCCCCTCCCGGGAGCTCGTGCAGCCCGCCACTGCCGGGGTCCCGGAATCCAGGGACAGCTTCCCCGGGAGAACGCGTGGCGCGCCTCGGGCCGGTGCAGCGTCACGCCGGGCCCTGCCGCCGCAGGCTCGCCCCGCATCCGTGCCCCTCCCTCCCCCCGGCCTGTGCCAGAGCCCCTGAATCAGCTGCTCCTTTAACCCCGTCCGGTCTGAGCGAAGGGCAGACACCCTCGGACGACCTACACGTAGAGGCGGGGCCAAGTCCAAAGCTGAACCCCAGGAGCTGTGCGAACAAAGAGGAGAGGGGGAGGTCTTTCCCAGCAGCCTC
>NC_041216.1:16962612-16966193 GCF_002837175.3 Physeter macrocephalus
AATAAAGATGTTAAAAAATAAAAAGAAATAAATAAAAAAAGTAAATTTATTTATTCTCTTTCAAAAAAAAAAAAGTATCATTGTTTGAAGTAGAACCTAACAGTCAAAATAAAGACAGTGAAAACAAAACAATGTTGTGACGTTCCAACCAGAGCTTGGTTGCCCACTTGAAGATCTGAATCTGTAAAATTTGGGTTAAAAAGGGAGATTAGTGAGTGTTAGTGTTTGCAAGATATGCCAGCACTCAGCTGAGACTTTTCTCCATTAAGGAGAATTGAGAAGGAAGTCTCTGCCTCGCTGTGGGATACAGTGTGGCTTGATGCCTTATTGGTGTCCCACATAAAATCATCTCTCTTAGCAAAAGTCTCGTGCGCTCTCATCAAATTAGGTGATCAGCCATCCCCCAAATGCAGCCATATCTTTGCTCACATGGTTTCTTCCCCTGGAATCCCTTATCTTCCCCTTTCTGCTGTTACAATTCTTTGCTTCTTTCAAAGCCACCACCTCCGGAAAGCTTCCCTCAGCCCAGCTGTAAAGAGTCTCTTTCCTTAGTGGTCTCCCAGCATTTTATCTGTAATTGTACGACAGAATGTATGACGATCTGCTGGGATTTGATTTGTAAATGTTTCCATAATCCCTCCCCACTCTCCAACTAGATTATATACTCTTTGAGGGCAAGCACAGCATCTTTTTTTTTTAATAAATAAATTTATTAATCTTATTTATTTTTTGGCTGTGTTGGGTCTTTGTTACTGCGCGCAGGCTTTCTCTAGTTGTGGTGAGCGGGGGCTGCTCTTCGTTGCAGTGCACGTGCTTCTCATTGCGGTGGCTTCTCTTGTTGTGCAGCATGGGCTCTACGCGCACAGGCTTCATTAGTTGTGGCACGCAGGCTCAGTAGCTGTGGCGCATGGGATTAGTTGCTCCACGGCATGTGGGATCTTCCCAGACCAGGGCTCGAACCCGTGTCCCCTGCATTGGCAGGCGGATTCTTAACCACTGTGCCACCAGGGAAACCCAAGCACAGCATCTTGTTCATCTGTATATCCCCCTCATAGCACCTAACACAGTGGCTCGTATACAGTCAGTGCTCAATAAATAACATCCATGACTGTCAATCACAGTCTAATATGTCCTGACATTTTCTCTGCCCTTTCATTTTATGATGATTTTTCCATATCCTATTTTGTTTAGAGCAGGATACCTGGAACTAAACTCCCTGGCTTTAGATCCCAACTCTATCAGCTCTTAACTGTGTGATCTTGGATGATGAATAAGCTGAGTGCTGTACTTCAGTTTCCTCAACTATAAAATGGCCTTATCAATTGCTGTGAGGATTCGATGAGTTACTACACTTCTTCAGGTCTTTGCTCAAATGATCCCTTCCTAGTGAGGACTCCTGTGACTGCCCTATCTAAAATCGCAACCCTCCCTTGTGTGTTGTATCTTCTACTTGCCCTACAGGCCCACTCTCCATCCTTCTGCCTTTTCTGCCAGGGGGCCAACCTGCATCATCAGGTTCCTTTACCCTGTGGCTTCCAGTTGAGTTTGGCTGACAAGGATCCCTGGGAGAGGATGAGAGGGAAGGAGGAGGTTGGGATGCTTATTGCCTCTTGTGGGGTTGCCTTGGGCTGGTTTAAGGCTGGTTGGGTCATCACAGAGGAGGCTCTCTCTACAAGACCTTCTTCCAGTTCCCTTTTAGCCCAAGGGCAGTAGCATCCCCCCGTTACCAGCCCAGGGGTACTGCACCACACTTGTGGGTTCCCTATAGCCTGCCCACACCTTTGTAAATAGTCCCTTTTACACAGCTTCATGGGCCATTGCTAATGGTCTTGCTATACGGCCAGGCCTTTGGACCACCCAAAACGGGACCATTAGGAGAATGTCCATATGGTAACCCCTGCTGTGGAGATGGATACAACAATTCAGCCACAAACTCGATCTATATGTGACATATGAATGAGCCCACAGTAAGGCACTGCATCTTGAAGAGAGCATCTGGAATGAAAACGCTGATTAAGACTATGCGGCCATCATATCCACTTTAGTGCACCAGATGCACGCCTGGACCTATCACAACAGTGAAACTACCACGGCGGTTTGAGGGAGTCCAGTGAGGACTCATTTGACCTGTGAAGTCACTGGTGCTCACGGAATGTGTATTGCTTGCCAGGAACGTTGGCCTGTGGCTCAAGGTGGCTCAAAGTGGCACAATGACCTTTGGATCTGACTAGTTCACAATTGCCATGGATTCTGACCACCATGAACATGGTTTAGGTACATGGGGTGACTGTTCTCTTTCACCAAGCAGGTAGAACCTAGACTCTTAAGGCTCGGATGAGCATCTTTTTCATGTGCTGGAATTCCCAGGTATGATATAATATGATGATGGAATTATCTTTACGGCACTGCCCTCCATCTGTCCACATGGAATTCACTTGCTCTTCCACACTTGCCACCTGCAGGTGGTGGGTACAAATGAGCCTTGGTATGGTTGGCTCAAGGAGCAATTACCTTAGCCACTCCCTCATCCTCTGTGGGCACCTAAGAGGGGAACAAGTCCCCCTGATGTGTCAGGCAGTATGGTGACTCCTGACTTCCTACGGAGGTAAACGTTCTGAGAAAGGACAGATCAACTAGCTCATCCCAGGCACACGACAGATCCCAGCAAATCCAGCAAGAACATAGGCAAGCAATCTCAGGAAATAGACTGGGGTGGAATGGTAAATAACCTCTCTCTTCTTCTTCCAGATCTGAACAGGCAATGCTAAACAGCCTTGAGCAGCTGCTCAGGCCAGGGCCCGTGACATGAACCTGTCACAGTACCGAATATACCATTCCTACCCCCTCCCACCATGCCCAGCTATGGGAGACCTTATTGGTATCTCACTCTCTGACAATGGCAAGGACATTGCTCCCAGCTGCTGTGCCTTGGGCCTTCACAATCATGTTCTCATCCTCTTCACGGATAATGTTGAGGCCAGCTGGAAGAATATTGAGCAGTGTGCTTTGTAACCCCAAAACTGTTTTGTATTCTAGATATAGGTCCTTCCTTGCTTTCTCCTTGGACATAATGCCACCTGCATATCAACCTTCATAATAACCCAAGATCTGTGGGCAAGGCAACATTCCCAGCACCAGCCTCTGGTACCACTGACAAGACACTCCTGGGTATTAAGTACGTGGGTATCCCACTTTTATGCAGGTTTTCCTCCCCTAGATAGGGGGAACCATAGAAAGGAAATTACTATGGGGACAGCCAGGGTTCTCACTGTCAAGGTTATCATGAATCCTTAGCTCAGGATATAACCACATAGCTTTGGACTATTTGCTGGCCAACCAGGGGAGTAACCACACTCACTGGCCAATATCTCCTGCTGCTTCTGGGTTAACACCTTCAGACAAGTCAAGAAGCTCATGCAGCTACTGTAGGAGCAAGTCCAATGCCTCCAGACTACTCCTCCATCTGAACCTGGGGCTCTCTCCCCAGGCTTGGCACAGACTCCATGGCCAGATGGCTCAGGCCTCCACAATGGGCTTTGTACTATTACTCCAGGCCTCCCTCTAGCATTAATGTCTCCTCC
>NC_041216.1:16966693-16982854 GCF_002837175.3 Physeter macrocephalus
TCCTCACCACGGCCCATGAACTGGGCCGCTCCAAGATGGGCAGGGAGGGCTGGGAGGCAGAAGCCACATGCAAGCCCCCCAGGTCCTGGAGTCTCGGCAGGAAAGGTGGGAGCAGTTGCCTGGGCCTGTGCTGGGCCCCTCCCCACCCCCAGCACAAACCCAGAGGAGAGAAGCACAGGGCAGTGTTTCTCCTTTTGTTAACTCACGTCTTAGGGGCCTGCTGGATCAGCTTCCTGGGTGTGGGAAGAAAGCCAGCAGCCTCATGGGGTCAGCTCTGCAGGCCCCACCCAGATTCCTAGCCAGGGTGTGAGGGGCCATGGGTGCGTGATTCCCAGAAGCCTTCCCCCACCTGCCGTGACCCTCACCTGCTTGTCTGGTGCACGGGTGACCATGCCGATTTTCACCGAACACCCTTCATTCATTCTGTCAGTCGTCATTTTCAGATCACCTTCTGAGAGCCAGGCCCTATGCTGAGCCCTGGGCAGATGCATATGAAACAAGGCCCCTGCCCTAAGGAACAGAATCGTGGGGCTATTTGTGGATATGTGCTATGGGGTCAGAGCAGGGAGAAATGGCCAGGGCAACATGGAGCCCTTCCTGGAGGAGCTGGGTCTTAGAAGTAGGCAGAATTGGTATATACAGGTTTCCCCTGCTATCTGAAAGTAGAGTGTTCCTATGAAACCTTTCATAAGCTGAAATGGCATAAAGCAAAGAAGCAATTTTCTTTATCAGAAAAGCGAAAATCCTCCTCGGATTTCTTTCTTTTAGCAAAAATAGGTACTAAAGTTTGTCTTTTGTAAAAGTAAAGTGGCATAAAGCGCACTTTTGAAAAGCAGGAGATAGCTGCATAGGGATGGTGGGAAGGGAGGAGCAAAGGCCCAAAGGCAGCCACGTATGGGATGTGTTCAGGAATTATCAGAGAGCTTTAGCTGGGCAGCTTGAAAGGTGCCAGATGATGGACGTGGGGCGGGAGAAGTGGGTTGAGGCACTGGGCCAAGGCTTTGGGAGCCAGGCTAAGGAGGTTGGGATTTGTAAATGGTAAATGGCCGGGCAAGTTCATGACGATGCTTGAGTTTGACTGGCAGGAAGCGGGGATGAGGAGCTTACAATTTGCTTTCCCTCCTTTAGAAATGGGAAACTGCAAATTCCTTCCCAGGACTGGTGGGCCAGGCCCGGGCTGGGTTCCAAAAACACAGAGAAAAGGCTTTCGCGGGAATTCCAGGGCTGTGTAAGGGGTGCTGGCTGCATAGCCTTTGTCCAGGGAGACAGGCAGCAGACAAGGCTCTGAGGACAGGGGCCAGGGAGGTGCCCAGGCAGTGAGCGGGACCCACGCGGGGACCACACAATTCCTTCTGGTTCTTCGCAGTGTGTGTAGTGATCTTCTCAGAGCAGGAGGCATGAACACCAGGAAAAGGGCCAGACAGGTCTGCGCTCAAATCCCAGACTGGCCTCATATTGCTGAGTTAGTTGAGCAAGTGACTCAGTTTCCCCATCTGTAATATGGGACTGATAACAGGATTCCTGGGAGGGCATGGATGCCTGTCCCCAGTAGGTTTGCAATTCATGTTTCTTCCCCTTATGCCAACAGTCTTAGGCTCAACAAGAAGCATTTAGTCCAACCACCTATTTTACAGGTAGACAAACTGAGCCTAAAAACTACAGCAGACATCTCAGAGGTAGAACAGCCAGACGTTTGGTCACCTGGATGTGGCTAGGTGAGTTCAATGTTGACTGTAAAGTGTGAAGCCCCAAGTCTGAACCTGGGATGACAGAGGCTAGGTTGCAAACCCAAGGGCTCCCTGGATAAGCTCAGCAGGCGCTGACTGCGGCTTTGAAGGTCCACACTGGCGGCCTCACCACAACACCCTGTCGAGGGGCAGGGCAGCAGCTCCACTGAGGGTGAGGGACGGCTGCAGGGCTGGCGGTGGATATTAAGCAAGGCGATTTCAGTAAAGCTCCTCGCAGGGTGTCCTGCGCATAGCAGGTGTCCAGGCTCTGGGAGGGATGATCATCATGGTGTGTGAGCGCTGGATACAAACCAAAACTGGGATGGGAGTGACTGCTCCCTGCCAACCCTACCCTGCAGAGTGGCAGCATTTTGCACAAAACCTCAGCTATAGACACTACGCACCTTCTTTAGAATAATAACAGTTGTCTATGCAAGAAATAGTTATTGAGTTCCTACTATGTGCCAGGCAACCTACTAGGCCCTTTGCATGAATCATCTCACTTAAACCCATCAACCCTTATGAACAAGTCTACTATTATTTCCTTTTTACAGACGAAGAAACTGAGGCTCAGGAAGTGTTTTGCCTAAGGTCAGACAGAGCAGGGCGGGAATCCAGGGCTTTCCGAATCCAGAGCCTTAACCCTACACCACACCATGCTGGCATAGATATGCCAGCTGCCGACTGAGATGTTTGAAAGGGTAGGTCCAAAATAAACACTGAAATCAAATCCCCGTGGTAGCTATCAGTGGGAGATGCTTACCTGGGCTCCCTCAGGAAGGTATGAAATGTTGCCTCCCCTGGGCTCTTCAGAGGCTCAAGAGGGGTTGTGTTAAGCTGGGCTGGAGACAGAGGGCTGACCGTGGTGGGCTCCAGAGGGGGCTACACCCCACCCCCACACCAGCCAGAGGCAGCCAGGGTTCCATTAACCTGATTCTCTGCCCCACATAAACCTGCAGAGGGAGCCCCGGGAGGGAGGGGCGCTGGGGAGGGGAAGAATTGGGCTTCCCCAGGCCCCCAGTGGAGCAGCCAATGGCATCAGTTTCCTTTCTTGCAGTCTGGGAGGGCCTTCGAGGCCTCTGGCTCTCTGAGGAGGGAGTGGGGAGAAGGATGGAGAGCCAGGAAGTAGGGACAAGGGAATCCAGGCTAGGGAGCACGGCACAGGCCATCAGAACACAGAGCCCTTAGTCACAGTTCCTGTCCCGCCCCCCCACATGGCCTTGGACAAGTCACGTCACCTCTCCGATCTTTAGATTCCTCCTCGCTAGTAAGGGCAAACCAATGCCACCTCTTCATGTTGCTGGGCAGACTAGCAACACTGTGACTGACACATAGTGGGGACTCAGGAACGGTGGCTGTTACTGTTGCTGTGATTTTATAATCTTGACCCCTTCGCAGCTTGCCAAGCACATTCACATCCATTTTCTTGTTGGAGTCTTTTATCTTAATACTTCTTCAAGGCATGTGAGGATTCTTATGAGAGAGGTTAAGGGACTTACTCAGAATCACACAGCTTCTGACTTTATCGTGATTGTCACAGTGAGCCACCCCAGCCAGGCCACTCATCTTCAGTCTGTGCCTCTGTCAGGATTCAGGCCAAGTGCCTCTTCCTCCAGGAAGCCTTCCTTGATCATACAGTCTGATTAAGTACTCCTCCTCTGTTCTCCTTCAGCCTTCTGGACTTCCTTCGTCAGAGCACTTATCAGCTATTGTCACAATCATTAAGTGCCCCCACCTAAGACTCTGAGGGCCCCAACAGAAGGAGAAGGAGCACAATAAACATTTTGGTAGTGACTGCTGCTGCTCCCACACAGAGGGGCATGCAGGGGTACATAGACTCACGTATAAGTACACAGTTGGGCATATGCACAGTTATGCACATGTGGGTTGGTGAGTACATATGTGCACAGACGGAGGGTGAACTTTCTGGAACACAGTAGATTAAGCTGACATGGATGCCCCCATCTCCGCACACGTACACAAAAAAATATTAGAGATGATATAGACATAGCTTGGAAAAAAGGAAAATCTTTGGGTGGTTTTTTTTTTTAAATTTAGGGGATTTTTTTAAAATAATAGGTAGAACAAAAATAGACATAAAATAGAAGATAGGAGGAATAAGATTGGAAAAAACACATGCTAAGATGGTTTGAAGGTAGATGGGGATGTCAGTTAACTTTTGACTTGTGCATGTTAAAAATGTAAGGGGGGCTTCCCTGGTGGCGCAGTGGTTGGGAGTCTGCCTGCTCTCCAGTTCAGGGGTCTTGCATCAGAAAGATGATACCCTGGAACCTCTGGCTTTGAAGGCCAGTGGGATTTGCATATGGGAGAGGTAGAGGGCTGTAGGAAACAGAGACTCTGCTCTTAAAGAGCACACACAGCGCTTCCCTGGTGGCGCAGTGGTTGAGAGTCTGCCTGCCGATGCAGGGGGCGTGGGCTCGTGCCCCGGTCCGGGGGGATCCCACGTGCCGCGGAGCGGCTGGGCCCGTGGGCCATGGCCGCTGGGCCTGCGCGTCCGGAGCCTGCGCTCTGCGGCAGGAGAGGCCACAGCGGTGAGGGGCCCGCGTACCCCCAAAAAAAAAAAAATGCGCAGTGGTTGGGAGTCCGCCTGCCGATGCAGGGGGCGTGGGCTCGTGCCCCGGTCCGGGGGGATCCCACGTGCCGCGGAGCGGCTGGGCCCGTGGGCCATGGCCGCTGGGCCTGCGCGTCCGGAGCCTGCGGTCTGCGGCAGGAGAGGCCACAGCGGTGAGGGGCCCGCGTACCCCAAAAAAAAAAAAAATGTAAGGGCATGATCTTGAGTACTTTATTGTCGGATCTTCATTGGTAAACCCCTTCCCTATGACAGTACAGTGTGTACTCAATTTTGGAGCATGGAAAATACATGTACTTGTTTTCTACCTGTAGTTTGGATATATAATTGACATCTTTGTGCTTTGGTGTTTTTCAAAAATTTTAAGGCTGTAATGAGGAGTCACATTTACAATCATCAATATACTCTCTACAATGAATATGCTCCCTTAATTAAATCATGATGCTGGAAAAACACACCAAAAAAAAAAAAAAAGGTAAGGGTGGCCGTAAAAGACTAGACTACATAACTCTGAACCAGTAGAGGAAGTAAAAAGGCATAAAGAAAATCAAGTCAACTCCACAGAAGTCAAGAAAGGAGAAAAAAGTTTTAAATGGGTGATAAATAAAACCCATACTGTAAGGTAGTGTAGATAAGTTCAAATATGTTAGTAATCACAGTAAATGAAAATGGATTGAACTCAACTATTAAAAATCAGAGATTCTTAGTTTAAATGGGGGGAAAAGGTCCAGCTCTGTTTACAAAAGACATACCCAAAAGACAATGACGCACAGAGGGTTAAGTAAAGGGATAGAAAATGATAATGATATATCAGCAAATATTCTCTATAATAAAACAGGTAGGGCTTCCCTGGTGGTGCAGTGGTTGAGAATCCACGTGCCAATGCAGGGGACATGGGTTCGAGCCCTGGTCCGAGAAGATCCCACATGCCGTGGAGCGACTAAGCCCGTGAGCCACAACTACTGAGCCTGCGCTCTAGAACCCGCAAGCCACAGCTACTGAAGCCTGTGCACCTAGACCCTGTGCTCCACAACAAGAGAAGCCACCGCAGTGAGAAGCCCGCACACCTCAACGAAGACCCAACGCAGCCAAAAATTTAAAAAAAAAAAAAAAAAAAAAGGTAGCAAGATAAATATCAGGGAGTAAAAAGACTTTAAGACAAGAAGCATTATTGAGGACAGAGGTCATTACTTAATGACAAAATGAATAATTCACCCAGAAGATATAATAATCCTGAACTTGCATGCACTTACAACAGTCTCAAAACACTTTTAAAAAAACCAATTATCTGCAAAAAGAAATTGTCAAATCCACATTCTCTTTTAAATCGAAGTATAGTTGATTTGCAATGTTGTGTTAGTTTCAGGTGTACAGCACAGTGATTCAGTTATAATCTATATATATTCTTTTTTGGATTCTTTTCCATTATAGTTTATTACAAGATATTGAATATAGTTCCCTGTGCTATACAGTAGGTCCTTGCTGTTTATCTGTTTTATATATAGTCGTGTGTATCTATTAATTCCAAACTTCTAATTTATCCCTCCCTCCCCCCCTTTCCCCTTTGGTAACCATAAGTTTGTTTTGTATGTCTGTGAGTCTTTCTGTTTTGTAAATAAGCTCATCTGTATCATTTTTTTAGATTCCATATATAAGTGATATGATAGTTGTCTTTCTCTAACTTCTCAAATCTACATTCTTAGTGAGACGTCTTAGGATAGCTTCCTCAGAAATTTATTGACTAAGTAGACACAAATTATTAGATTCAAATGACCTAATTAATAAGTACCCTATTCCCAACAAATAAAAACTGCACTTTTTTTTTCTGATTACACACACAGAGAGGGTCATACAGACACACAGAACTTCTCCCAGGCATATAAGCACATAGGGACAGAGAGTGACAAGTATGTAAGCACAACTGCAAGTAACATCCACAAGGACACCCAGAAATAGGAGCGGGTCTGGTGGCCAAGTGTTTGGCTAACTAAACATTTACCTGGTGCATGACCTTGGACAATTAGATACCCTGTCTGAGTCTCAGTTTCCTCATGTGAAAAAAAAGCAAATTAGCAGTCAGCAAACTGTAAAGATCCAGAGAATTCATATACAACTCAACTCTGCTGTTGTAGTGTAAAACCAGCCACAGAAAATTCATACAAAATGGTTATGGCTGTGTTCCAATAAAACTTTATTCTCAACAACAGGTGGCAGGTCAGATTTGGCCCCTGGACTATAGTTTGTCAACTCCGATGTAGATAATACCATTTGCCTTGTCAGGATTAATGATGACATAAAGAATGGTAATCAGGGGCTTCCCTGATGGCACGATGGCGCAGTGGTTGAGAATCTGCCTGCCAATGCAGGGGACACGGGTTCGAGCCCTGGTCTGGGAAGATCCCACGTGCCGCGGAGCAACTAGGCCCGTGAGCCACAACTACTGAGCCTGCGCGTCTGGAGCCTGTGCTCCGCAACAAGAGAGGCCGCGATAGCGAAAGGCCCGCGCACCGCGATGAAGAGTGGCCCCCGCTCGCCGCAACTAGAGAAAGCCCTTGCACAGAAACGAAGACCCAACACAGCCAAAAATAAATAAATAAATAAATAAAAATTTTTTTAAAAAAAAAAGAATGGTAATTGAAACAAAGCATCTTACACAGAATGAGCTCGATGAATGGTCTCTGTTGTGAAATAAGGACATAACACGAGGGCATGGACACATATATGTGCATGTATGTACAAAGGCCCAGACGTGAAGATCTGTTTGCATCTGGATATATAAAGACTGAGGTGTCCATACGAGCACATTTTGTGTACACACAGACATCCACGTGTAGGCAAATCATCTAGAAAATGGGATAATGGAACATAGACCCCATTGGGTTGTGAGGATAAAATGAGGTGATGCTTGGTGTGCAGCCTGGCGCGTGGCCGGCACTCAGAAGTTAGCTTTTATCATATATGGGAACAGGTTCTGGAGACACAGCGAGGGGTGCATGACACCGCACACGTTCACACACGTACCCATAATGCAATTTTTGCGAGCTTGTTTCCAAAGGAAAGCCAGGCTAATGAGGAGGTCGTCTTCGTAGCCAGCAGGTGCCCAGAACAGCTCTGACGGGGATGCAATTTAGCTTTCTCCTGAGATGTTGGACATATGAGGAGAAAGGGTGTTTTAATCCCTTGTCACGTCTCCAAGGGCTGGAGGACATGTGCTGAGTTGGAATTTTTCAACTTCAGCCTTTTTTTTCTTGACACATCCATCCCAGAAACATCTGTGAGATAAAACAGAGAAGGTCTTATGAATTCAGCTCATACTCGGCCTGTGCTCCCACCCTGGGCAAGCGAGACATGAATCACCGGCCCAGGGGCCCAGCAGCCCCGCAGAGCAGCCTCTCCAGCAGGGTCCTGGCCTTTCCTGAGTAGCTGCTTTTGATTTCCCTGAAGCCTTCTGATCGTCTACACTCCACAGAACCTGTGTGTCCGAGGGGAGGCGTGCTGAGAGCTCAGCTCGTGCGCTGGGGTGGGGGGGTCAGCCATTCATTCCCCGGGCTCGGCTAAGTCCCGCTCTGCACCAGCCACTCGGGGGTGCAAAGATGAAGCAGACAGGGAGTCGAGGCCCCTTGATTGTCCCCATTTTCCCATTATTTGAAAAGACCGTGGAGGAAGACCACTATTGCGGTTTTGTGATAGGTGCCTTACTGGCATGTTGATCCCTAGAATATTGTGCATTGGAAGTTTTTATCTTGCAAGCTGCGGGGGAGTGCATGGTGGCCGCTGCTGGGTCAGGGATCAACTGGCTATTGTCTTATAGCCAGCCATTAATTGAACGTGACCTTCTAGGAGCCCTTATGTGCCATCCTGCAGCCTTGGATTCCATGGTAGTTGAAAACCTGAGCCCTCTCGGCCTGGGCTCACATTTTGTCTCACTTCTTCTGTGTGCATCAAGAAAATGCATGGATTTCAGAGCTGTGGTGCCCCCTTGGCCTTCTATAACTTGTACCCAGGGCCAGGGAGGGCTGTGACCGCCTCTCTTGCTCATTTCTTCTGTCTAGTGAACAAACCCATGTTGGGTACCTGCTATGCTGTAGGCCCTGTGCTGGGCACTGTGGCAGCTGAGAAGGATAAGACAGAGCCCTGCCTAGGGACTTCCCCGGCGGTCCAGTGGTTAAGACTCCACACTTCCACTGCAGAGGGCGCCAGTTCGACCTCTGGTCAGGGAACTAAGATCCTGCATGCTGCACAGTGCCGCCAAAACAAAAACAAAAACAGAGCCCTGCCTTAAAGAGCCAGCAGTCCCAGGGCACCAGTAAGAAAGGCAGAAAGCTTTTCGTGTTCTCAGAGAAGCAGACCAAGTCAATGGGGGTACGGAGGTGGGAAGAGAGGCTTGTAGTTTTGGAGGGCTGGGGCAAGACCAGGGGAGGCGTTACAGAGGAGGGGGCCTCTGAGCTGGATTTGAACATGAGGACATGGGGACGCTGGGTAAGCAAAGGCATATAGGTGGGAAAGTGTGGAGTCATTCAAAAGATGTCCCAACCTGAAGGGGCTAATTATCGTCTATCTCCCAGGTGTTGTGAAGAAAGCAACCGAGGCCTAAAGAGAGGAGGTGGATTTCCCAGTGTCAGAGGGGCCCTTGGGATCCCCAAGTCCCTGTCTGGGACCATTTCCACAGTCAGGGGCGAGAGCCTCACTGGGGTGACTCCGCTGCACACACGGGCACCGGCTTTCTCTGCTCTGGTTAGCTGTGCTTTGGGGTGGAGATGATGTGATGTTTACAGTGTCACAAGTTTATAGGAGCTGCTACTCCCGGAGGGACAGGGTCTCTGGAAAGAGGGTACAGATGGGGAAAAAAAGAGTTTCTCTAGTCCTGAAGTATTCGTCCCTAGGCCCATTTTACAGGTGGAAAAGTTGAGTCACAAGAGACCAAGTTAAATACGCAGGGTTGTGAAGTATTTAGAATAAGATGAAACCAGGCTTGTATGGAGCAGGAGAGAGGGAAGAGGGTGGATGCCAGACCAGGTCTATAGCCATTTTCCCATCTGTTCCCAGGTCATCCCTGTCTTCCTAAGGACAGTTCCAGACCAGTCCTTCTGGGTGGCTGCTTCTGGTCAGCTTCTCACCTTAGCTTTCCCTGCCTCATTCCCAGAATCCTTAGCAACAGACAGGCACTCTGAGAGGGGCAGGAATGCCCCCCGCCCTTGGTTGGGGCTGGTGCCTGTTTACCCAGCTGGTGTGAGCCCAGGCTGGGGTCATGGAGAAGACCCCGGAGGCCTGTCGTCCAGCTGGCACCCCACTGCTCAGGTCTTCTGACCCCTTCTCTCCCCTTCAAGGTCCCCCTTCAAGAGGTGGCCCAAGGTGGGGCTTGGCCTCCTGGGAGAGGGGAGCTTGGCTCCTGTTACATCCCCCTCATGTCTCTGCTCTTTCATCTTGCCTGAAAAAGCAGAGGTGGCTGTGAGGAAAGAGGGAGCGCAGTGGAACATAGGAGCTGGTTAGTAAGGGGCAGGTGGCCAGAGCATGGGGTTTAGAACCAGAAGACCTGGTGCACCCCAGCTCTGTGTGACCTAGCAAATCACGTGCCCACGCTGAGCATCAGTGTCCCAATCTGCCGACTGAGGGCGATGGTCACCCCTCCTTTGCCAGAGTCCTTGAGAAACTCAAGTGCAATAATGAATGTGAAAATGCTCTGTGGAGTCAAATGCAATATGGCTGCTGGTTGGCGCCATTATTTGATTGATTCAGAAAGGTACATGCAACTGACTGGGTGCGGGAGTGCTGGCCTAGGGGTCAGACGACCCCGGGACTGGTATGGGCACTATGTGGCTCCGGGCACGAATCTTCACTTCCTCATATTGAACTGGGATAATAGTTCCTCTTCTCCCTACGGGGTCTCACAATAACCAAGGAAGATTATTCATCCAACTAGCATTTACTGAGCACCTGCTGTGCGCTAGGCTCTGAGCTAGGCTAGCATGCGGCTCCTGTCCCCAAAGAAAAATCATACTAGAAGAGGATGTGGGACTCAGAATCCTAGAGTGTCAGATATAATTGAGTCTAGTCTCCTCGTTTTACAGATGGGAAAAACAAAGCCTTAAAGAGGACCACAACTTTTTCCAGGATATCAGAAATGAGGAGCACCCGTTGCCACTCCTCCTGAATCCATGGCAGGCATTGCCAATCAATCACAGCACTCTTTCCATTAAACCCGATGCTACTTCAGGATCCTTCTCAACACAGTGCTCCAGGCAGCTACCAACCAACTGACTGAAGTTGGAGGGTGAGACGAAGCTATTTGCATACCAACCCTAAATCCTAACCGTGGGCTTGTCCAAGGCCATTTGGCCAGAATTAGCAATGCCGGGACTCAGATGCAGGTTTTCTCACCCACTCTGCCTCTCCATTTATTCCCGAAACCAGCTTTTGTTGAGTAACCACCCTCTGCTCAGCTTTGTACTGGATTTAAAGATGAGTAAGCCCTGCTTACAGGCTCACAGACTGGTGGGGAAGAAAGTCAAAGGGAAAATAATTATGATCAGCACTCAGCCAGCAAACAAATGACAACCAATGAGTTCCAGTATAGGGTTGAAATACATTGGGCTTCTCTGGGGATGAATGACACCTGTGACCTATGAGATGATGTGAGGTGTCATAGGAGGGGCCATTGACCCTCATGAACGGTAGCTTGCAATGCTGAGAAGGGGCAAATATGGAACTTAGGAGGAGTGGCTTAGGAGGTGGTAGGAGAAATTTCTAGGCGACTTTCCTCCAGCTACATGCACTGGCAGGCCCCTATTGAATGCACCCATCATACCCTGCATTCCTTCACTCAGGACCTCATCATGCTGCTCATTACTTAACGCAGTCAGTCTTCCCCAGCTAGACCAGAAGCCCTGATAGGGCAAGGACTGGTGTCTTTTGTGACCAGCTGGGACTTGAACCTAGTCCTGGCACAGTGACTGCCTGGCTCATAGTAGGTACTCAGAAAATCTTGGATGGATGGATGGATGGATGGATGGATGGATGGATGGATGGATGGATGGTCGGTCATGCAGCCTCTCTACGGCTGTTTTCTCCTCTGCAAAACAGGGGAAATGGTGCCAACCTTATAGCGACTAAATAAGATGATGTGGCTAAAAGCCCTAGAACAGTGCCAGGCATTCAAAAAATATTTATTGAAGGAATAATGATGACTGTTTAAGCACAAGTGCAAAGACACTCTGACAGATAGCTCCTGACAAGTGCATTTTGCATACTGTCTGCCAGGATGCTTAAAAGAGGAGGGAGCCTGGGACGTGATTGTTAGAAACAAAACCCAGCAGTTCCCATCAGGACAGTAAAAGCTCGCTTGGGAAATCCTACACGTTCTTAAGAACGTGGAATGACAGAGCTAAGCATTAACTCTGTGCAGACTCACCTTTCTAAGCACTTTATACATATTAACTCATTTACCCCCGACAGTGACCTTGGTGGTAGGCGTTGTTATTACCCCCATTTGTCATCTGGGGAATCCGAGCTACAGAGAGGTGAAGTAAGCTGCCCAAGGTCACACAGCCAGGAGGTGGTCTGACTCCCAAGACCACTCTCTTAACCACTTGAGAAGCTCCCAGTCCAGTGGAAGAGACAGAGCTGTACTACTGGGTAGCAGTTACCAAGGGCAGGGACTGTATCAGACAACTTTCTGTCCCGGCGAGGTGCCTGCAACATAGCAGGTTCTGAATCAGTGTCTGTGGAATGAATGAGTGAATAAACAAACAAATGAATGAATGAACCTTAGAGCAATGTGCCAGGCTCTAATCATGGTATTAGTAGACAAATGGCAGGGGTTAGTGCCTAAATCACCTGAGTGACCGTGTCATTTCTCAGTGGCTGTCACGGTCAGTTTTAAAGCTCACCTAAGACATGCGCTTTGCTGTCCATTCCTGTCTGTCACTACTCACTAATGGCCTTGTCGGTTATCCCTCCGATCTTAACCAGAGCCCTCTGCTGTCACTTCTGTCCCTGTAGAGCAGGAGGGAATCCGGGTGGCAGAGAGGGCCTGGTGCCAAGGAGACCATGCTCGACTCAAAGCTGGAAGTGGAGACTTTGGCCCAGGCATCCGTTTGGCCCTGGGCATCACATCCTTCTCTGAGCCTCGCTTTCCTCATCTTCACGAGGGAGATAATAATCACACCCCATCACGGGCTGTTGTGAGGTGCACCCGTGGCCACGCTGAGGAAACAGAAGCAGGTTGTTCTGGAAAGTTGCGATTTACAGGCTGATTTAAGGAGCAGGTGGGTCAGTCCTGAACTGTCCCCATTTGATGAACTCCCTGGATGAAGGCCTTGTGTCTTCCAGGAGGGAGCCTGCTTTGGTGCACACAGGTGCAGTGTACATTTTGACTCCCTGGCAAAGACGCATCCTTGGCCTCTCCCAGCGTGAGCTGAGTTCAGAGGGAACGAGACGCAGCTGGGGCAGAGGGCAGATGCCAGGATCTGGGCAAGATTTGAGACCCTGAGCAGGGGTCCTACAGGGCCTTTGGGCAGCTCAGGGAGCCACATGCCTGGGGCTGGGTGAGGGCAACAGGAGGACCCTAAAAATGGAGCAGGGAGGCTGCCCGGAGCAGCTTTCTTCCCTTTCAACTTTCTGCCAAGGAGCAGCATGGCCACGGGCTCCACACGGCCCAGAGAGGAGGTGCTGCCAGCCCCCCAGGCACCTGGTCCCCAAAGCCTAATTACGGGCTCTCGATGGGTAGTCAGCTCGCTGATTGAGAGTCCTTGGGGGGAAGGCGCTGCTGAAACAGTGAAATACTCGGAAGAAAACACTGTTACTCCTTTGCAGAAGCAGAAAGAAGCCTCTCACCCTTCATGTTCACGCAGGGCTCTGCGGGGGGCAGAAGAAACTGCTGGCAGGTCCTCATTAAATCCAACCTCGTCTCTCCACCCTCACTGTCACCGCCCTGTCCAGCCACTGTCACGTCTGCCTGTTCAAATCACAGGCCATTTCACAACCCTGCCGAACACCCTCCATGGGTTTCCCATCTCCTTTCTGTGTCCACGGGCCTGAGGCTCAGTCTCCCACTCTTTTCCCCCTGTTCACACCTCTCCGGCCACAAGGGCCTCTGCACTCCTCAGACACACTAGGCTTCTTTATTTACTCCTGAGGAAGGGCCTTTGCACATGCTGTTCCCTCCACCCGGAATCCCCTTCCCTGTGCTCTCCCCATAACCAACTCCTTCATGTCCTTCAGGTCTCAGCTCACATGTCACCTCCTCAGAGAAGCCCTCCCTGACCACCCCAGCTAGAGTTGTCCCCCCACTCAGCACCCTCCAGCACATCACCCTGTGCTTATTTGATACCTGTTTATTATTCATATTCCTCATGTGATTGTAAGCTCTACAAGTAGGGACCTAGCTTGTCTTGTTTGCTGCTGTATCCCCAGCAGCTAGAACAATGCCTGGCACATGGTAGGGCTTTGTGTCTGTTGAATGAATGATCCCTACTAGGAGGGATCTGTAATGCAAGCAACATTTCTAAGGTCATGCAGAGAGCAGGAAGCAGAGACCCAGGTCTGTCTAAGTCCCCACTGTGACGTCTGTGTTATTAAAACAGGGGTTATAATCCTTGTTTTACATACAAGAGAACAGACTCAGAGAGGCGTGCTTCTGTGCCTAGAGACCTCAGCCAGGAAGAGTTGGGGCTGGGATTTGAACCCAGAGTGCTGCTTTCTCTACAGGGACAGGGCTGACGGGAGGCCTGGGCAGCTGGGAGGCTGGGCAGGCCAGGCAGCAGTCTGTAATGCAAGGGACTTTAGGGATGGACAGAGGCTGTTTGGTTTGACAGCAGGGTCCAGGGTGCAGGGCACATCCCCAGAGAGAGGAGACCACAGTAATAATAATATCTAATATTTATTGAGCACTTACTGCACGTGTGGCAGTGTTCTAAGTGCTTTATGTATATTAACCACCGTTTCAACAACCTCAGGAGGGAGGTAGCATTATTATACCCATTTTGCAGATGACAGAACTAACCACAGAGATGTTATGTGACTTATCCGAGGTCACCCAGCTAGAAGGGGTCCATCTGGGTTAAGCTCGGGAGCTAACCACTACACTGTACTGCCTCTCTGAGAAGACAAAGCCGGGCAGGGCTTCAGAGCCCTCAGGTTCAGGAAGGGGCTCCAAGCCCAGCAGAGGAAACGAAGGCTGCAGCCTGGGGCCACCGGATTCTGATCCTCGGGACCCTGACTGATCCCAGTCCCTTGGGACTCTAAGTCTGGTCAGATCTGGAGGCTGAGTCCAACCTCGGTGCAAGGTGCCCAGGCCCTGGAGCCAGGCATCGGCGGGGAGGTGGATCCCAGTTCTGCGATCCCCCTGCTGCGTGCTCTTGGCCAGGACAATCGACCACTCTGAGCCTCACCTTCCTCGGCTGGGTAACAGGGCCAGGAGCTCATCAGGATGTTGTAACGGGAGGAGAGGAGATGACGGACATGAGCCAGGCTCCACCCAGCCTGGAGCCCGACCCCTTGATGAGCTAGCAGTGGGTGAGGGAAAGCAGATGGCTTCCATCTCAGTTTAAATCTCTGCTCTGCCACTCACTGAATCAGTGATGTTTGGCAAGAGACTTACTCCTCTGCCTTATCCCCTGTAAATGAGGATAATTATAGTATAACTTGAGATTATATAAATTAATCCACATAAGGTACTTAAAATAGTACCTGGCCCAGAGTAAGCACTAAGTGTGAGCTGTTATTTATCAGAAGATTACAGATGTTAAAATAGTAGTTCTGGCCTCTCTTGTAACCAAGGAGACTCTCTCCAACTGGGTTGCCTTGAGGTCAGGCAAAGTAAGTTAGGAAGCTATACTCTCAAACCCTCACTTGGTGACAGCGTGGGCTTTCTCTGCAGGCTGCCCTTCCCCAGAAGTTGCCTCCCCTCTCTTCATCTCCAGTTTTCTCAAGGATTAGAGTCCTTCCCTCTGGGTGCTAGAACCAAGTGCTTGTCAAGTTTATGAGCTTTCAGAGCTGCTTTTAGTGACAACCAGGCCTCCCCATTTTTATAAGGACTGAGATAAGAGGAGAGTTTATGAGATTAGAGGGTTGTCATCATCCTCTGCTTTGATGTCTGTCTCTCTCTCAGTTTCCTTTTCTTTTACAAAACCAAAGCACAAGCTGGGAACAGCAGCTCCAGGCCCCATAAACACACTGTTCAAATAAAGGAGACATTTAGAGGAAGGTCGAAGTGCCGTTTAAAGGTGTTCACTCTAAAATGACCGCGTCTGGGCAATTTGTCATGAAGTATACCGGCTGCTAGCCAAAGATCACTTGTTCTGCAAATCTTGCTGTTGGCTCATAATTTTCAACTTTTGACCCGTTAAAATTGAAAAGGTGTGGGATTTTTGTAAGCTTTGGGGATAGGAGTGTTTTAAAGTAACTTTTAAGGAAGCCATCTATCTTTGGGAAGGTTTGGGATCAGTTAGCCTTGAAGGGCCCTAGTGAGCAGGCTAGTATCCCCAGGTCCCTTCTCTGCCATGGGGGACTTTATGATCCAGGAATGTTCCAGTTCAGGGACTGAGCAGGCTTCTTCCTGATCCTCTGTGGGTTCACAGGCTGTCAAGCCGTAGGCAGAGCTACTTGATCTGCAGGCAGTGGGCACGGGGCATGGGTGGTAGGCTCACTGCTGTCCGCCCCTGCCTGCCTGTCCAATTTCATATCCTTTACCCCTGCACTCACAGGCTCAGGGTTCCAGCTGCAGGTCTCATATCTCCACACCTTTGCATGGGCTATTCCCTGTCTGCCCAGCATGCCGCTCTTTTCATTCTTTTGTCTTGTCCTTCCTTTTTTTTTTTTTTTTTTTTGTGTGTGTGTGTGTGTGTT
>NC_041216.1:16982922-16991693 GCF_002837175.3 Physeter macrocephalus
TGTGTGTGTGTGTGTGTGTTACGCGGGCCTCTCACTGTTGTGGCCTCTCCCGTTGCGGAGCACAGGCTCCGGACGCGCAGGCTCAGCGGCCATGGTTCACGGGCCCGGGCGCTCCGCGGCATGTGGGATCTTCCCGGACCGGGGCACGAACCCGTGTCTCCTGCATCGGCAGGCGGATTCTCAACCACTGCGCCACCAGGGAAGCCCTGTCTTGTCCTTCTTTATCTTCCAAGACAGCTCAAGTGTTTACACCTCCAGGAAACAACAGTGTTAAGGTCCTCTTCTCTGGGCTCCCAGGCCCAGCACTCCTCCCCCCACCCCACACATCCCCTGGCACTGGTCACGCTGTTTGGAAACTGCCTATTTACTTGGACATCTTCCCCACCAGGCTGGGAGCCCATTGAATCTTGGGTTCCTGAGCCCAGCCCAGGTCCCAGCCTGGAAGAGGTGAGGCCATGAGATGCCTCGTCTTTGGACTCAGAGGTAGTGCTCCACTGCTCCCCTCCCAGCTCTGTTACTGGCTGTGGGTGGATTAGTTCTCCTCACAAAACCTTAACTGTCTTCTCTATAAATGGGAATGTCACTAGTACCTGCCTTATAGGATTGCTGTAAGAATTGTTGATGAATGTACACTCTACAGTATTAACTCTGAATTTTCCCTACAAGGTAAGTGCTATTGATAGACCCATTTTCCAGATGAGGACGCTGAGGCACAAAGAAAAGTTAGGTAACCTGCCCAAAGTCAGTGGTAGAGCCAGGGTTCAAAGCCAGTTGGACCCTGACTCCAGAGCCTGTGCCCGTAACCACGGTGATGCACAGCCCCACCCCCATAACTTCCATGAAGCCATCAGCCTGCCACATAATAGGTGCACAATAGATGGTATGAATGGTTGTTGTTAATAGCTCAGTTCATTTTTAATGATGGAAGAGGTGGAACTGGTTTCAGCAAAGGAGGAAAGGTTCGAGAACTAAGAAAAACAGAGAGGAGATGGGTCAGAGTTGAGACAGGGGAGTGGGTCAGCTGAGGCCAGAGCAGGAGGGCTGCAGTGCGAGGAGGCGAGGGCCCGGGCAGGAAGGTGGGAGGGAAGGACTGAGGGCACACGGCAACCATTTGAGCACTGGCACAGGACCACCACTGGCTTCCCTGCTTTTAGAGAATAAAAACCCAGACTCCATCAGTGACCACATACAGCCATTGTGACGTAGCCCCAGGTCACCTTTCTTGTGTTGTGTCCCCACCTTTCTCCCACACAGCCCATGCTCCAGCCACCCTGCCCTCCTCCTCACCCCTCCATGCCTTTGCACACACTGTTCATCTGCCTGGAAGGTCCTTCATCTCTTCTGGCCCTGACGGACTCCTACGTATCCTTTAATACCCAGTTCAACTGGCCCTTCCTCTGGAAAGTCTGCTTTGATATCCTAACTGATCATAATCACTCTCCCCTTCTAGACAGTGATCATCAAGGCCAGGGACTGTCTTATTCCACTCTGTGCCTAGTGCCCAACAGAGGGCTGGGCACAAGGTCATTACTTAGAATGTTGGGGTTTTTTTACTGAATAAGTCTGTCCTTAATTGAGGGCAGGCCATGGTGAGACCACACACGTGATCTCAAATCCCCAGGATACAGGAGGGCTAGGACATGGAGGTAGAAGCTGAGCAAGGTTAAGGAGAGAACTCAGTACTTCCCAGAGATCCAGGCAAGGGAATGCTCCAGGGCAAGTCAGGCTCCAGAACTCTGCTGTGTGCCTAGAAAATGCTGCCTGGAGAGTTTGAACCTGGGACTCTACTCCAAGCCCCTCCAGCACCATCCAGAAGTGACTGCAGATAGAAAACCAGCTGGACGCCTGAGATATCCTGTCCACTATCACTCATTGGACCTCCTTAAAACGTGGAGCTCAAAACTGACCCTGCCTGAGCAGCAGGGAGGTTGCTGGGCTGTCACTCTCCTTCTACTCTTATAGCCTAAGACCACATTGGCTTTTTCAGCAGCTTTTGGCTTAGGGTCAACTCAAACCCCCAGATCTTTTTCACTGGGATGGCTGCCAAGCCACATCTTGTGCATTTGATTTATGGCTTGGGTTCGCTGAGGCTCATTCCTGCTCCCCAGAAGCCGACAGGAGAAGGGCAACGGTTTCTGTACCCGTAGGAGGGAGAGCGACTGCAGGCTTCCCAACCCAGGAGCCTCAGTGTGAATGTGGGCAAGCTCCCCTTCTCCCTGTTTGTGTTTCTTAATCCCTTCTCCTTGAGGCACCAAACGCTGAGACCTCTTGAGTGGGGTTTTCATTAGCATCCAAGTCACAGGCCACCAGGGCTTGAGCAGTCCAGTCTTCGGGGTTACTGGAGGGAAGCAGTAGTTCTGGAAAGCACCCAGAAGGGCAGAGAGAGAGAGGGGCAGGTGTTGGAGGCCCAGGCTCCTGAACTTGGTGTCCATGTGTCCTGGGGAAGGCAGTTCATTGCTCTGAGCCTTATTTTCTCATCTGCAGAACAGGGGTGACAAATCCTGACCTCATGGCATTCTTAGGACAAAAGTGCCCAGGCAGCAAGTGCCTTCGCAGACATAGTGGTGTCTGTCTGGGGTCAGAGACAGCTGGGGCCAAACAAATGGGTATCAGGCACTTGGTGATGTCCTGCTCTTACCTCATTACACGGAAAGGAACCTAGGCCCTGAGTTTGTACCATCTTTGCAAGTACTGTTCCCACTCATTCTTCTCAGGGATTGCCTTTTATTTTTTCATTTTTATTTTTTATTTTTTTGTGGTACGCGGGCCTCTCACTGTTGTGGCCTCTCCCGTTGCGGGACACAGGCTTCGGACGCGCAAGCTCAGCGGCCATGGCTCACGGGCCGAGCCGCTCCGCGGCATGTGGGATCTTCCCGGACCGGGGCACGAACCCGCGTCCCCTGCATCGGCAGGCGGACTCTCAACCACTGCGCCACCAGGGAAGCCCAGGGATTGCCTTTTAAATGCTACCTTTCAGAAAGGCCTTTCCTGACCACACTCCCTAAGGTGACCCTCTGTGGTCCTGCCTCAGCCCCCGCTGTCTCCTTCACGGCCATGGCAAATCGGGTAGAGTATTTGTGTCTGTCCACTGCTTCTTTCCCTCTGTTGCTCTCACTAGACCCTCAGCTCCGTGAGGGCGGGGACTGCATCTTCCTCCCTCACCACTGTCCCCTCCGGCCCTAGCACACGGTCGGGACACGGTGGAGCGTGGACAGTGACCATGAGGGACTTCAAAGATGTTCCTTTGGACCCTGGCTGCAGACTCTGATTGTGTTCAGCGAGCTAGAGGATGCGTACGGAACCCAAAAGAGAAGCACGTGCATATTTCCCTCTGCCACGAACAAGGTCACTTCCCCTCCCGGGGCCTCAGTTTCCCCAGCTGTAAAATGAGAGACTGAACTAACTCCTTTCTCTCAAGTCCTTCAAGCTCTAAAAGACTCTTAAGTCGACACAGGAAGGGGGAGGAAATTACACTGAATTGTATTGCCTGTTGGGTTGAAAAAAACAACTTCTGCCAGGAAATCTCTCTTACTCTGTCACTTTCTCCACTGGACTGGAAAACACAGCCCTGCGCAGGCCCAGGCCTGCGGAGCCCACACGGCAAAAGTCACAGGCCCCCTCCTGACCTGGGCCCGGGCAAAGGGGGCCCCTGAAAGGTGTATGGCAGCTGCTTCCCGGGGGGTCCTGGGGTTTGTTGCCTTAACCGAGCTCGCAGAGCAGGTAAAAAATTCCAGACATGTTCTCCACTGACAGCTAATTGTGTCCTTTATTAATGACCATGGCTTTCTTGGGGCAGGTGGGAGGAGCCCGGGGGGCTCCCTCAGGTGGAGCTGATGACCACGTTTCTGGATCCCATATAAGGGGAAGTGCTCCATGAGGTGACCCTGAAAATGCACACCCCCCCACCCCCAGCTGGAGAGGAGAGGGGGCTTTCCCAGGCTCCCCAAGCCCCAGTAGGGGCGGCTGGCGCCAGCAAGATGATGCAGGGATTTTGGAATCTGGTGGCCCAGGTTCTAGGTCCTAAGCCGGCCTCTCAGAACACAACACCAGAGTCCAGTGGATGGCCTGAAGCAGGGATCCACAAGGCGGGCTATGGCCTGCAGGCAGCTTGGGAGATGCTCCTAGCTCCATCCGGCTATCACCCCCCCTCCTGGCACGAGGACCCGGCCTGACAGGCCCTTCCTCAGTGACCTACTGCACCACCTGTCAATACAGCAGCCAGATGTGCCGGGGGACTCAGGCCTGCCCTGCCAGATGTGTCAAGCTCTCCGAACACATCCGGCTTCCCCTCGGGCACATCGTGATTATTATTTAACACTCGCTTTTCCAGCATGTGTGAACCCTGAGGATTACAGGCTGGGAAGCTCCGCCACGTCGATCCAGCCTAAGGTCTGGGGGCCTGGAGCCCACTACTCGTCAGTGGGGCGTTTTCTCAAGGACCCAGTGAAGACCTTTACAAGCCCTGTTGCAGTGATAGCCTCGAGCTGGAGGGAGGGCTTTTGTGGAGCTTTATTTGTTCCCCATTTTCTCACTAGGATCCCATGTTAGCCTGGGGAGGAAGGTGGGGAGTTCAACATTAACCCCAATTATAGATGAGGGATGTGAGGCTCAGAGAGGGTTGTAGTGAAGAAGTAGCTCAGCTAGGACTTGAACCAGGCAAGGGAACGGCATATACAAAGGCCCTGAGGCTAGAGGAGGCCTGATATACTCCAGGACAGCCAGGAAGCTAGTGTGGCTGCAGTGGGGTAGACAAGAGGGAGGCTTCTAGGAGGTGAGTTCAGAGAGGTAAAGGAGATACAATTACAACAAAAAATAAAATGCCTAGGGCTAGATTTAACCAGAGAGGTAAAGGGGGGCTTTGTAGGCTACTGTTTTTTACTCCAGGTGAGGTGGGAGCTGTGGAAGGGCTTGGAGCAGAGAAGCAACACACCACTGATTCCTGTTCTCCAGGATCCCTCTGGCTGGTGTGTTGAGAGCAGGCTGCAGCCAGGGGAGAGTGGGGAGGTGGGAGGTCAAGGGCGAAAGCCAGGAAACCAGTCGGGAGGCTACTGCAGTGAGCTGACAGCTACTGCTCCTCTGCCCCTCTTTCTTCCCTTCCAGTCTGAGTATCAGGACTCCTGGGCTGCAGCCCCAGCTCCATCAGCCACTAACTTGCTGTGTGACCTTAGGCAAGTCACTGTCCCTCTCTGGGTCATGTATTCTGTAGTCATAAAATGAGGAGCTTGGACCAGAAGATCGTGAAGGTCCTTCCGACTCCCAGTGACCCAGACCCCACCTGCCTCTCCAGGCTTATCTCCCCCCTCTCCCAGACGTGAACTTTATGCTTCAGCGACCCTGAACTATTTGCAGCTACACACATGCACCATACTACTTCAGGCCTCCATGCCTTTGCACTGGCTGCCCCTCTGCCTGCAGTGCCCTCTCCCACCGCCACCCTGACTATGGAGAGCCTGTGTTCTTCAGCAGCTCTCAAGCTCGCCTGGCATCTCCTGCACAGCCTCTCCCTGACCCACCCCCGACACACCCCCCCACCTCACCCAGCCCCGCTTCCTCAGTGTTCCAGGGCACTTCCACAGGCCATGCTGTTCTTTAAGAGACAGTTGATGAAGTGGATGTGGGCTCGGAAGTGGCTTCAAATCCCAGCTGCTTCTCTGGAGTTGCCTAATGTTTTTGAGCCTCTGTTTCCTCTGATAATTATACTTCCTACTCCCAGGGTCAAGGTGAGGATGCAGTAAAATTGCAAAGCATGTACGTAACCCAGCGCCTGGCACACGGTAACTGTCTGGAATCTGGGAAGCCAGATTCCAGCTGAAGAGAAAGGGCCGTCACGTGAGCAGGGGTGGCGGCAGGGGGGTGGGCATACCCTGGACAGTGTGGCCCCAGATCCCCGGAATAGTCCTGGTCGGGAACCCAGGACGGCGTCCAGTAGCCCCATGACCTGAGGGCACTCCTGTCCCCCTCTCCGGTCACCAGCCGCTCCCTCGCTCACCTCCTCCATCAGGGTCTGGTCAAATCTGCCTGCCGGCAGACACACCACACTTAGAAATGTCCTTAATTGCTTCACCGTAGTGGGGAGTCACCCTGCAGGCAGATAATTAAAAAGTTCAGAGCTTGATTAATTGGGAGGAAATTGGAGGAATGGGGCTGCCTGCTGGGCGGGCGGGAGCCCTCAGCCCCCACCGTGAGGATGGCAGGAAGGGAGGTGGGCCAGAGCCGGGACTGGGGGCCTGACGTAGTATCCAGGAGCTGGCGAGCCGGGAGTAAATCGCCCTTAACCCAACTTCATGGCCGTGGTGTTCAGGGTCTGGCTCCCGCAGGCGTGTGTGAGCTCGCCCCTCCGCACCTTGGGGCCTTCTAGCCTGCTGTCGAGTGAGGTGTTACAGAGGGCCTGCTCTGTGCCAGGCAGTGAACAGGGCAGGCACGGGGGCTGCCCTCACGGAGCTCACACTTGGGCAGGTGGGATAGTGGGAGGTGGGGAGACAGACGTTAACCAAACGCCAAGAAGGACGAAGGGAGGATGCCCTGAGAGCCCGCTACTGGGGGCCCCGGATGAGCCCTGGAGCCTCTGACATGGTCCAGAGGCCTAGAACACAGTCTCCAGTCCGCACACAAGCTGGGTGACCTTAAGCACAAGATTCCACCTTTCTCAGACTCAGTCAGTCAGTCAACAAACACTTCCTGAGACCCCCTGTCCATCACCTCTCAGCCAGACCCCGGGGCTGAGAGGTGCCAGACGCTATGGGCACCCACTGCCACCGGGCTCATGGCCTTGGGCACGGGCAGACAGTCACACCTGTATAATCATGCAGGAGCAGAGACGAGGGGCTTCAGGAGCACAGAAGAGAGGCCCTGGTGAGGGTGGCATCCCAGGAGAAGGACCCAAAGGAGCTGGACCTGAGATGTGAAGGGAGAAGAGGAGTTAGCCAGGCTGGAGCTGGGACCGCGTAGCAGGCAGAGGTGACACCGAGCACAGCCTGTTGGGGAGCCGGAAGCTGCCTCCTGTGACCCGAGCCCAGGGCACGGCTGGGAGGCTGTGGGAGCTGAGGCCGGCGAGGTGGACCGTGACAGGGAGGCTGAAGCGGGCGGCACGCGCCACAGGCACAAGGGAGCCACTGAAGGGTCTTGAGCAGGGAAAGGACTTAGCAGACGGCCGTGTGGAGGCTGGCCTGGGGAAAGCCCTGGGTTCCCCTCTCAGGCAAAGAGGAGGCGTGTTAACACAGCTCCTGCCGCTGCCTTCTGACTTCTGTCGTCCTGCCAGCTGCTGGCAGGGATCCACAAAGCCCGGGTCCCAGCAGGGGCAAGTGGGGGGAGCCTGGGCATGTGGGGGAGGGGGACAGGATGACTGACATCCCCTGGGTGGTCCCAGTAGGAGCTGCCACAGCAGGGGGATGACCCTGAGGCACTTCCTGGACTTAACCTGGAAGGGCAGGGCCCCCTTTAGGGAGGAAGGTCTGGTCAGGGAGGGGCCCCCTTCATCAAGCTGGAACACTGAGGGCCTTGGGGGCAATGTGAGAGCGTGGACTGTGGGGACACAGGCTCTGCCCCTATGTCTCTGAGTGACTTTGGACAAGGCACTTCCTTTCTGTGAGCCTCAGTTTCCTAATCTCTAAAATGGGGATAACACCTCCTACTGCACAGGGTGATTGTGAGGACTGATGAGGTTATGGGCTCCGGAAGCTCCTGGCCCAGCACCAGCAAGCACATGTAGACACACAGTGATCAGAAGCTCCCCTTTCCAGCCCAGGAGCTTGTCGTCTGCTTCCAGTGTGGCTTTGCCCCTAGCACAGATCAGCACCCCTGCCCAGCCCAGCTCAGGGGCACTGACTCCACTGGCTTAACTTCAGCAGCAAAAGCAGGAAGCGTGCAAAATGCAAAAGACACTTTGCATGAGGGAGACCCCCAAACCCCATCCACTCAGCCACAAGAACACCGCAAGCTCAGCCCTGACAAACACTCAGCATAAGCCCCTGAAAATACACAAATCAGTTCTTCCACAGTTCAAGGAGAATGCAGGGCCCGGGGTTGGGTGCCTGAGCCTGTCCACAGCCGGAGTCCCAAGGCTGGAAGAGGCCACAGAGATGGTCCCAGCCAAAGTAGGCAGGAAGTGGCCTGGTCTCACAGAGCAAGGGGCTGAGGGGGCAGCCGAGCCCTGGCCTCCCCCCTCTGGGCCTAGGACTCTTTTCTCTGTCCAAACTCCTCTCCCCGACCCACATCCAGAACTACCTGGAGATCCCAAGGCAGGAAGGTAAGCCAGCTGCCCTTCAAACCTGGCACTGCTGAGCCCAGGACCACTCCCTGGCCCCTCTACCCACAGTGGCCAACAGTCAGCCCTGGTTGAAGACAGGTGTGCCAGCTTCTTGCTCAGTTGTAGCCTCTAACAGGCAGGGCCTGGGCCTTTTGTCTGCATGACTCAGTGCCTAGTACACAATAGGGGCTTAATAAGCACCTCTTGAATAAATTCATAACTCACCATCTCCCCAACTGGACCCACACTCCTGAGGGCAGGGACTACTTCTTCTTTGTCTCTCTGTCGCCAGGTCTTAGCACAGAGCAAGTGGTGGGCCAAGAAAGAATGTATATAATAAAAGCAAACACTTGCGTAGCCCTTAATATGAACCAGGCAGGCACTATTGCAAGAGCCTTCTCTGAATTAACTCGTGTAATCTTCCCAGCAAATACAAGAGCAGTGTCATCATTCCCCCCATTGTATAGACAAGGAAGCCAAGGCACAGAGAGTTAGGTGACTTACCCATAGTCACACTGTTAGCAAG
>NC_041216.1:16992193-16992954 GCF_002837175.3 Physeter macrocephalus
CCTCCTCCCTGTAACACCCCAGATTTTGCCCCCCTGATCTCAAAAATCTACAGAGGGAGAGAACTCATGTTCACTGAGACAGAGACCCTGTCCATTAGGAGCCAGAAACCCTCACCAACATTCTCACAATGATGCCAAGGGATAGTTGATACTGCCCCATTTCACAGATGGGAAAACTGACGCTTACAAAAGCTTAGGAACTTGCCCAAGGTCACACAACTATTCCATTCACACACGGCGCTCCAGCTGCAGATTGTTGGGTACTCTCTCACACACACTGTTCCTTCTGATCCTCTCCCCTTCTACACCTTCTTTACCTGCCCCAAGACCCAGCACAGGGCTTCACACTTAGTAGGTCTTCAGTTGAAGGCTAAAATCCCCTTCCCTCCCCTAAAACTGTAGGGCTTGAACACATGCTCCATCAGGACACCATCCATGACTTCAGCTGTTTCCACCTACAGCCTGAACTGTTATTTAATTGCAAAATTTCTTCTCTTTTTTTTCTCTTAAGTGCATTTTAAAGAGGAAAAAAATTATCATTATTACAAATGGGAAACCAATATCACTTGCCATAAAAGGAAGGAAAATAAACATAAGACCATTACAATTTAAAATGTTCGTCTGGGGCTTCCCTGGTGGCGCAGTGGTTGAGAGTCCGCCTGCCGATGCAGGGGACACGAGTTCGTGCCCCGGTCCGGGAAGATCCCACATGCCGCGGAGCGGCTGGGCCCGTGAGCCATGGCCGCTGAGCCTGCGCGTCC
>NC_041216.1:16993059-16993968 GCF_002837175.3 Physeter macrocephalus
GAGGCCCGCGTACCGCAAAAAAAAAAAAAAAAAAAAAAAAAAATGTTCATCTGCAAACTAGCTAACATCATCTCACTTCCTACAGTTTGGGGACCACTAGGCTCCACCAAGCTGCCTGTGAATTGCTGGAAATGTCCCCATCCCCATCCCCACTGTGACAATGACAATCCTGCATGCAGGGGAAGCCATTTTTGTTGTACACAGATGATTGATTAATCACCACATGATGTGACAAAGACTGCAACAGGAATGTGTATGGGGTACTGTGTGTGATGGGAATCGGGTACGGAAGAAGAAGAAAACAAACAATTCAAGGACAGCTTCTTGGAGGAAGTGACATGGATAAAGGCTTGAAGAATGAGTTAGAAGGGAGTTAGGAGAGGCTGAGTGGGAAGGTTGTGCAAGGCAGAAGGGACAACAGAGGCAAAGGTACGGAGGAGACAACAGCATGGTTTGTGGGAATAGACGTGTGGGGGGCAGGGAGTGGTGGGAGCTGAGGACTGAGCTGGAGAGTTGGAGCAGGAGCCGCCCAGTAAAGGTCAGCGGCTCTCCGAGGCCCCCTTGCTGGACCACACCCACCTGCCCACATCTTTCGCAGCCCCCCTGGTGCCATCCACACCCCCCATCCCGCCTGACACTGCCCTTCCACTCACCTCTGGGCACTCCCACCCCAGCTAGCCCTGCAAATGTCCAGTTCCCAAGCCCTGGATGCTCTAAGTGACCATTAAAAAATCCCAGTAGATGGGATTCCCTGGTGGCGCAGTGGTTGAGAATCCGCCTGCCGATGTAGGGGACACGGGTTCGTGCCCTGGTCCGGGAAGATCCCACATGCCGCGGAGCAGCTGGGCCCGTGAGCCATGGCCGCTGAGCCTGCGCGTCCGGAGCCTGTGCTCCGCAACGGGAGAGGCC
>NC_041216.1:16995727-17032136 GCF_002837175.3 Physeter macrocephalus
TGCGCGTCCGGAGCCTGTGCTCCGCAACGGGAGAGGCCACAACAGTGAGAAGCCCGCGTACCACAAAAATAAATAAATAAATTAATTAATTAAAAATTAAAAATCCCAGTAGAAAGATGAGGAAACTGAGGCTCTGTGGACAAGATTCTTAGTATCCAGCTGAAAGCTGGAACCAGGGCCTCCAGCCACCAGCCCAGAGTGCCTTTCTTGATTGGAAAACAGGGTCTGGGCCCTGGGAGCGGCTTTGGCCCTTGCCCCACTGCTCCCGCAACCCCTCTGCTTCCTGGAGACTGCACAGAAGGAAGCAATCAGGAGGCCCCAATTGCACAGGCTGGGGAGGCCCGAAGACCCCTCTGGCTATGTGTGAATGAGCAGTGCGCATTTCAGAAATATTTGAGCTAAAAGGGGAGACACAATGAAGTCGTTAGCGTTGGGCCAACAGGAGGGTGGCTTCGCGGGGCTCTGTTTTCAGGCTGGGGTGGGTGGTCGCCCTCTGCTCCCCGACCCACCCCTGGTCAGCTCTGTCTGACCCCCCTCTTGGGTCATACTTCTCTAGGGCCACAGATACTGTTCATCTGCACTAATGACGGTAGGTGAGGGTTCCAAAGACACGAGGAGGAACATTCATTAAACGCCTTCCATGTGCCAGGCAATGAGCTGGGCACTCTAAGTATGGCCTCAGGCTCATGGCAATCAGTGGGGTACACACTATTAGCCCCATTTTTCATATGCGGAAACTGACATCAGAGAGGTGAAGCGGCCTGCACAAAGGCTCACAGGCAGGGCTAGGATTTGAACACACATGTGTCTCATTCTTCCTCTGTGTTATTTTTAGAAGGCTGCAGCTACAGCCTTAAAACACACACACACACACACACACACACACACACACACACACACACACACCCCCCACACACACACACCAGGACTTTTTGTATGCTCTCCCTGTATATGGCCCTGTGGAGGGGAAAGAGCGGGGAGGGCATCAGGGGAGTGGGGCACAGACTGTCTACGCTAGAACCTTGGTTCTGGCAAGCTCTAGTGTGTGACTGCAGGCAAGATCGTCCTCCTCTCTGGGCCTCAGTTTCCCCATCTGTAAAATGGGTCACATGAGAATTAAGTGACATCATGTAGGTGAGTCCTGTTGATCTCCAGTCTCCCAGGGCCCTCATTCTGGGGGAGTGCTGTGTCTGCTTCCCTCACCACTGTAACCTTAGCACTGAGAACTGGTTCTGATACACAGTAGATATATTCGATCTGCACATGGCAGCTGGGTGAGGTTTCTAAAACCCATGTCTGATCATGTCTTAACTGAGCTTAATACCCTTCAGAGCTCCCACTGTCAGCGAGATAAAGTGCTAGCTCCTCAACAATGCATTCAAGGCCCCTGCTGGCTGGGCCAGCTAATTACCTTCCAGCAGTGTCCAGCCATCCTGAATTTCCTTCTGCTTGCAGAAGGTGCTATGTTTCCTTGGGCCTTGGTGACTTGACTGTTCCCAATTTTCCTGCTTGGAATGTCTGGCCCTTCCAGCTTTATAGCCTGGCTAACTTCTCTTCCAAAACTTAACTCAAAGGCTCTCTCTTCCTGGCAGCTGTCCCTGAGTTCTCCTGGGTTAAATAACAAGATCATGGTCATTCAACACACATCTACTCTACCTCCTGTGAGCCAGGCCCTGTGCTGAGCACTGGGGACGCAGAAACAGATGAGCAGGTCCTTCCCTCAAGGAGCTTCCAGACTAGTGCCTGACACTGAACTTTCTACAGGGAGAGGCAGAGTGAAACAGCTGGTCTGGGGCGCGAGCCAGGAAACCCAAGGGAAGAAAGGATTAGCTTTGACCAGGGAATCAGCGGAGGCATCTCAAAGGAGGTGGCATTTGAGCTGGGAGAAGAGGGGAAGGGCATGCCATGTAAAGGGCATGACAGAATCAAAGGCACAGAGGTATGAAACTTGAGGGGCAGTTTGGGCAACAGTAAAACCTGAGGACTGGGTATCAATGCAGGGCTCTGGGCTAAGGGTTTGCCATTCCTTATCTCATGGCATCGTAACTGTTGATAAAGTAGGTACTTTATTGAATCTCCCTTTACAGATGGGAAAACTAAAGTCAGGAGAGATTGTTCAAGGTTTCCATGGCCGGGCAGTGGTGGAGGTGCATCTGCCTTGCACCAAAGCCCATGTTCTTAACCACTGCATCATGCTGGAGTGTCTGTCCCATGGGGTGGGAGCAAAATGCTTTGTGGATGGATCTGGTAGCTTGGAATGGGGCCAGACCTGTAGGGCTTCAAATGTGGAGCTAAGGAGTTTAAATCTTGTCCCAAAGATCCAAAATGGGGCAATGGGGAGCTATAGAGGGTTCCTGAGGACAGTAGTGACATGGTCTGTCCTGAGACCATGGTCGATCCTGAAGATGGACAGACACCTCGTAGCTATTCCCTGGGGTCTTTGCCCCAGACTGGCCAGCAGCCCACAGTCCAGGCAGCCCATCAGCCTGGCACATGACCCAAGCCTCAGATGCTGCTCTGAACCCTTCCCAGCAGCTCTGGCTGCTCCCTGGTGGGGCCAGTGAGGCTGAGGTGATTCAAACACAAGCCCGTCTACCCCACCAACAGCCTGGTGAGATGCTAGCCACAGTCTGGAGGCCAGACCTGGGCTATCAATGGCTGAGAGCTGGAGCATTTTTTCCACGACCCATATTAGAATTCTAAGAGGAGGCCACAGTCAGGGATCAGCAGATAAAGTTCAAGGCCATTGATCAGCTAGGTAATTTGGCGAAGTCACTTCACCTTTCTGAGCCTCAGTCTCTTCATCTATTAAATGGGGATCACAACATCCTCACACTGTGTACCTCACAGAGTTGCTTAGAGGGTCCAAGGAGGAACTGGGTGCAAAGGTCTTTATAAAATGCGAAGGCTGGGCCATACGAAGGCAACAGTGAAAATCACTAACACTCACAGAGGAAGACAGTGGGCTTCACTGACCCTGTCTCATTGACATCCCAGAGCAAGTAATGGAGAAGCCAAGGCTTGGCGAGATCAAGGACTCCCCCAAGGCCCACACAGCCAGTAAGGGGCAGGGCAGGATGGGACCTGTTCGGTCTGAACCCAGAAACTACCAGGCTATGATGCCTCGCAAATGGGAGAGGAAAAAATCAGAGCATTCATGAACCATGCCCTCAGTGCCAGGTCTTGAGCAAACACTCGGCACACCCTGCAAGGCTTGCACTGTTATCCTCATTGTACAGATGAGAAAACTGAGTTCAGAAAGGCTCAGAGACCTGCCTAAAGTCACACAGCCAAAAAGCAGCAAATCTGGATTTGAACCATCAGCTCAACTGGGTTTCCCGTGGCCTCTCCCCTGAAAACCAGGTGAGGAACAGCGGCTAAGAGGGTCTTGGGGTCACTGGTCCAAAGCAACCAAGCAGGGGGTGGTGATGCCAGAGCAGCCCTGAGAAGGCTATGGATCTCATAAGGTGGAATCTGCCAAGAGGCAGCATGGTCTTTTCCCGGCTCGGCCCCCCTGCTCCGCCCCCAGGCTCGCGGAAAGGGGACCAGCTAATGTAAAATCCTTCTGCTCAACGACTCTCCCAGGACATACCCCTCCTCGTCCTCCTGCCGCTCGGAGGCCCTTCTCTGCCTCGGTTGCCTGCCTGGAGCCTGTTCTTGTTTTCTCAGGCCTGGCCGGAGGAGTCCCCGTGACGCCGGCTCCTCCACTCTGTCCCCCGCCTGCCCACCGCTGGCCTGGGCATCCGCCAGCGCCGGCCGCCTGGCTGAAACCCAATCCTCCGGGCCAGCCGGGGTGCTCGCTAACAGCAGGCCGCATTGTGCGGCCGGGGCTTTGGGAGAGTTTGGATTCGCTGCTTGGGGACCCACTTAACCTCCGCAAAGGACAGGATGATGGATGGGGGTCTGGGAAGGGGTTGCTTGGGGGGCGGGGTGGGCGGTAAATGAACACCAGGGCTTTCTGGGGAAGGGAAAGAAGGGAAGCGGGGACGGGAACAGCCCTGCACACAGAAGAGCTCAGTCAGTCCTCACGACAACCCTGAGGGATGCTTGTTACTCTTACTGGTCCCATTTTATACAGAAGGAAACTGAAGCTCTGAGAGGTTAGGTGACTTGGCCAAGGTCACACAGTGAGTCAGAAATTGAACTCACTTCTATTGCCCTTGAGCCTTTCTGATACCCCAGGCTGCTTCTCACAGCATTTGTCCAATGCTTTTTAATTTTTAAAATAAATTTATTTATTTATTTATATTTATTTTTGGCTGCGTTCGGTCTTCGATGCGGTGCACAGGTTTCTCATTGCGGTGGCTTCTCTTGTTGCGGAGCACGGGCTCTAGGCGCGTAGGCTTCAGTAGTTGTGGCACGCAGGCTCAGTAGTTGTGGCTCGCGGGCTCTAGAGCGCAGGCTCAGTAGTTGTGGCGCACGGGCTTAGTTGCTCCGCGGCATGTGGGATCTTCCTGGACCAGGGCTCAAGCCCATTTCCCCTGCACTGGCAGGTGGATTCTTAACCACTGCACCACCAGGGAAGTCCCAATGCTTTTTAATTTTTAAGGCCCTTTTACTTAAATAAATCCATAGACCCTTCCCACCTATTAAGTAGGTAATAAAAATATAGTGATGGCAGCAGGCATTACTGAGCACCTACTATGTGCCAGGTCTGTGCTGAGCACTTTTTGACTTTATCTCGTGAGACCCTAACAGTGACTGATTAGTTGGGAACATGCGTCATAGCCATTTTGGGTTTTTTTGGCCGCACCGTGCAGCATGCGGGATCTTAGTTCCCTAGCCAGGAATCGAACCCGTGGCCCCTGCAGTGGAAGCGTGAAGTCTTAACCACTGGACCACCAGGGAAGTCCCTGTCACAGCCATTTTATTAAAAAAATGCATTTTACTTATTTTTGACCATGTTGGGTCTTCATTGCCACACGCGGGCTTTCTCTAGTTGAGGTCAGCAGGGGCTGCTCTTCATTGCGGTGCGTGGGCGTCTCACTGCAGTGGCTTCTCTTGTTGCGGAGCACGGGCTCTAGGCGCACAGGCTTCAGTAGTTGTGGCATGTGAGCTCAGCAGTTATGGCTCGTGGGCTCTAGAGCACAGGCTCAGTAGTTGTGGTGCACGGGCTTAGTTGCTCCACGGCATGTGGAATCTTCCCGGACCAGGGAGCAAACCCGTGTCCCCTGCATTGGCAAACCGCTGCACCACCAGGGAAGTCCCCCTTGCCATAGCCATTTTAAAGAAGAGGAGACACAATCAGGTAGGCAGTTACTTCCGGGACCCACCTCGGGCTGGCAAAGGGAGGCAGGAGCCCAGGCACCCCAGGTGTTTACAGTAGGCATCCCTTCTGAGCGGTTGCTAAATATTTTGTATCTCTCCTCTGCCCCCTGGACAGACCTCCCACTCTGCAGTCCAGCACTCAAGGCGTTCCTCTCCCTGCAACATTCCTCGCCCTCCTGACCTGCCCAGGACACTCATACACATCCTTCAAGACCCATCTCAAATGTCACCCCCTCCTAGAAGCCTTTCCTGATGACCCCAGCACTGGGGTTTCCACAGCCCTATGTGTACCTCTCATTGTCACCCTTGTCACCCTGCCCTGAGACTTTTACTCATCAGCTCAACTGGATTGTGAGTACAACATGGGCAGGGCAGAGTCTGGATCACTGCGATAGCCCTCAGCCCCTGTTAAAGCCACGTACCCCCCACCTCGCCCCGACCCCCCCAGCCTACTCCGACATCAAATGCTCTTTTCTGCTTACACCATCTGGGTGTCTGGATTTTTCCTCCAGGAAATACGGTTACTGTTATCAAGGTGGCTCCATATATTATATAATTCAAAGCACTTACTTAGGGCCAACGACTGTGCTGTCACTCCTTTGATGCTCGTAATACCCTATGAGATAGAATTATTATTGTCCCCATTTACCTATCCACCCATCATCCATCCAACTATCCATTCATCATTCTCACTTACACCATCTGTCTACCATTCCACTCGCCCTATAACCTACCACCCATTCATCTACCTGCCCATATACCAAGCTTCCCACTTAAGTATCCAATCATCAGGCATACATTTCCCCCATTAAACCAACTTCCTTTCCTTCCATCATCTCTTGCTCCTTTTCTTCCTATAGATGGGGGAAAATGAGCTTCAGAAAGGTTAAGCAACTTGCCCAACATCACATAGCTAGTAAGCAGCAGATCCAGGGGTTGAATCAGGTACACTTTTAACCACTCTGCTATGTGGCCTCTCACTTTTTTCTCATTTCATTTTTAACTGTCCTGTTGCATATGCAGGTTTAATATTATAAGTCACCTCAAATCCTTTTGGATGTGTGTGGAGTATAAATTACAAATCAATAAGACACAGCCCACTGTAAGTCCAAGCTGGGGACTGTCAGGTTGGAGACAATTAGGAAGCCTGCTGCAAGACCTGCTGGGACTAGATCTCTTTGCCTAACTGGCACTGGTTTCTCCCAGTGAAGGACAATTAACTCAAATCCCAGAACCCAAACAACACCTCTGCTTCTGGGCAAGATGTCGGGCATTTAGCCAAATGAAATTTAACTGTTCATTCATTCACCCAGTGACCCACACACCTACTCATCTATCTATCTATCTTTCCAACCATGCAGTCCTTATAATCCTCCATAAACTATCCTGCCATCCACCCACCCAGCCATCTACCTATTTACCCATTTGCATGCCTATCTATTCATTTATCCATCCATCCATCCATCCATCCATCCATCCATCCATCCATCTTTCCTCTGAGCCAACCTCCCACCCGTCCTTTCTTTCTTTTCATTCATCTATCCACCTGACCATTCACTTACCTGACCATTCACATCACTCACTCATGTCTAAAAATCTGCCACCTACCTATCTCCTCCCATCTATCCAGACTGCATTTATTGAACACCTACTATGTGCCAGGGCTGTGCTAAGTACTGAAAATCAAAAACAGACACTGTCACTGACCTCTAAATGTGCTGCTTTGGGATAAACTCTAAACCCTTAATGGTTCCCACCCCCAATTCCCAAGGACTTCCCAAGTTCCACATTCTACCCTTGAATTTGGCCCCTTGCTCAGGCTGACATCCTGGGTTCTGTCCTGATGCCTCTGAATCTGGTTTCCCTCTGCCTCCAGATAACCCCCTTCACTTGGGTACCCCCTTGGCCTGTGGACCTGGCTTCCCCCATCATATCAGACATGGATATGGCTGAGGCCCATCGCACCCCACAGAGGACCCAATGAATGAGAACCTGGGCCCAGATCCAGCCTCACCTCCAACTGTGACCCCCTGTTGCACAGTGCGGAAGGGGGATCCCGAGCATAAACAGACATAACTGCATAGCAGAGGAGGGACCCTAACCCTGCCTGGGAGTCAATGGAGACTTCTCAAGTGTGTGACACCTGGCCTGAACCCCAAGGTACTGAGCAGGAGACAGCCAGGCTGGAAGGAGGGAAAGGGAGAACTGAGAGGAGAAAGGGTGTTCTGGGCACAAGGAACGGCTTGTGCAAAGGCTGGGAGGAGAGGACAAGCATGTCCCCTGCAGGGAGCTGCACGAGGGAGGAGGAAGTCCTGGGAAAAAGAGCTACGGACACCGCAAAGAGCCTCGAATGCTAGGCCGGACGGCCAAGACCAGCCCGAGGGCAGCAGGGAGCCATCGAAGGCGGGTGGCCTGATTCAGTTGTCACTGCATTCTCTGGTGTAACCGATCCATTTTATAGATGAGGAAATTGCACCCTTGGGATCAGAGAGGTGCAGAGGGCTGCCCCAGGTCACACAGTTGGTCAGGGGCAGAGCAAAGATTCCATCCCACGTTTGATGGCTCCAAAGCCCTCGCTCATTCTGAAAGCAGCTGCTGTCTCAGAGGAGCTGTTTCCAGAACGCCTGCATCCCTCCTATGCTAATACTCCCCCTCCAGCTCTGCCTCTGTGGCCCTCGGTGGCAGCGTCAGTACGGTGACAGAACTCCCAGGGCACCAGCTCTGCTCGGTGAGACTCCACCTGTTCCCTCTCACTCCCTGGGCTAACTTGCCAGCTGCACCTGGCACCTTGGGTGGTTAAGCAGACACAGCTCTGCTGGGGCATCTTCTAATGTGCCCCTGTTCCCCATCATCATCTTCACGATCAGAGCCTCCACGTCTTCATCCTCAGTTACCGTTCATTCCCTACTGTCCCCGACATCCTGAGGGGCGATGCCAGACAAAGAGCCAGGCGGGCCCAAGAGCTTTTCACTACTGGGGCTCATGACCTGACGGCACAGAAGGTTCATGACAGTGGAAGGGCCTGAGAAGGAACAGGACTTGAAATGAAGGGTCCTTAGGGTGGAGAAGACACTAAGGAAAGGGCTCTCTGAGTCAGAGGCAGAGAGGAGTCTGGCCAGGAGGCGAGGGAATATGACCCCCATCAGCAGCATCTCCATCACCATGGAGACTGTTTATTGAGCACCTACTCGACGCCAGGCACTGCGCCATGCAAGGGACATCCAGGAGGGCATCTGAGTTCATCCGAGCCTCCCCAAACCCTTCCAGGGGCATGCGGTCTCCATTTTGCAGACAAGTAAACTGAGGCTCAGTGAGGACAAGTCAGTGGGCCAAGATCCCCTGCAAGTTGGTGAGGAAGGTAGAGTTTGATTTCTGGGCTGTGTGACCCAACTCCTTTCATGACCCTAAGAAGCCTTTTGGGAGTCCACAGTCTCGGGTGAGGGTTGAAGCAGGTGGTAGGGTTGGGAAGTGGGGGCTTCCATGGCAGCATGGAATCAGGGAGCAGGCAAGGTCTGATCCGGAAGCGGGAGGCTGTCCCCAAGGAGGGGGAGTGGACAGGGGACAAGGCCACCTGACACCCAGTCCTGTGCTCTTCCCACCACAACCTGTGGGTGCCTTTGCAGCCTGAGGAGTGTCAGGTGGAGGGCGCTGCCGGCTCCAGGAAGTGGGTTGTGACAGTCACATGAACTGCAGTGGGCTTTTCTGGGCTTCCGTGTTGGGGAGGGTGCAGGGGATGGCAGAGGAGACTTCTTGCCTGTGCGAGAGATCATTCCACGGAATCACAGAAGGCTTCCAGGGGGGAGTCAGCCACAGACCTGGGAGGGCAGAGCCCTGCTTTCTCACCTGTGATTTTATAGGCCTCCAGGCCACTGCTGCCCTGGGAAGCTGACCAGGTGCTGATAGGCCAGGCAGCTTCTTCCATCACCTGCCCTGAGGGGACGATCCAGACTGGCCTGACTTGCAAGGCCTTCTGCGGGCTGCCCTGGCCTCTGACTCCCTCCATGCCATGGGGCCAGTCTGTTCACCGTCAGAGCCCGTGCCTTCTTGTCTCCACTGCCGAGCCTTTGCTCTTGCCTATACCCCTGCCTGGAACACCTTCTCTGAAAAGACAGGGCCATGGCAGGCAGGCAGAGCAGCAGAAGCGAAGCCCAGGGCAGGAAAGAAGAGTCCCGTAAACATTCTAGACCTCCTTTTGCCTCCTTTACCGGCCCAAGCCTCTTCCTCTGCTCACCTTCTTCACCTGGAAAAGTCCTCTTTACCCTTAAGACTTAGATCAGGCATCTCTTCTTCCCAGAAGCCTTCCCTGACCAACACCACGCCCCCACTTTCCCAGCCGGGGTTAGATGCCCCTTCTCTGGGCAACAATTTTCCAGAGTGTATCTGATGCCCTTTCCTAACCTGGTGTTTAGATGGGGGCAGGAGTCCTGCACTGTTGGCTGCTGGGTGGAACGTGGTGGCCCCTGGTGTCCAGTGTGACCAGGAGACAGCTCCCCGCAGGCACAAGGAGAGGACATGTCAGATGACAAGCAGGTGGTGTGTGCCAAGACCACAAACACAACGGGCCGGCCCTGCCTCAGAAATGAGCCAAGGAGCAGCCTCCTCAAGCTGCTGGGTGTGCCACTCAGCTGGTCCACCTGGGAGCTGGAGACCACAGGACCACTGGCCACAGTCAGGCCCAGCTCCCTGCCCTGATCAGCCCTCAGCTCCCCAGGCCCACGCTGGGGTTCCTGTTCACTAGGAATTCCATGGTACCGGTGGTGGCGGCAGCAGCCTGGGGTAGCCCCGGCAGACACGCTGGCGCTGGGAGCCGGCTCAGGAATTCCTGCTCTGATTAAGATATTGGATCTGGAACCTCAAGCATCTCGCTGCGCTGGGATAGGATGCTTCTCTGATGGGGCTGAGGTATGTGGTGGGTGGTCCTGTACCCGCATGCTGACCGGTGTTCCCACTCCCTTCCCCGCTGGCCCTATCCTCCCCATACCCACTCCAGGTCTGCAGCCTCAGTGAACTCATCTGGGGAATGGGAGCACTTAGCAAGGCTTACTCGCAGGTATGGATACAAAGCTCCTAGCACAGGCCTGGCACAGTCAGCTTAGCCCAGAGAGGTTAGTACCACAATTTTTTTTATCACCCTTCATTACCCAGAGGCCAGTGGGACTGAGAACAGCTCCCAGAGAAACCTCTGCGGTGGGGTGGGATGGGCAGCTGCATCCTGACTTCTAGCTGAGTACCTACTACTATATGTGTCAGGCACTGTGCTAGCTCATTTTCATGGGTGATGCCATTTGGTCCCCCATTTCACAGATGAGGAAACTGAGGCTCAGAGAAGGGCAGTGACTCGCCTGGGGTCACCAGGGCAGCACTGGGATTCTCAGCATCATCTAGGGCTTCCTGCTGCCTCCCATTAAAGCTCAGAAAGTCCCCCGTGCTGGGCCTGGTAGGGAGCGTTAACTTGGCCTTATTTAAAGTTGCAATTATCTGTCCCATTTCCCTCTGGCTACAACTGAGCTCTCCAGGGAGGTGGGAAGACCCTGACGGGGGATGCCAGGAACTGGGAGTTTCTAAGGAATCCTCCCTGAGCCTGGGACTGAACGAGCATGGAGGACATGTGGCTTCCTGTTCCTGGGCCTCTCTCCCCTTTGCCCCTGCCCCAGGGAACGGACCAGGCCAGCACGGGGGGCTGTGAGGGGCTGTCCCAGGGTGGGCAGGCTCCTTGTCCTGCAGAGGCTGTGAAAGGATCACACCAAGGGCTGAGGCACAAAGATAGCACCAGATGTAGAGATGGAAAGACTGAGTCAGCCCGGGGACTGGTCCGAGACCCCACGGCAAGGCAGCAGCGTGTGGGTGAGACAGATCTAGAGAAGGGCCCCTGAAAGCTCGTTGAGAGGGAGAAAGATAGAACTGGGGAAGGGCCCCGGGGATGAGCAGAGAGTAACGGTGCTCACAGGCGTGGATCTGGGGTTTTCAGTGGGCCGGTGCCTTCTGAAGGCCTTGCGGGGGACAGAATGCAACAGATGAAAAGCCTCAGAAAGGAAGGTCTGGGCCCAACCTGTGCATCGGCCACTCAATGGTGTGGCCAGAACTGGTGCCCAGATTGTTTGGCTCCCAGTCCCCCACCTCTCACCGAGACGCAGGATTATTCAGGCGTACGCACCCACTCTGCTCTCCCACACATCTCTTCAACACCCCTGCCCATGTCCTCTGCTCTGATTTCAGCACACTCGCTCACAGCACACCTACAGCCACAGTCCCTGCCGGGGGAAGCATAGAGTGGCCAGGGTGACACTGAGCAAGCAGCTCCGGTACCCGCCATCAGAGCAGGGAGCAGACGCTGGGTGGTGGGACGAGATGGGAAAGAGGGCGGGAGGCTGCGGGCGGGAGCCGGTGGCGGAACCCGGGTGTTGCTGGGTCTAAATGCCACGGAAGCAGCATAGGCTGTGGTGTTGTTTCCGGGGAATGCAGAGCGTAGGTTCAGAAGTTAGATCTTGATTTGAACCCCACCTCCTAATCCAGGGACCTCAGGCCAGACACTTCCTTTCCTGTGACAGTTCACGGGTCCGTAAGCTGTGGAGTGGGAATCACATTGGTACCTGCCTAGCAGGTGGTCGTGACAATAAATGAGATCGTGCCCAGAAAGTGCTCTGTCCAGTGCACGGGCTCAGCAAAATGCAGTGCTCAGTAAAATATTGTCTATCGTTAATATAACTCAAATTTCTACACAAATTGGCACAAAGCAGTCACTTAATAAATGGAGGTTACGGACTTCCCCGGTGGCACAGTGGTTAAGAACCCACCTGCCAATGCAGGGGACACGGGTTCGAGCCCTGGTCTGGAAAGATCCCACATGCCGCCGAGCAACTAAGCTTATGTGCCACAACTACTGAGCCTGCGCTCTAGAGCCCGCGAGCCACAACTACTGGGCCTGCGTGCCACAACTACTGAAGCCTGCGCACCTAGAGCCCGTGCTCCGCAACAAGAGAAGCCACCGCAATGAGAAGCCCGCGCACCGCAACGAAGAGTAGCCCCCGCTCACCACAACTAGAGAAAGCCTGTGCGCAGCAACGAAGACCCAACAACGAAGACTCAACACAGCCGAAAACAAATAAATAAATTTATTAAAAAAAATAATAAATGGAGGTTACGATATCATTATTATCAACGTTAGCCAGGCCCCTCTGGTCGAGGCTAAGGCAGATGCCAGCTTTTCCACCCGCGGTAGACAGACTAATGGTCCCTGTGAAAATGTCCACATCCTAATCTCCAGAACCTGTGAATGTTACCTTACATAGCAAAAGGGACTGCAAATGAGATTAAACTGAGGATTTTGAGATGGGGAGATTATCCTGGATTATCCAGGTGGGCCCAATTAATCACAAGGATCCTTTTAAGAGAGGCAGGAGGGTCAGAGTAAGAGGCGAGATGTGAGGATGGGGGTGGAGGTGGCAGTGATGCACTTTGAAGATGGAGGGAGGGGCTCCGAGCCAAGGAACGCAGGCAGCTTGCAGAAGCTGGAAAGGGCAAGGAAAGAGACTCTCTCCTAGAGCCTCTGGAGAGAGTGCAGCCTGCTCCCCCCCACCATCTTGATTTCAGCCAGTGAAATCCATTTCAGACTTCTGACCTCCAGAACTATAACGTAACAATAAATCTGTGCTGTTTTAAGCCAGCACGGTCACCTCCCGCATCCCAGCAATTGCTCTACCCTCAAGAATGCCACATGGTCACTCCCCGTCACTGAGAAAAAGCCCAGCCCCTTGCTGAGAAAGGGCGGTGGTGGGAGTTTGGGGGGTTCATGGCTGTGGTTGAGGAGAGCCCTCTCCTCTGGCATTTCCTGTCCTGCTGGCCCATGTGCCCATCTGGGAGAGGCTTGGGGCTCTGGCAGGGCAGATGCTGGGCCCAGGTAACTGGGGACCCATAGGCCCAGCAGCAGTCTCTGTTCTGGATGGATGGGAGAGCAGGATGGGGGTGGGCTACTCTTGGGGCTACCGTCTATCTAGTGCTTACCATGTGCCAAGCTCTGCCCAGGACCCAATCTTCCCAAAGCACGGGAACTATTATCAGCCCCATTTTGCAGACGAAAAAACTGAGGCTCAGAGCAAGTTGCCCAAAGCCGTCCAGCATGATGTGGTCTGACTTCTGCTTGCACAGGCCCAGCATGGGCAGCTCTGGCCCTCCCTGAGTGCCCTGTCCAACCCCAGGCCACTCAGATCTGACAGACCTACCAGACAGTGGACCTCAGCTGCAGGCCGAGCTGAGGGACCTGGGGTGACCCCCCTGCTCCAGCACTCTCTGGGCCTTGGGGGTGAGAATCAGGACCCTTTGTCTGACTCACAGAGGTCTCAGCATGGTAGCTAAGGTCACAGTTACCCTGGAGATAGATGGACCCTTCAGAGAAGGAAGAGCCGCTCTGGGAATCACGGAACCAGCACTCCTGGATGGATGCCAGGCCTTCCTCAAGGTGAGCTGGTGCAAAGCAAGCCCTCTCCCATCCGTATGACCTCTCTCGGGCTTCCTACAGCTCATCATCACATCCCCATTTCCCTGAAAATAACAGTGAGAACAGTTATCATCATGGCCATTCACGGAGACCCCTCTGTGCCGGGCACAGAGCTACGAGCTTGCTGTCCTCTCACACGTCCCCAGGAGGAAACTCCTAAATCATCCTCATTTGCAACTAGCCACAGGGCTTCAGAAGCCCACGTACACATCACCCCTTCGGCCTGTTGAGATCCTCACTGGGCCAAGGAGGAGATGAGCCCTCAGAGGCCCTGGCTTTTGCTCAAGGCCCAGTGAGTCAGGAGTCAGTGCAGGGGTAGTGTGTGTGTGTGTGTGTGTGTGTGTGTGTGTGTGTGTGTGTGTGTGTGTGTGTGTGTGTGTGTGTGTGTGTGTTGGGGGGCGGGTGAACCCAGGTTGGGGGGCGGGTGAACCCAGGTCTCCAGGCCCGAGAGCCTACCTTCCTCTTGGCCACAGGGTGCCCCTCCTGTGACCTCCTCAGGAGGTAGGGACCCCAGCTGAGGTCCCTGTGGACCTAGGTCCAGAGTCTTCCCAGTAGGGTGATATATGGCTCTAGATCCATCTTCTGTGGCCTCCAATAGCACCCCAAGACCCTGGACACCAGCAGCTAGGAGCCAGGAAGCCACAACTGGGGGACCCCAAAGACCCTTGGTGCTCTGAGGATGCTGCCTGCACCCCGGCCCCTCCCAGGTGACGTTCGCCTCAGATGACTTCCTGATGGCATCGTTGCCAGGCTGGGAGGTGTGGGAGGGGGCAGGCTGGGCGTCTCTGCCACAGCAGGCCTCAGAGCCCTGCTTGGAATCCCAATTGAGCTATTTTTAATGTGCTTCAATTTTCATTTTCTTTTATTGGAAAACACAGATGGTGACTTGCTGCCCCTCACACACACTGAGCAAGGCGCCTACAGGGACAGAGATGTGCAGTGAGCACGTGTACGCCCCTCCCACGGCTGGGGAGCTGGAGCAGCAGCCAAGCCCTGAGGCTGCTCTGAGCCTCAGTTTCCCCAGCTGTAAAACAGATTGGCTGAGGTGGCCCGCAAAGCTTCTGCCAGCCCCACAGTTTATGAGGGTCTAGACCAGACTAGGGGATGCGGCTCCAACTGGACATCGCAGCAAAAGGCGTCCCATGTAAGGGGCGTCACTGCCAGCGAAAGAGAGGTGAAGGAGAGGGAGGGAGGGAGGAAGGACAATTGTTGGCCATGAGGGACTATCTTATTTAACACTTGCAGCCACACTTTGAGGTTTTCCCACTCCCATTTTACAGATGAGGAAACGGAGGCTCAGCAGATCCTGTGCCCGGCCCGAAAGTGCAGTAGATGGGAAGGGGTGGGGCTGGGCCACTGACCCAGGTCTGTGTGAGCACATCTCCCATTCTCTTTCTCACCTCTTTCCAAACTGCTCCTGTCTAGATGCTCTGTTATTTACTTTTCTCATTATAAAAGCAATACATGCTCATTAAAGACAATTTGGAAAATGTGGGGAAGTCAGAAGGAAATGTAAAGTACAAAATAATCATCATCTCCCCCCCATCGTCCCACCACCCCTACACAACCACCGCTAACGTCCTGGCGTGTTCTTTCAGCTCTTTGTTTTTTTCTTCGCCTAATTTGTGATGCTTTTAATACCGCTTGGTGGTGGCACAGGGTAGCAGCTGGCTGTGCATTACAATGGACTCAAGTGCCTTTTAAAAACGCCAGTCCTGGCTATCCCTTCCCCCATAAGATGGAAAGAATCAGAATCTTGGGAGCGGGCTGGCAAGTGGCAGCTGGGAATCTATATTTTCAACAAGCTTTCCGGGTGACATCGAGGCAGCCAGCCTGGATCAGCCCACAGACCTGCACCTGGCAAGACCACAGGCTCCAGAGACAGTAGGAGCCACCTGGCTTGACCACAGGCTGAGCTGTGTGGCCTTGGGTGAGTGAATTTACCTCTCTGAGCTGCAGCTTCCTCATCTGGAAAAAATGGATGCTCTTTTGCAGGGTTGTGAAGAGAATGAGAGGAAAAGGCCAAAAATAGCATCTTACATTCACCTGAGACATTGCTACCCTCCCAAGGCTGTCATCATAACTGTCCCAAAGCCACTAGTATCATAAGGGTCCTAAGGCCAATTTCCTGGGGTGCAGCTGGTACAGTGGAGAGAAAAATTGATTCTAAAGTGGGGAGTGACCACCACAGACCCTCAGGTGTACTCAGCTGGCCTGGCCTCCGTCTCATCTCCCCCAGTCCTATCGGCCCTCTGGGACAGTGGGCATGTGTGAACCACAGGCACATGCTGGGGAGGCAGATTCCTGGGGGCTCAGGCTTTGGAAAGGGTGAGAAGCTGCCCCCTGAGGACAGGGGGGAGCCGCCTGGAGCCAGGGAAGAGGGGTACAGGTGGGGCAGGAGGATCTTTGAGAAGCAAAACCACAATGTCTGTTGAATAAGACCCTGCCTCTGCCCGCCCGGAGCATCCGTTCCACAGTACCAGTCACTCAAGGATTGTCTCACAGGTGAAGTTCCCAATGAGACTGGTGGTCGTTTCCACCAACACTTACTGAGAACCTACTATGTGCCAGGCTTCCGGGATGAATCTCCTGCCTTTCCCCTCCCAGCTCCTGCCTGCCCCGCCTACTCCATACACCAGCCACTCCTGTCCTTAAAAACCAGGCCCCCACTGCCAGGCCCAGAACTGACCTCAGCCCAATGCCTCCCCCAGCCCACTCTACCTGCCAAAATTCTGCTCAGCCTTCAGGGACTGGCTCAAAGGTCACCTCCTGGGCTCCCTCAGTCCCCCTTTCTGTGTGTCCCCCCACCTCCACCCACACTGAGATATAACTGTTTCTGTGTGCCCCACCTCCACCAAACCGTCGGGTCTAGGAGGGCAGGGCTGGGTCAGATTACGCTCTGTCTGAATAAGCCAAACATGAATGTCTTTAAGCCTCAGTTTTCCTAGCTGTAAAATGGGATAGTCGTGTCATCTGTCTCACCTGCCTCAGAGGTTTGGCATCTCTAGCAAATTAGAGGATGTGGCTGCATTTTGAAAATTGTAAAGTGCATAAGCCTTTGGCTGCTGGGGAGAGAGAGTGTTGCATGGGTGGGATTTGGGGCAGGTCCTTGAGGCCCCCTTCCTACACGCAGCCCCAGGCCTGCTGTCAGCTGGGCCCAAAGTCACCTCTGCAGGCTACGGGCTGCAGGAGCCATCAGGCTAGTGTGGCTTGGTGAGGGGGCCCCTCCAGAGGGTGCAGCTGTCACCAAGGAAGGTGAACTGATAATCGCCCCTTGTGAGAACAACACTCCTCACACCCCCTCTCAAGTGTGTCACAGAACACACTGCAGGGGTGGGGGTGGGGGTGGGGGCACTGCTTTGAATCCTCTGCCCAAAGGCTCAGGGACACACAGAAGGGTAACCGAGACAGAGCCATGGAGGGTGTGACTGGTGTGGCCATGGGCCCCATGGGCCAAGGTTCCTTGAAGATGACAGCACAGTGCTTCACAGTTTGCATGTCACTTTCTCCTTCATCGTCTCATGCTTTTCTTACAACAGTCCCGCAACGTGGGCATTCATCCATTCATCAGGCCTTCACTGAGCCCGTGCTATATGCTGTATGCAGCCTCACACTAGAGGAGGGAGCTCCAGCCCCGAGGGCAATGCAGATAGTGAGGGGGGTGGGGACAGGAAGGACAATGGGCAGACAGACCACCATTAACTGCAATAAAGGGTAAAAGGTACCACGACCAAGGGGTACGGGGGTGCGGGGCGCACCAGGGACACACAGCAAACAGGCAAGCGTCGGTGTCATCTCACAGGTGACATAACTGTGGTTCAGTGGGGCCGAGGGTTTTGCTCAAGGTCCGTGGTGATTAGTGGCTGTGCTGTGCCCTTCAGGTTGCCTCGTGACAGGTGAGGAAGTGAGCCAGGAAAAGAACCTGGGGAAAAAATGTCCCACACAGAAGAGCAAGCACGTGCAAAGGCCCTGAGGAGGGAGCATTCATTGTCTAATTCCATTTTCTGGTGTGTTTATTAGCCAACTAGTGGATGGGCACCACGGTGTCCTGCTTTGTGGATGCCCCTGAGCCCCACTCGGGAGGTAGTGCCCATGCAAAGGACTGCCAGCTGCCCCTGGACACCCAGACCTGGGGGTCCTCAATCCAAGGGCTGCCTGGTGCCCTTACGAGGGCCCGCCATCTCCCTGCCCTTGTCCAGCCACCTAGGAAGCCCCCTCCTAGGAGAAATCATCTCCCCTCCGTGTTGCTTCACACAATCCTCCCTGACCCTCTGCCTTACCAGGCTGGGGTCCCGGACATCAAGCTCTCGGGGGCCATCCCCCAGCTTTTGGGATCCCCATACCTTAAAAATAATAGCTTACACATAGTGAGCACAGTCTGGTTTTTAATAACACTAGGATCACCATTACACAGATGAGAAAACTCAGGCTCAGATTTCTTTCCCAGCTAGTCAAATCTTAACATACTTCAAGGGCCACTGCCTCGGGGAGACCCTCCGTGACTGGCCCAGCTCACCTCCATGCTCCCTAGAGCATGTCTTCATGTGGGTCAGCACGGTCTCCCCACTGAAGCTGGGGTTTCCCGGGGGGGTGGGGGCAGGGCTCTCAGCAGAGAGAGAATGACCCAAGCTCTGAGCGCCAACAGGCCCTGGCAACGAGCATGGAAAAGCCCATCCACCGCCCACGAGCATGGAGAAGACCCTCCCTTCTCTCCCTGACATCGGCCCCTTGCCATTACTCTGAATTTTAAAAACACAGTTTTTAAGTGGGGAAAAAAAAAAAAAAGTATATGCTTATTATAAGACAGTGAAACATCGTAGAAGAGTAGAAAGTGAAAAGTCACAGCTCTTTCTCCGGAGGCAGTCACAATTAGATATCATTTAGACGTTTCACTGTGCGTAAAATGTACACAGAGAGGCATAAATGCATATTTATGCCTGTGAAAGTCACAAACGGAATCATACTGTTTATAACCTACATACTGTTTATAACCTACTCTTGACGTTTCAAAGACATCTTCCGACCTGGTACAGAAGCTGCCGGTGCATTCTTTCTCCTGGCGACTTGGGAATTGAGTTGGGACAGCCTCTTCACGTCGAAGGTTCTCGTTCGTGGCCTCTCTCTACTCCCCCCGCGGGGTGTCTGCGATGGGAAACTGAGGCAGCAGGTGCCAGCGCCCGGCCCGGCCTGGCCCAGGGCAGGCTCTCAGCAACGGTGACGGGAGTGACGGGGTGGAAGTGGGGTCAGAGCACGTCCGAGGCTGGAGAACATCCATCCTCCCCTCTCCCTCCAGGCCTGTCTCCTGTGCTGCCACCCCCTCCTGCTTTCCCCACACCTCATAAATCTGCAGGCGGCCGGGACACCCTTCGGAGGCTCCCAGATAAAGCCAAAAACTGGCAAAGGCAAGGACGGTTGGGTCTCTGGGGCCCAGTCAGCATCTCAGGCCCTGGGTCCTGATCTGGCTGGACCTTCTCCGGGGTCCCGGGGCTCCGTCTGACTGAGGGGCCCTGTGCGTGTCTCCGGGACCTTTCCCGTCCTGCCTCTGGGCTGAGCTTCCTGCCTCTTCCCCGGAACCTTCTGCTGTCCATCCATCCTGAAACCGCAGCTGCACAGACCCTTCCCAAACACCCCTTTTATCATGTCACTCCCTGCCTGTGGCCTGCTGGTGGCTCCCCAGTGCCTGTGGGAGAGAGTGCAACCTTCTTCCCCCAGAATTCCTGAGCCAGCCCTGCCGTCCCTTCCAGCCTGTCTCCCATCCCCACCCTGGAGCCCTCTGCTGCGCTGGTTCAGCTCCTCTTACTGCATGTCCGCACCTCCCCACTTTGCCTAACTCCATGCAGTGACTATCCAGGTATCCAGACAGAACGTGAGCTGCAGCCCCACAAAGGTGTGACCCCGGACATCACTTATGCTCTCGGAGCCCTAACTGCTCACCTGACAAAGAACTACTGATACCTTCCTAGAGTTGTCCTGAGGACTGCATAGAATGAACTATGCAAATCGCAGGCACAGTGCTTGGCCCTTCAGAAGTACTAAATAAATGTTAGTCTCCCTCCTTTCTTCTCATGCCTAACGATAACAATAATAATATCAGCAAACACACGCAGTGCTGTGCCAGGACAGCTGGAAGCATTTACATGTATCACCTTATTTAATCTTCTTAACACTCCTATGAGATAGGCACTGTATTATTCCCCCCTCTCCCCCCATTCTACAGATGAGGAAACGGAGGCACAGAGCACAGAAGTAATTGGTCACGGGTCGAGTCGGGGGCAGAAGGAAAATTTGAACCCAATACATCTAGCTTTCCCAGGAAGCCCTCTCAAAGCCAGAGAGGTAGCTCTCCTCTCTGTCCTGGGTCATTCCTCTAATAACAAGAATTCAGAGATTCACCCTGAGGGCACTGGGTGGCGTGGAGAGGAGGGGAGACCACTGGGACAGATGGGCCTTTCTGAGGCTCTGGTTCTTTCCACAGTCCATAGCTTGGCTGAAGGTGGCCTCCTGCCCATTCAGTTTTGGGGATCCCCTCTCCTGTATCCATCTAAAAATATTTCCTGGTCTTTGCTTTTAGAAAACTGTAAAGGTGAGTGAAAATGAATTTGGGGAAGGAAGGCAGGTCAGTGCAGTGAAAGGAGAACCAAGCTTTCTAGCACCCATGTGCCTTGGACAAGTCCCTTTCTCTTCTTGGAAATTTTTCTCTCATAGGGGCAAGTCTGAAAGGAGTTAGTGGGACCTGATGCTGAATCCTAGAATGCTGTATATCAAGAATGTCTCCACCTTTTCAGTTCTCTTCAATCTCCTGATCCCTCAAAGAGAAAGTCTCCACTGGGGGCTGCTTAGACTTCAACACCTCTCTGAAATGCACTGGTCTTTTTAACAGAGAGCAGCAAGCGGGCCTCAGCTCAGGGCCTGTGCAGAGCTGCCCCTGGGGCTCATGTTCCTCGCCTCACCCACTGGCCCTGCCGCTTCCACCCTAGTGTCTGCAGGGCCCTCTTCCTCTCGCAAACAGCAAACAGGGATGTGCAAGGAAATACCTCCCCAGGAGTAACGCTGACCGGTGAGGGCGGTGGAGATGCTGAGATCAATCTCCCGAGCCCCACACCAGGTCCTGGTGAGACCGAGTCCCAGCTGCCCACAGCAGTGACAGCCCCGAAACTCTCACCCTTGCATCCTTTTTGCCTGCTTCCCTGTGCCCCTCTGGTCCCCTAAAACCCATCTCAGGCTCCTCTCCCTTCTGCGGGAGCCCAGCTAAGAGAGCAAGCGTCAGGCTCGAGCCGGACCATAATCACCCCGTCCTGTTTCTGCTGTACTTATAGTTACAGTTACCGTCTGTTTGTGTCAGTAGATATTGGTGTTTTATTTATGGCAGGGATATGGGCTTTCCTTCTTAATACATTCACTCCAGTAAGTAGAAAAGTGAGTCATTTCAAGAACAGCGAGGACATGGCTCGAGACGGCAGAAATTGGGACTGACAACTGGGAACCACGGGACAAAAGGTTTCTGAGCCCCTTCAAGCCTGAACACTCTGGTTTGGTTTAGGGACCTTTCTGGTCTCTTTGTGGGTTGAAAGAGCTTCCTAGCTGCCCCATCTCTATCCTGGAGTGGATACCCCTTGAGGAGCCCGCCCATAGATGCCCTGGCATGCAGAGGACTCAGGCCCAGGACTTGGGGTCCCGCAGCAGCCCGGAACCCCTAGGGGACCGGTGCCCACCCTAATCCATGCCTTAGGCCCATGTAAGAATGAAGCCAGGGTTGGGGAGCAGGCCCTAAGTCCTTCCCCTCGGCCCCCCAATCCCGGCACCCTTCGGGCTTGAGGTAGAGGTTTCGGGAAGGCCCCCTCACCACATCTGGAGCTCATTACTCCACGAAGCTGGAGAGGCTGAGGATATAAATGGGTCCAGCAAGGGTTTAGATAAATACAGGGATGATAGATCCGCGCCGGGTTATTGAGAGGAAGTGAAAGGATGTTCGGGGAAGATCCTTAACCTTGTCAAGCTCCCCGACAAACTGTCCCCAGGGGGCCCGTCTACTCAGCAGCCTCATCTCCTGCCTCTCCCCCACACACAGGCAGAGCGTGGCCCCTCTCAGGACGCCGAGCTCTCGCCTGTGCTGATTCCTCTGCCTGGTGTGCCCTCTCCTTCCCCAGCACCCGGCGCAGGGAAGCCTTCCCTGACCACCCAGGCTGGGCGTGGTACCTGGGCCTCCTCCATCGGGATCGGACTGACCGACTGACCTGGACGTCTGCCTAACCTGCCCGACTCGGCCGCGAGAGCCTGGCGGGAGGGCCCTGTGTGTAGTAATTATATGACAACAAGAATAGCGACTATCACGTGTCCACCATGGGCCAGGATGTGTGCCAAGCATTCCACATACATCGACTCGTCTAATCCCCATGACAACCTGGAGAGGCAGGTCCTATGACCACTCCCGTTTTACAGACGAGGAACCTGAGGCTCAGAGACATAAAGCGACTTGCCTAGGGTCACACAGCCAGGATGCAAACCCAGGGCTGCCCCAAACTGGAGCTCATGCAATCTCCTCCATACCTAGTAGCGAGTGAAAAAAGATTGTTGGCTGGAAGAATGAAGGGGATCCAGCTCCTCCAGCCCCCTTTCAGAGGCTCTTAGTGGAAAGGGGATTTTATTTCCTGTGTATGTCCTGTCTACATGGTAGGAGTGTCACACAGTGATTTTCCTGTCTACACAAGGAATAAAGACAGTCATAAATAACATCTGTAGAGTGCCTCAGACAACCCTGAGAACATCCATCACATGTAAGTCTCACGTTAACCCTGCGTGGTAGGTTTCATTTGACAGATGAGGAAACTGAGGCCGAGAGAGGAGAAACGACCCACCCAAGGCCACGGGAGCCAGTGGTCAGCCAGGGTCTAAAGCCTGGGAGTGGGGCCACGGCCCCAGGGTGGAATTCCAGACCAGCACCTGATTTTGGAAGAAGCTGGTGCCCCACGTGGGGGTCTCGGTTTTCTCATCTCTATGATGGGGACGATAATCCCAACTCATTCTCTTCAATGGGGCCTTATTCCCTTCAGGACAAAGAGGTAGCCCTGCAGCTTGGTGACTCCAAAAGGAGCTGAGCGGTGACATCTGCTCCTGCCTTCCTGTGCAGAAGACACACCGCCCCTCGTGCATCCTTCAGCCAATGTCCTTGATCTTGTTCAGCCTTGCTTTACATATGGGGAATGGGGACAGCAAAGCTCAGAGGAGCTAAGCATCCTGCTGAAGGTGGGTATGTGGCAGAGCCAGGATTTGAGCCCAGGTCAGCTCATGTCTCTGCAAGGCAGAGGTGTGGAACCTTCTGAAAAGGTATGAAGGTGACGAGCAGGATGAGGACAGCTCCCTGCCCAGGCTGCAACGGGAGCTGGGAGAGAAGGTAGAGAACGTAACGGAAGTCAGCTCAGCCATGGCCTAAATGCTGATGTGGGCTTGGGCCTCAGGGTGAGGGCCTACCTGTGCCGGGAACAGCAGAGATAATGGGGATCCTGTTACGGCACCGGACACCTCTGGGCAGGTGAGCACACCTCAGGACTCCTGCCGTCTGGTGCCCATCAGCCCTGAGTGCAGGAAGGAGACGGGTCTGGGCTGCAGGTGACAGCTCTGCCCCATCTGCCAAGGCAGCTTACAGACTCACTTGCTGTGTGACGCTGGGCAGGTCCCATCCTTCTCCGGGCTTCATCTTTCCATCTGGCGTATAAAGAGCTTAGACTGGACCAGAAACTCTCAAACTTCCATTATTCTTAAAGTATTTTTAGGACTTTGGCCGTATGCATGTAACCGCTTGAACTGCACTTCACTTTTAAATTGACTCACCTATTTTTACTGAAATAAATTCATTAGTAAAGGAAAAATCAAGCTGCTACTGTAACTAGAAGAAAGCCAGCTCCGATTCCTGTACCAGAAGTATTCTGGCAAGGTGGTTAGACACAGGGGCTGTGGAGCCAGCTGCCTGGGTTCATAATCCTTGTTCTGAAACTGTGTGACCTCGGGCACGTTACTTAACCTCTCTGTGCCTCAGCTTACTCATCAGGAAGATGAAGATAATAATAGTGCCTATCTCATAAAGTTATTATGAGGATGAAAGGAGTTCATATCTGCAAAGCACTGGCACTCCGTAAGTGCTATATATGTGTTTGTTAAGTAAAAATACATAAGCAAACTATGCACAATGAAAGTGAGATGGTGCCCTGGCATTCCAGCTCCCTGGTCGGGGCTAAGCCTGAGGCTTGCTTTTTCCTATTGAAAAGGGAGATTAGGGGCTGTCAGAAAGGTGTTAGAGACATGTTGGCAGGAAACAGAGACTTTCACTGTGAGTAATCAGCAGGCGTGGAGGAGAAGGGAAGGGGAACCTTCTTACCGTATGATTCAGTGTTATTTAATGTCATTTCTGTGTTCCTCCCAGAGTCTGCTCTGTCGGACACCCTGGTAAACACGGGACTAAAGCACGTCCAAAAGTCTGGCTCTGATGACCCTGGACTCCCGGAAGAGAGTGGAGCTGTGATGCCATGGAAGGGTCGGTCCACGGCACCCCTTCTGCCCTCGTCCCTTTGTTCTCCTGCCCCTTACCTGCTGAGAACCCTCCTACTGCTTCAGCCACCACCTGGCCTGGATTTGCTCGGTTGGCTCCAATTTAAACTATCCCACTCCACTTCTTTGCATAGGGAAGTGGTAAACAGTCAAGGTTAAGAGTCAGGATTCTGAACTTTAAATTCCATTTCTGACCTGCCTTGGGCAACTCACATCCCTGCTCTGTTCCATTTCTTCATCTGCCAAATGAGGAGAAAACTACCTACCGTGGGTGGGGGGGGTGGTCAACATGATAATTCAGGTTAAGGGCTTAGCACAGCTCTGGGCACATAGCTAGCACTTAATAAAGGATAGTTGTGATAAATAAATTCAAAATTTGAGGGAAAGTCGTCTGTCAAACCATGTGTCTTGATTACAGTAATTAGAGCACTTCATGCATTCTCGCCTTATCCCATCCTTCTGTCGGTCTTTCTTGGTGTTCATGAGGGCAGGGACCCACAGACTCCGGTCAGTACCCTCAGCCCGCAGTGCAGGGCTGGAGCCCCACGGAGGCCCAGCTGAAAAAGTGTTTGTTGAATGAATGAATGAATGCAGAAGTGGCTCAAGTGGACCTAAGCCACCCGAGACAGGGAGGAGGTAGTGTCCCTTCCCCTCTCCATCTGGGGCCCCAAACCCTCAGCTTCCTCTCCCCTTCCCTCCAAGAGGAACCAGGAGGGACAACTTTCCTCAGTGGGAGTTGATGCCAGCCTGGATCTGTGACGTCAGACAGCCAAAAAACACCTTCTGTAGTTACCCGTGGAATTGAATTGAACACCTTGTATCCCTCTGTCCGCTACCAGGTCTCTGCTGGATGTTTATGATGTGCCCAGCCCTGGGCTAGGCGGTGTGAGGGAGGAAGATTCCAAAGAAAACACACATGTCCCAGTCCCTGCCCCCTATTCCTTTTCTCCAGGGTACCAATATATGCTGATATCCAGCAAAGTCAGAGGTACAAAGGAATGGGACAGGCCCTGAAGGCAGGAGCTCACAGACAAGAGGCTCCATGACATGTGTAGCCTACCCTGTTGGTTTTCATAAAATACTATATACTCTGCTATTTCCAGAAAGAATTGGAGGGAAGTTTATAATTTAAAATATATATGACATTTGAATCACATTTATGTAAAAAGAGCATCCAGCAAGCCATTAGAGGTGAGGGAAAGAGAACCGTCCCATGAATCTGGGATAATGACTGCAATCAGGAAGCCACGTTTGCTTCGAGCTTCCCAGCAGCCTAAGTGAGAAAGGAAGCAGGTTGAGAGGGGAAGATGAAGGAAAATAAGAAGAAGAGGCAAAACTTATTGAGCACTTACTCTGGGCCAGGCATTAAAGCTTTATGTGTGGAAACACACTGAACATTCATAGTAAGTAACCCAGTGAAATACATAAGATTATCTGCCCCGTTTTACACATGAAGGGACTGAGACACGAGAGGATAAGTCTCTTGCTCAAGTGGCCAGCGAACAGTGGAGCCAGGATACGAACTAGGAAATTTGGGTCCAGAGTCACACCAGCACTTAGCCACCATGCCATTCTGCCAGGCCCTTTATGCGTGCTTTCTCGTTGGCTTTGCACAGCTCCACCACGTGGAATTATTACCTTCATTTGCCAAGTGACATAACAGAGGCACAGAGAGGTGGAGTGACTTGCCCAGAGTTACACAGCGCATCTGTAGCAGACAGGGGCCTGCCCAACCTCCCTGTGCTTCCCCTCTGGCAGACGGGTTCAGCTCCACAGCACATGCCACTGACAAAAGGCAGCAAAGAGTTCATTCCGGGGGACGAGACAGGCCACGGCGAGTGCCCTGAAAGCAGGGGAATCCTGACGGCTCACCTGCCCACTCTGCCGCAGGCCGCCCCTGCTGGCACAGGTCCCCGATGACTGGGGGTCTAGCAATGCCAGCTCACAAGCCACACGCCACTCTGTGGTGTTTGCTTTGCTCCCGAGTGGGTGAGTCACTCAGAGCCCCCACCCCTCGGCTGGGCCTGCGTGAAGGTGTGGACAGATGGGATTTGCAGGATCCCAAGCTCCTCTCGCTTTGCTCTGCCAGGGTAACAAAGAGTTCCTGGAAGATTCTGGTTGGTCCAGAGTCAACAGACCTTGATTGAGTCTGATTTTGGGCAAGTCACTTCATCAGCAGGGGGGCGATGTCAAGAACTAAATAATATCACGCAATAAAAGCTTTTAGCGCAGTGTCTGGCGCATAGAACGTGCTTAGTAAACTAGGTATTACTAATACAATTAACCTGGCCTGGGCCTATCTGTGGCCCACAGCCACTCGGACCAGGATGGACAGACATGAGCCTGCCTTACGGGGGCTCCAGCCCAGTGACTGAGGTCACAGCAAAAAGGCAGTTCTGCCTGATCCACTGCTCCATCCGGGTTCCTGGTGTGCAGCAGCTGGTGCAGAAACCCAAGCTGCAATCCCAGCCCTGCTTCTAATGGCCGTGTGAGCTGGGGCCAGCCAGTCCTCCTCTCTGGGCCTCAGTTTCCCCGTCTATAAGAGGCTTGGACTGAGGAGCTTGCCCACTCTGACCACGTGTCACTTCATCCTTTATTTCATCTGACTTGGCAACGCCCCCTAGGAAGGACGCAGGGCTGGTCCTAACCCCTTTCCAGAAATGAGGAAAGCAGGGCTGAGAAGGGAAGGGCTTTACACCCGGAGGCTGTTGTAGATCAGAAGGACGCAGTGGGAAGCATGTGGACTTGGCCTCAGACAGAGCTCCTCCGCTCCCAGCTGGAAGGGCATGAAGAAAACACTTAACACCTTCCTGACCTGCTTTCTCCATCTTGAAAGGTGGGAGCAGACCCTTGCAGGAGGCATCAGGACGAGGAGTGCGGCCGGAGGGCCTAGCGTGGACCATGGCCCACGGTAGGTGGTCAATCAGGTCGTTTTGCTGTTCTTCACAAAAGGCCAATTTCATCATCTCATCTTTCCCCTGCAGAAAATTCTGGAAGGGCAGGCTTCCTGTTGCTCCAAGTATGAGGCGATACAGAGTGGGGCTTGACCCACAGGCCTTTCTGGCCTCAGCCACCCCTCACCCTCCCCACCTCTCAGGTCAAGCCACTCCACGTCCTTTCAGCCACCAGGAGTCCACACTCCTGCTGGGTCTTTGCTCTCGCTGTTCCCTCTGCTTGGTGCACCCTCCCTTCTCTTTGAGCCAGGTCAGCTCCCAACTCATCTTTCAGGCTATACTGTGTGTCATTTCCTCCAGGAAGCGTTCCCTGGCCTCCTTACCAGATCCAAACCTCCCTTACAACTTCTGCTGAGTAGCTGTCTAAGAGGCGGTGGTCCCATGTCTATGACGTTCTTTGATAACTGTCTGCTCTGCCACCAGGCTCTAAGTTCCTTGAGGGTAGGCATCTTGCATGGTCTTCCCATGGCTATACCCTGGCCCCCGGCTCAGCCCACAGCAGGCACTTGGTCATTGCTAGATTTTGAGCAGAGTGGATGATTACAGGATTAGAGGTCTCTCTCACCAAGCCTTGGTAACATACAGAGAAGTTAAACTTATCCTGCTTTGTCCCCACTTTGCAGGCTGCTTGCAGGGGTATAGAAGGGGAGACATGCTTTGGAAGATAAGCTGGAGATCGTCACAGAAACCAGACAAGTGCCAGCTAGACACCCCAGTCACATCCGTGCGCAGACCCCAGGCTCCTCCTATGCTCACAGCTGCTGACCCGTCTGAGACCCAGCCTGGGCCCCACTGGACAACGTCAACAGAGGCCCCCACTGCCCAGCCCCCGATGTCTGCCAGGCGCTGCACAGACTGTAGTTACTCATTAAATTCTCACAACCCCATAATGAGGGGATTGTCACCCTCTTCTAGAGATGAAGGAAACTGAGGCTCAGAGAGGTGAAGTCAGTCACTCAAGGTCACACTATTACAAAGTGGAGGGGGGTGTGGCTTGGATTCTTTCTTTCTTTCTTTCTCTTTCTTTCTTTCTTTATTTTTTTGCGGTACGCGGGCCTCTCACTGTTGTGGCCTCTCCCGTTGCGGAGCACAGGCTCCGGACGCGCAGGCCCAGCGGCCATGGCTCACGGGCCCAGCCGCTCCGCGGCATGTGGGATCCTCCCGGACCGGGGCGCGAACCCGTGTCCCCTGCATCGGCAGGCGGACTCTCAACCACTGCGCCACGAGGGAAGCCCGGATTCTTTATTTTTTAACTGAACTGTGATGTATATACCGTAAAGTGGACAGAATTGTCAATGTTCAGCTCGATGAATTTCTCAGCTGGATGTACCCAAGTAACTACCACCCAGAAAGTTCCTCGTGTCCTTTCCTCATCACTGACCCCCTTCACCACATGCAATCACTATCCTGATTTCCATCACCACTGACGAGTTCTGCCTGGTTTTGAAGTTGTGAAAGGGAACCATTCAGTATGTACTCTCTGGTGCCTGGCCTCTTTCACTCAGCGTCATGATTTTGAGATTGATCCATCGTGCTTCATGTTATCAGCAGTCTGTGCTTTTTTTACTGCAGTGTGGTATTCCATCGTGTAAATCCACCACAATGTATGTGCCTGGTCTTTGCTGATGGGCACCTGGGGCTTTTCCAGTTTGGGACTAGTAAGAGCAGAGCTTCTATAAACATTCTAGTCTGGGACCTGCCTTGATGAACATGTGTACTCACTTCATTTAAGTACATACTTAGGGCTTCCCTGGTGGCGCAGTGGTTGAGAATCCGCCTGCTGATGCAGCGGACGCGGGTTCGTGCCCCGGTCCGGGAAGATCCCACGTGCCGCGGAGCGGCTGGGCCCGTGAGCCATGGTCGCTGAGCCTGCGCGTCCGGAGCCTGTGCTCCACAACGGGAGAGGCCACAACAGTGAGAGGCCCACCTAGCACAATAAAAAAAAAAGTACATACTTAACAGGGAGCGGAACTGCTGGGCCATGAGATAGGCATATGTTTAGCTGTAGCAGAAACTGCAAAACTGTTTTCCAAAGGGGTTATGTGACTGCTTTTATTCACATCACTGCCCCAGTCTTTTCTTAGGGAAATCATGACGTTGGGGTGATTTTAATATTTTGGATAGAGGTGATTTATTGTGTTAATAATGAAATGTGATTTGATTCTTTTTAATACTACTGGGTGATTTCTATTAGAAACAAATTCACAAATCAATTATAAACCCTTTGTCAGACCTCCTATAGGCAATCTGGGGGTTCAGATAAACGTGGCTCTGTTAATAACTGACCCGGACTCCAGGCTCCCAGTCCAGAAACAGACGTAATTACCATTTGTGGAGGTGCAGGAAGAGGCCTACTACATGCCAGGCACTGTACTCAGAGCTTTTTTTTTCCATTTCCTTTAATCCTCCCAAATGTATTGTGAAGCAATAATGACTATCCCATTTTACAGAAGAGGAAACTGAGGCTCAGAAGGGAAGGCGCTTTGGCCTGGGTCTCACAGGAAGTACGTGTACGGAAAGAGTGGTCCCCTGGTATTGGAGGTCAGTAGCCTATCAGGGCAGAGGGGGATGGGTTAGTGAGCTGTGGGTTATGTGACCATTAACAGCCAATGCATCCCCAAGAGAATGATGCCTAGCACAGAGTCCGTGCTCAATCAAGGCTTGTTGGCAACTGAACAGCCAAGCGAGTGTAGCTAAAGTCAAAGCAGGAATGGAACAAGAACCACGCCCCCACCCGCCCCGCCCCCGGGAGGACTGGATGCTTTCACTGCCAAGGGCGCGGGTTCAATCCTTGGTTGGGGAACTAAGATCTCACAAGCCATGTAGCGCAGCCAGAAAAAAAAAAAAAAAAAAAAAGAACAAGGACCCTGGGGCAAACCTGGGGGCTGATCCTCTCTGCCCAGAAAGACAACCTCAAAGCGCTTGGAATAGAGAGTCAATAAACCTCATTCCCCTTCAGATCTGAGTGAGGCCCAGGGGCTGGGAACAGCATGTGGAGCTCCACCTCGCAGTGTCGCTTCCCCGACCCCTTCCACCAACATTCCCTCCGTTACTCCTGACCTGTCCTACGCCCACCCTGAATGCAGAAACGTTGTCCGACTCCAGCCTGTCTCCTGGGCATCCTCCTAGATCAGCTGGGCAGCCTCGATGTCAGCGACTCTGAGACTTGCCCACACCATGAGCTGAGCTTCTGCTGCAAGACCATTAGGGCCCCTGGGCTCACACGAGCCTTCAGGAAGATGATGTGCACGGACCCCAGAAGGAGGGGCCCCGGGTCTGGCCCTGGCTTGACCCCTGCCCTCCCACTCACCTGGAGGCTTTGGGCAAGTCCTTCTCTCTGATCCTCAGTTTTCCTACCTGTACTAGGACGAGTATACAAGGAAAATAAAATGCGCAGAGAAGGTGTGGGATGGTGATGGTGTGCGTGGTGGGCCTTGAAGGCCCAGACCAGCTTTGAATCCCATCTCTACCTCTGCCCTCTGCCCCCCACAAAGTGGGGCAGGTGTCTCAACCAACACAGAGCTTCAGGGAGAAAAACGGAGCCCACCTGAGATGGGCGTGGAAGGCGTGGTACAAGCGCTCATGCAGGTTAACCATTCTTGTTTCTCTTGTAGTTACTGTTCCTACGCTGAGCCGCAGAGGGACGTGAGAAATTGATTGGGTTTTCTTGCTGGGAAGAAAACCAGGCTCTCAGAGCGGATACATCCTGCCTTCCCTGAGGCTTTCAGATTTAATTCTAAATCTCCGAAACGGAGGCCCAGATGGGCCACACAGTCCATTCACCTACTCAACAAGTATTCAGGTGCCTACTATGCGCCAGGAGTTATTCTAAGCGTCAGGCAAGGAGCGCCTCACCCGCCTCACGCGTAACTATGGTATCTGAAGGGGTGGGGGCGGGGGCGGGGTGCAGAGAGGGAATCCCCTTATCTCCCACGGAGAGACAAGCCGGCTTGGGATTTAGATAAGAGGGAGACTGGGGTGCGCGGGCTGGGGGGAGAGCAGCCAGGTGTCGGGAGGGAGGGAAAGCAGACGGCTCCAGGAACGCGGTTTTAAGGGGTTTTACTTAGAAGGAGGATAAAGTGGAGGGGACGTCGAGGTGTCAGGTTAGGAAGACAAGTCCCAGTGGGCCCAGGGTGAGAGAGGAGATGTCTCCCGAGGCTGCCGCTGGAGGAAAATCCCCAGGAGACACTAGCTGGAGTAACAGGATGGCGCGGGAAGGGGGGTCTCCCAAGCCAGAGCCAGCCCCACTGGCCACCTTTAGCCGGCACCCAGGGGTCCACGGGGCACCCTCCTCACCACTGTAACCAGGCCACTGTTGCTGAGTAGGAGGAGCCCATGGAGGATGGGACTGCCCCCTCCACCAGCCGGGGGTGGGGGGGCGCCGGGGGCATGGGGAGCAGAGCTGGGTGCAAAGCAGCCAGGTGCACAACAGGGGAAGGCTTGGCCACGGCGGGGGCGGCTCACACTTGACCCAGCGCCAAGTTAAGAGCTTTGCACGAACCACCCCACAATGAGGGGAGGAAAGTTTTGTTTTGTGCTTCATCTTACTGATGAAGAAAATGAGGCTCAGAGAGCTGCAGGAACAGTCCCAGGCCACACAGCAGCAAGGGCAGAGGAGCCAGCAGAGTGCTGCCTGCTCTTGACAGAGGGCTTCCTGGGTAAGAAGTGGGCGGGGGGGCGGCCCTCCGGACGAGAATGGAGGGGTGAGGAAGGGCACTCCAGGCCGGGGAACAGCAGGAGCAAAGCAGGCAGTAAGAAGAAGCAGGGTGAGTGCAAGGAACAGCAAGATATTGAGTGTGGAAGACACAGGCTGTGGTGAGAGCAGTGGGTCTCAGCTGGGCACCGTGCCCCCAAGTGGGCACTTAGAAACGTGTAGAGGCGGTTTTGGTTGTTTTAATGACAACAGAGACTCACGGGCACACTTGCTCCCTGCTGACACCACAGCAGTGCCACCGGAAACCCGCTAGACCGGACCATGGGTCCAACCATGGGGGAGACCATCGGGGAGAGGGGTGCTGTTGGCATTTCACACGCTGGAGACCGGGGTGCTAAATATACTGCAATGGGCAGGACAGTCCCACAAAAGGAAGAATCATCCTGAGCAAAATATGGAGAGAAACCTTGTTTAAAAAAATAAAGGTAGATTAGACTAATCATGACACCCACCCCCAAAAGAACCATACATATTCCAGTGACCCTAGCTGAAGAGAATTCCAATGAGGCCAGATGATGGGGACATCACCCAGATGGAAAGGACCTGGCTGCACTGGTACCACTGAGAAAGATCTCAGGGTCACTGGGGACCACAGGCTGAGTACAAGGAAGCAACAAGAGGCTCAGGCAAATCATTTGGGCCTGAAGCTTCAAAAACGGGGTTTATTTCGATAATCCCTCCCCAGGCCTCCCTGCCTCAGCGCCTGGTTTCTCTAAGGATTTATTTTGTGAAAATGTTTCTCTCAACAAGTAAGTTATCCTACCCTGAGACAGCGAGGGAATTCTTCCCTGCGTTCAAAACCACAAACCCTGGGCAGCCCTTCTGCGGCCCGGCACAACTTTCTGCAGCGTCAGGTTATGAATCACTCATCAAATCCGAGTCTGATTCCAGGCCAGGCTGGGCGCGGGGAGGGGAGGGTGGCCTGCGTTCCACTCCCAGCTCTGGGCGCTGGGCTGCTGTGCCAGGTGGGCTCGGACCAGTTTCTCCTGACTCTGCCTCAAGGGTCATCGATATGTGACACTAGAAATGCCCAGACTAGGTTACGTCCGATCGACGGCGTTCCTTGAGGCCTCGGAATAACCAGCTGGGCTAGGGCCTGTCAGCCCACTTCAGAAATGAGGCTCTGGGAGGGGTGATGTGGTGGAAAGGAAAACGTGGCAGCTAAGACAAGCAGCTCTAGGGACCGGCTTCAAAACCCCGAGCGTGCCTCAGTATTCCAGCCAAGACCCCCGAGCGTGCTGGCTCACTGACGATGCCCCCATGGCACTATCCCCAACCTGTCAAACGGCAGGACCTCAAGGCCATATGTCCAATCTTTCCAGTACTGTGGGGGCACCTCAGCCCTAGGGGTTCCTCCATCACAGCTTGAGAACACCTCTCCTCCTCTCTACCAACCTCAAGTCTCATCTCCCTTGGAAAACTCTACAGCAGAGTGCTGGCACATAGTAGGCCCTCACTAGACATTTATTGAATGCTGGGAATGAATAAATGATCAAAATGACTCATAATAGTATATGCACTCCATAAATGGCTACTGAATGAATACACGAGCGGATGGATGGGGGCCGTGTGGTCCTAGAACAGGAAAGCACAAGGAACTCGCATGGAGATTTGAATCCTGGCTCTGCCACTTACTAGCTGGGTGATTTCAGGGAAATTCCTTAGCTTTTGGGAGCCCGTGGTTTTCTCACGTGCAATATGGGATAACGGCAGTACCCACCACAAGGAGCTGTTAGGGAGATGCAATGGAGTAAGGTGCCAGGAGAGCTTGGCACAGCACCTGGCACCCGGGCAGGCTCAGAGATGGAAACTGTTACTCTCATGACCATGGTCGTTATTTACAATTGATGCTTGAGGGCTTGGGACCAAAAACATTTGAGGTTTCCTGGCTTTGGAAAGATCATCAACACAGACATGGACAGAGCCAGGCATATTTAGGAAAAAGAAAATGATAAGGGAAAGAGGAAAGGAAGCTAAGACCAGACTCCCAAGTGAATAAAGCCATCCATGTAAATCATTCACAAAGAAGGGGCTGAGCCAGGCTGGGCCTCCATGAATCCTTCCAGCCCCAAAGTGGGTATTTCTCATCTCTGAGATGAGTTGGTGTTTTTCACCTGTAAATGGTTTCGTTAGGTCCTGCCCCAGGTAGGGCATGAACTCAAAGACCTCTTCAAGGCTGGGCCAATAACAGAGCCACCATGTTCTGGCCTGAGACCCAGCTCCCATCTCTCTCCAGTTTCTACCTAGTTTTAGAAGCATCGGAACAGCCTGTGTATTACGATCACTTCCTCCCACTTCCAAGGTCTTGAGAGGGTGTCGCGCTGAGTTGTAAAAGCTTCTAGGATAGAGGAAGAAGTTATTTTTATGGGCAGGCGGTGCATTCACTCATTCTCTCATTCATTAAACATCAGTTTGAGAGCCCGCTGGTAACAGGCTCTGAGCTAGGCACTGGCGGCCCAACGATAAATAAGATCAGAAAGTCCACATTCCAGTCCAGTGACGGAAGCTGATGTGAACAAGTTTAGCCATAACTGGTGTTCTAAAGTCATCTATAAAAGAATTGTGGCGATGGGGAATTCCCTGGCAGTCCAGTGGTTAGGACGCGGAGCTTTCACTGCTGGGGCTCGGGTTTGGTCCCTGGTCGGGGAGCTAAGAGCCCAAAAGCTGAGTGGCGCAGCCAAATTAAAAAAAAAAAAAATTGTGGCTAAAGGGCTGAGGGTGGCTACTAGGGATATACTAGGAACAGGATATACTAGGGAGGGGACATTTGAGTTGGGCCTTGAAGAATGACCAAGAGTTCACTAGGCAGAAAAGTGAGAGAAGGGCATTCATCATAGGCAACTAGGGCCTGAACAAAAGTCTGGGGGCCCAGGCGTTTATGACATATATGTATGAAACCTAAGAGCTTATGGATGAGAATGACAAGGGCAGGCAGGGAGGTCAACAGGGGCCAGGGCCACCAAGCAGGTGGGTTAGTAAGCCAGGGGAAGGGGTTTGACTTTGATTTTTTAGACGACAAGGAGCCCAAGGTCTGAGCAGGGGAGTAATATGATCTGAGCTGCAGTTTTGAAGACTCAGTGGTGAGGCTCTGTGGGGTCCAGAGGTCACTGAGATGGTCCAGGAGAGGAAGGGTAAGGCCTTGAGGTCAGGTGCAGGCTGTAGAAATAGAGTCAGGGAGCAACTGGAATGGTCAGGGAGAAAGGGAAGCACAGATGAAAAGGACTATGGCTGCCTCTGGTCGGGATGCTCTCTCCCCACATCCACAAGGCAGCCAGACTAGGAACCTGAAGCACAGAATGACTGGCACCGGATTCCTAGTCAGGCTAATGGCTGGATTCACAGATACCCGGAGGCCTCTGGGGGGAGTCCCAAGTTCTCGGTTGTGTCTGCCCTTCAGAATCCGCCCAGAGAGCCATTGCCAAGGTGGTAGCCAGGATTTCTGGGCCAACCAGCCTCCGCAACCTCCCCTTCCCCCCAGCTCTGATGGGGGGTGGGGATGGGGAGGAGCCTGGGCCCTGTGTGTCCATCAGCGAAGTTCCATTATCCTCCAAGGCCGGGTGACCCCCTGCCGCCGCCCCACAGTGCACTGGGAAGAAAAGCTCCTCTCTGACAAGAAAGCCCCTTTCCAGGCTGGGCCCGGGGTCTGGGCAGCGCCTTTATGCACGGTGACCCTGCCACAGTGTCAGCCGCAAAGACACTTCGGGCTGCAGAGGTTGCCCCTCCCCCGAAGGGCCTCGTGCTGAAGCTGTGAAGGGGCCTCCTCTGGGGGCCTATGGGAACCAGACTGCGGCCTGCAGGCCTCACTGATGCTCCCAGGCCCCTTCCCACCCCCCCGCGGAATCATGCTCTGGCCAGCATCGTGACCTAGGTGGGTTTGGACCAAGGTGGGGGGCAGCTAAACAGAGCCCCTGCTTAGGTGCTGGGAAGGGGCCCCAAGGAACTCTTTGTCCAGCCTCCAGGCTTATATGAGAGGAAAGTTGAAGGGGAGAGGCTTTTGTGCCTCTGGGCCCAGCCCCTGGGCCTCATTCCCCACACCAACCAAGCAAGAGGGGCCTCCCTGTCTCCAGCCTCCCCGAACCCACCACGACCTCCACCAGCTTGCTCGTTCCTCACCCAACCCCCCTCCAGGTACAGTCTTGCCAAGGAGGAAATGAAGGCCTAACACTGGCCAGCCTCCTGCAGACCCGTCTACGCACACCTTTGGAGGTTGGGCAATGTGTTCCCTTAAACACACACACACACACACACACACACACACACACACACACACATTCTCTCTCTCTCTCTCTCTCTCTGTGTCTCATATATGGCATCATTCTATACACATTGTTTTTCAACTTTGCTTTTTTTTTTTTAAGGAAAAACATCCTGGACATCTTCCATTTTCTTCCTAGACACTTAGGTGGTCTTTGGTGTTGATGTCACGGTACTCCATGG
>NC_041216.1:17032204-17076991 GCF_002837175.3 Physeter macrocephalus
CTTCCCTTAAACACACACACACACACACACACACACACACACACACACACACACACACACACACACACACACACACACACACACACAGGCCCTGCTAATGGTAATAGTAATTATGATCAACTATCGCTGTCCTTATCAAGCACTTCCTCTGTGCCAGGCATCTTACAATGTGCCTCTTTGGACAATCTTATCATCTTCATTTTACTAATGGGGAACTGAGGCTCAGAGAGGGAAAGCAGCCTAAGGTCACAGAGCATGTAAGTGGCTAAACCAGGATTCAAACCCAAGTCCATCAGACCCCAGAGCCCATACTCTTAACCACACACAAGGCTGTTAATGAAGGGTAAACAGGCCTAGAGGCTCTGCTCCAAGTTCAGTGACCTCATCAACCCCCAGTCCTCAGGGCAGACTCATTTCCAAAGAGTTCTGAGTTCCCTAGGACAATTATGAGGCTATCCAGGGGTGGGAGGGGCAGTTTCAGGGAAGATAAACTCCCGTAATTTAAGCCAAATGAGTCCAGTTTAAACTGAAGATTTTTCCAGTCCTACAGAACCAAGAGAGGGGCTCCCCGCAAGGCCCTCCAATCAAACCCCGAGGAAATGGAAGAAGGGCAACCAAGTGGGAGCTCCTGGGGGGGCTACAAAAGCTGGTCTTGGTGCCTCTCCCTGCTCTCAGGCCCTGGGGGTGAGCCAGCACTCCTTCCCCAGAGGCAGAAATTAAGTAGGGACTTTGAACTTCCTCAGAGCCCCTGGTTCTGGGTAATAGCCTCTGCAGGGTGCTGCAACACCATGCCCCCAGGCCAGAGTACAACCTTCAGGGTTGGGCCGAAATGGTTCAGATCCCTGCTGGGCAGGCTTAGGGAGTGCTACCCTCTCTGGGCCTCAGTTTCCCTACCTTGCAGGGATGCTATGAGGATTCAACGAAGTAAAGTATGTGAAGCATCAAACACCCTGCCTGCCACAAAGTAACATGTCATCATCATCGGCATCCCAGAGTAAAACCACAGAAGCTTTTAAACTGTGAGCCCCCTGAAATTATATACAAAAAGTATGTGTAGGTGTGTCTCCAATTTCCTGGGAGGGCGGGGAGTTCATAGGTTTTGTCAGCTTCTCCAGGCTCTTCACGACCCCCAAAGAAGTTAAGAACCACAGCCAAAGAACACTGACGTTCCTGTAGCACTCTCTTGGGGTGTACATATCTCTGGGACTCGGTTTCTCAAACTGAAGTTTCTCCCTGCCTTGCCTGTCTCACGAGGATGTTTCAGGGCTCAAGCAGGACTGTGGAGGTGAGAGGTGAAAGTGTACAGGACTGTGCGAGAAGGGAGGGGTACCTTACCCTGCTAAAGAGGCAGCAGGGCTGGCTCCCTATGGGCCGGGCCACAGCAGCGGCTGCCTCCAGCCCCTACACAGAGAGGCCTGAGAGAGACACCAGCCCCCTGCTCCACCCTAGGCTGGCCTCTGAGTCGGGGGGCCCAGAGCAGGAGCTCCGCATGGGGATGGCTTCTTGGCTATAATTTTGTTTTTGGAGGCCAAGAGTCTAGAGTCCTGGGTTCCTGGCTCTGTCCTCACCAAGTCTAGCCAGCCTGATGTATGGGTTTTAGTCAGAGGATGCTGGATTCAAATCCCAGTTCTGCCACTTACTGGCTGTGTGGCCTTGGGCAAGTTGCTAAACCTCTCAGAGGTTCTCTTATCTCGAAAACAGAGACAACAACGTCCTGCCTTGCAGTGATAGATTCAACAAGGCAATGTAATTAGCACAGAGTGAGGCTGCAGGTATGCTAATTACTAGGATGTGAACCTACTTTGTAAAGTCAACGCTGTGTTAACATTTTTGTGGGTCACGAGATCCCCGTGTGACCCAGCACAGGTCCTCTGTCCTCTCTGGCGCTTAGTCTCCCAGTCTCAAAATGAAGGGACTGACTAGAAAGACAGCTGAGGAGGGGAACACACAGAAAATTTGGACAGCCCTGCGTTTGAATCTGAAGAAAAATCCACCTGGGCAAATCCTTTCACCTCTCTGAGCCTCAGTTTCCTCCTCTGTACTATGGGCCTCATTCTTTATCTGTATTCAACTGACATCAACTGAGTTTGAATGTGGAACGTGCCTCATCCTGCGCCAGACGATGCTGATAAAAAGATGAAGTTGGCATGGTCCTACCTTCACGTGGTGGATCATGGGGACATCCACTCCCTCCTTAGGACTGAGGGAGGAGCAACTGAGATAGTGCCTGAGAACACACCTTGTAAAGTGCAAAGAGCTGTGATGTCAGCTACTGTCAAAGGCCCCCAACTACAAATCAGAATATAAAGGGGTGGGGGGGGTCCCTAAATATTTACCTGTTACACAAAAATAAGGACCCTTTAGCAGAGGCACTAAAGGCAGCTTTAAAATCTAGTCGTGTGTGTGTGTGTGTGTGTGTGAGTGTGTGTGTTTGCATGGGGGGCGTGGAATGAAATGAGGTCATATGGAAATGGACTATTTTTGTTCCAACACAGCATTTAAAAAATACTCTTAATTATATGAGGATGGGGGAAAGGTTTTCTCAAAAATTAAAGAGAACTGTTAGAGCCGCCCTCTGCACCCCCACCCCCGGTCCTCCTCCAAATCCTTCTCCCTCCCACCTCCAGGCATCTGCCCACCACCTTATCCACGCCCCCGTCCCTCACCTTCCCTAGGTCCCTGCAGCTCTTGGCTTGCACACCTGGGAGGCAACTGGCATCTGGACAGAAGGAAGCCAGAACTCGCAGAGCCCCACCCTCTGAGCCCTTTCCAAATGGGCTCTTGTTTCATCCCTAAGGAACCCTGGGAGGCACAGATGGGGACACTTATCACCACTGGAGCTCAGAGAGGCTGTGTCCCCAGCCTGAGGTCACACAGCCTGCGAATGGTCTATTGCACTGCACCCAGTAGCTGAGTCCTTTCCTTTAGAGGGCACTGTCTCCCGGGGTCACTGCTGCCCTGCTCTGTAGGTCCTGAGACTCAAGGGTGAACCTTAGGACTGCTGGAACCGAGGATCAGGCAAATTCTCCTTGGGTGTAGACTGGGTCAGGGGCACAGTCTGGACAAAGGCATTCCCAGGTCTGCCTTCTGTGCCTGCCCTCTACACAATGATGATCATTTACTGAGCACTCACTATGTGTCACAACCTCAATAGGTAAGGACTATTATTATCCCCAGTTTACGGATACAGAAACTGGGGCTCCAGGGCAGTCACATCTAGTAAGAGCTGACACCAGGACTTGAACCCAGCTAGTGTGTCTGCAGAGCCCCTTGGTCAGCTGCCCCTGGCTGTGCATTATTTAATCCTCCTGGGCCCAACACATGGCTTTTGTTTAACCCAGTCTTCTCACTTTGACTCTGACCTCCTTGAGGATGGCCAAAAGACACAGTCCTCTCTGTATTGCTCTAAGGAGCCCAGCACACAGTAGGTGCTTAATATATGTAGATCCAAGGATGCTGGCCATGAGGTTATGGTGGCCAGGGCAGAAGGTGCCCAGTCTCATCCTCCCGTTTTACAGACGGACGAACCATCGCCCCAGGAGGTGAAGGGACTTGAGCAAAGTCACCCAGAGGGGCCTGACAAAGGCTGGACCTGGACCTGGGCCAGGCCCTCCCCCTCTCCCTTGCCTTCCAGCCCCAGCCAGAACTGTCCAGCACGTGCCTCAGTTGCCAACACAGCTGCCAGGAGATTGAGTTGTCAATAACTTATTAATTTATGTTAGAAACAAAAAGACAGATGCTTCCATATCACAAACACCAACAGAGCCCCCTGGGGTGGGAGGAGGGGGTGAAGGGTCAGAATGAGGAGAGATGCAGGGTGCTTCCTCACCCCTGCACCTTCCCACAAACCAGCAAAGCCAGGGCCATCTATTGACTGGTTCCCACTCCCACCACCTCAGTCCTAGCACTACCACCTGCCTGGCCTATGCAGAGGCTCCTCCCTGTCCCCTGCTTTCGTTCGTGCCCCTGCAGTCTCCTCCCTTCACCACAGCCAGAGCAATGCTTTCTAAACACAAGTCAGATCCTGTCACCTCCTCAAAACCCTCCACTGCTGGAATCTTGCTCAAGGTAGAAGCCAAGTCCTGACTGTGGCTCCCCTTCCCTTCACTTTTCTCCTTAGCATCACCAAAACCTAACCTGCTCACTAGATATTATTTCCAGTCTTTCCCACTAGAAAGAAAGCTCCACGGGGCAGGACAGTCTGCATGGCCCACTGTAATTCGTCCACAATCACACAGCTGGTTAGAGGCTTGGATGTCAAGGCTGCAGGCCCCCAGAGGCCAGGGACCCCTTGGTACCACCCATCTGAGTGCCAGAGAGAAGAGGGGAAGGGTCAGCAGACTTGACGTCCACCAGATGAGCGTACATCTGTCCTCACTTACCCACTGAGTGAGTGGCCCCACCAAGCTACTTCCCCCTTTCTGAGGAGCAGAAGCCTCATCCGTCCATCTAGAAGAACAATCCCAGTGGGCCTTCCTCCCAGGGGGCTGTGCACATCCAGTGTGCGAGCTCCGAGGGCAAGACCCATGATGTCTGATTCACTTCGGATCCCCACCCCCCACCCTGGGGCTTGGCCCTGTGCCAAGCCCCCCCGGACTTCAATACCAGTCTCTTCAATTAAAGGGAGACGATGGATGTCACAGCACTTTGCCAACTGTCACCCAAAAGAACAAACAGAAGCGTATCCTCCTTTCACTTATCCCGAGGACCCACCCACCCTCCCTTCCTTCCTTCCTTCAGTCTTCCAATCAATACATAGCTATTGAGCACCTACTATGGGCCAGGCTCTATGGTAGGCCCGGGAATCTAGCGATGAAGCAATTGAATCATGGTTCATCCTCTTATGGAGTGTATTATTGGGTAGGAGAGAAAGAGAGACGATCAAAGAAACATTAATTATTTTACAATTATGACTTTGACAAATGCTGTAAAACAGCGGTCCCTAACCTTTTTGGCACCAGGGACCGGTTTCGTGGAAGACAATTTTTCCATGGCCAGGGGTTGGGGACCCCTGCTGTAAAAGATCGGCCTGTGGAACTACTGAGAGCTTATGGAAAATTTCTCTGAAAAAGTGGAGGATGGGTGAGAGTTGTCCAGGTGACGAGCAAAGCAATCAGCCTAGAGGAATCAGCCAGTGCAAAGGCCCTGTGGTGGGAAGAAGCCTAGGCAGTGTAAGGAATTGAAAGGCCAGAGTGGGTAGAACTGCTAGACCAAGGTGGGTGATGGAGATAAGCCAGAGAATGGGCAGCAGCCAGACTAAGCAGGGCCTCTGGGCTATGGGGAGGGTGGGTCTTTATCCTGAAAGCAATAGGAAGTCATGAAATGTTTTAGAGAAATAGCATGATTAGATTCAAAATCCAATCCCAGGTCATGTTCTCCTAAAATAGGTCTGTGTGTCTCTTTGTCCCAGGGTGGCCAGGGTTTGGGGTGGGTGGGCGGGTCAGGCTCCAGTCTCCCAATTTGGAGATGTCAAGGCAAAAGGTCCTCTCCTGCCAGCATCTCATGCCCAGGTGAGAATGCTGACCATCCTCAAAACAGAACATTCCAAAGGTGTCTAGGTGCCCGCTGGCTGAGGTCTACCCGCTGGCCAAGGTCGGCCCAACAGCACAGTTGTCACAGAGAATTAAAATCTGCCCAGAAATTCAGGAAACTCGGCATGGCTCCCCCTGCGATCCTAACTGGGAGGCATTATCCCGAGTGAGCAGATTATCAGGATGTGTAATTTCTGGAATAAACACAGCTGTGTTTGTTTCTCTGAGCAGTGCTCCAGACAGCGGCAGCCTGGCCTGCCGCGTGCAGCTGGAGCCTCGCACCTTGGGACGGACACCGCCAGGCAGCGGGGAACACGCCCCTCCCAAAAGGCCTCCGGGTGCTGCTACCAGGCGGATCTGTCTGGCCTCCAGTTCAGGGCCCCTAGGGAAGCTAGCGAAGAGACCAGGGAGGTGCTGCAGTCCCAGGAGGGGGAGGGAATGTGGAGAAACCTCCAGGTCTTTTCCCTTTGGGATGGGGGTTGGTCACAATCCCCTGGACAATCTAGAGTTATTAGCTGTGGGAGCATCCTCCCTAGTGTGGGAGGTCCATGTGCAAGCATCCTGAGAAGGTAAGAGTCCAGCCCTGGAGCTTTCCAGATGGGAAAACTGAGGTCCAGGGAAGGGGACCAGGGAGAACGGGGCAAGGGACACTGTACATCGAGCCTCTGCTTTGGGCCAGGCTCTGAAATAGGTGCCAGAAACACCACGGTGTTCACTCAACTCTGCAGCAGCTGTGCAGCCCTGCGGCCTGCAGGGCCACAGAGAGCAGGGCTTTAATCTCAGCTCCATCGCCCAGGAACCCTGTGACCATGGGCAAGTCATATGAGCCTCAGTTTCCCCATCTGTAAAGTGGGGATAATCATACCTACTCCATGGGGTTGTTGTGAGGATTAAGCAGGATTTGACACGTAAAGGGCTGTGTGCCTGGCGCACTGTAGGGAGCCCATACATGATGGCTAGTCCTCCTTCATTCATGCATTCATTCATGGATTACTGAGCACCTACTATGTCCCAGACACCATGCCGCAAAAATCCCTGCCTTCATGAAGCTTATTACATTCTTACGGGGAGGACAATGACTAAATGATGTTTTGTTTTTGTCGTTACTATTATTGCCATTTTACACAAGGGCAAGCTGAAAGTCAGAATGGTTAAGTCATTTTTTAGATGCCCATTATTTATTTTTATCCTATCGTATTCTCAAAAGGGCTAGAGGCAGATGTTAAATAATTTATCCAAGTCTCTACAGCTAGAAAAGGGAGCCACTGGTTTTAAAGGTTTTATCTCCCTTGGAAAGATTTTTAGCAGGTGCAGACCTAGTTCGAAGCCTGCAACCGGCCCTGTGTGACCTCAGGCAGGTGCTGTCCCCTTCTGGGCCTCAGTTTCCCCACATGTCCGGCTCTAGTATTTTGCATTCTGGGATCGTTCCTGGTGTGCTGCCTCGGTTGGCTAGGCTCTGTGGAATTGCTGAGCCCCAGCCAGGTGTCCACAACCTTTCCCTGGCACCAAGGAGTGACGTGGGTGGGGTCGGACAGGCTCCCAGGAGCTCTCTGGAGAAGCTGGAGGGCTTTCCAGGAGGGGAGAACGGGGCCAGGCAGCTGCCCTCCCTGACATGTTCACTCTGCCATGGTCCCCACCATTCTGGCCCCCCTCCCAGTATGTTCCCTACATCCTGGCCCCTCCCATGACCAGAGGAGCTGGCTGGGCAGGATTAGCCTGCACCCAGGGTCTGGTTTAATCCCGGCCAGATCACACACACCCCTCCCAGCCTGCCCCTCCCGGCTCTGGATCCTCCCCCCACACCAGCCCCCATGGCCATCTTTGTGAACCCTTCCCTGCTTGTGATTTCCTTCCATGGCTCCCTACTGCCTCCAGCATCAAGTTCAAACACAAGAGAGGCCTCGTTACTCAAGGCCTCTCTTACCTGGCTCAAACCTTCTCCCCCAGCCTCATCTCCCTTTTCTTTCTTTCACACAGTTTCATTCACTGTGGCTTCTACAAATCCGCCCCTCTCGGCCTTTGCTCAAGCTGTCCCCTCTGCTAAGAATGCCCTCCATTCCATTTACCATGGGTCAAAAATCCTACTGGGCTAAATATGCCTTCTACCAGCCCAGCCTGGAAGACATTTCCCCTTTGCACTCAACAAATTCCATTACACCCAAGTATTTATCACTTCACCAAACATCTCTGAACCTGCTTTTTTATTGGCAAAATCAGTGATAATAACTATGATGCAGGGTTATTGAGGGGAATAAATGAGAAAGTGTCAGAAAAGCAGCTAGTATGGTACCTAGCACTTAATAGGGACTCAGTGGTGAGAGGCTGCTATGATGATGATGTTGATGATGGAAGAGAAATAGGAGAAAGAGAAGAGAAGAGGAAGGGTAAGAGATGGAAAAGGAGGAAGAGGAAGGAGACATCGCCCATCCCTCTGCTGGGATATAACTCTTTAACATGAGAAAGTCAATTCTGATTCACTCCCCTCTATGTCCCCCAGCATCCTGGAGGCTTTCATAAATGATGGTTGAATGGATAGACAGAATGAAAGGATGGATGAATGGAGAGAAGGAAGGAAGCTAGGATTATGGGAAAGAAGGAAGGATGTAAGGAAACAGATAAGCCTGGAGGAGACTGAGTGTGCTACCCCAGGAGCCTAGCAGCATAGCATCCTACTGGAAGCTGAGGCTTCTGGGACCAGATGCCAAGTCTGTTCCCCTGGCTCCAAGCTCCTGTGCTCCTGGCCAGCATCAGGCTGCTCTCAAGGTTGAGTGAGTGGAAGCTCAGAGCAGCTGATGCCCCCGGGAGTTCAAGCTCTTCCCCCACCTGTCACCAGCCTCTGAGAGTACCAGCTCCTGACAGCAGGAACACAGCTCCAAAACTGTGAGACAAGTCAATGGGAAAATAGGATTTAATTTACAGAAATTCACTTTGGGGGCCAACTTTTCTGGAACTCCCCAGTGCAGCAACTTTGGCAAAACCACAGTCAATGGCTCAGAAGGTTTCTCCAAACCTGGGGAGTGTGCTGCTTGCCAGCTCTTTCTAAGTCCAGAAAGTGGAGAATAAGGAAACATCACAGCCAGAGGGAATCTGAGGGGGAGAAATGTACTCTGTTTTTTTGTGTTTGTTCATTCTTCCATCCATTTATCCAACCAACTATCTAAAACATGCAACCATTTTGCCATTATCCATCCATCCATCCATCCATCCATCCATCCATCCATCCATCCATCCATCCATCCAATCCATGCAATCTCCATCAAACCATTCTTTTCTCTATCTATCTATCTATCTATCTATCTATCTATCTATCTATCTATCTCTATCCATTATCCACCTATCAACCTGCCCATCATTCAGCCAACCATACAATCCATGACCTCATTCTCTATCCATCCAGCCATCAATCACTCAAGCTCCCATCCAACTGCTTAGCTATTAAGTTCTCCAACCGTACTCTATTCAACCAGTATGACTGAGGATCTCCCGGTACGGTTGGGGGTAAACCAGACATGTTGACACAGTATCCAGTATGATCTAACCTAGGCAATATAAAACAGGTACATACAAAGTGCCACCAAGAACACAGAAGTCACCAAGGACAGTCAAACACTACACATAGAAGCGGGAGGGATCAGAGAGGTCAGGGCAGGCTTCAAATAGGAGACACTCAAACTTGGTCTTAATACGCAGCAAGAATTAGCCAGAGGAAGAAGGTGAGAAGGGTACCCAGGCAAGGGGGCAACATAAAACATCATGGTGTATTCTAGAAGTCCCAAGGCCTGAGTCCTCATAACCACTTGATTAACTGTGAACCCTGGGCCAGTTCCCAATTTTTCCAAGTCCATCTGCCTCTATAATTTCCCCTCGATTCCCAGAGAGAAAGGGCCATGTCCAACTACAGCTGGAGCAAAGTTGCCACATGCTGCCCTGGCTTGTGCTCTGGTGGCTACAATAGGGGTAAACCTGATGGGGAGAAAAGTGGGCCCCTAGAGTTTTGTGGAACAGGCTTTGCTGTCAAGTAGACACAGGTGTAAATCCCAACCTCACATTTTGCTGTAATTTACTTAATCTTTGAGTCTTTCTTCCTTCTTCTGAAAATGAAGACACTGCTAACAGTTCCCTCCTAGGCCACATCGAGCACTGAAATAAGGTGAAACAGGGGGATTCCTTGGTCGGCTGTAGGTATTCTATTCTTCCTAACTGCTGCTAATATTCAAGTCCTCCTGTGTGCCAGGCAAAATGATCTTAGACATACATGGATCACTTCTCAGTCAACATTAGTTCTTTGTCCATGTCAGCAATTTATGTTCAAATGGTTCAGAAAAAAATGTACACATACATACACATACACCCATACAAAGAGGAATGCAAATGTGGCAAAATGGTCACAATTGTTGAATCTAGGTGAAGGATATATGGGTGTTTATTTTACTCAAAATTTTTCTGTATGTTTGAAATACCAAAAAGAAGAAGAAAAGAGGGACTTCTCTGGTGGCACAGTGGTTAAGAATCTGCCTGCCAATGCAGGGGACACGGGTTCGATCCCTGGTCAGGGAAGATCCCACATGCAGCGGAGCAACTGAGCCCACGCGCCACAACTACTGAGCCTGCGCTCTAGAGCCCGCGAGCCACAGCTACTGAAGCCCACCAGCCACAACTACTGAAGCCTGCGCGCCTACAGCCCGTGCTCCACAATAAGAGAAGCCACCGCAATGAGAAGCCTGCGCACCGCAACAAAGAGTAGCCCCTGCTCGCCACAACGAGAGAAAGCCCGTACGCAGCAACGAAGACCCAGCACAGCCAAAAAAAAAAAAAGAAGGAAAGAAAAGAAATCAGCTCTTTGTCAATCTATCTTGAAGTCAGGCTGCCTGAATTTATTTATTTATTATTATTATTTTTAACTTATTTATTTTATTTATTTATTTTTGGTCTTGGTTGCTGCGCGCAGGCTTTCTCTAGTTGTGGCAAGCAGGGGCTACTCTTCATTGCGGTGCGCGGGCTTCTCATTGCGGTGGCTTCTGTTATTGTGGAGCACAGGCTCTAGGCGTGCGGGCTTCAGTAGTTGTGGCTGGCGGGCTCTAGAGAGCAGGCTCAGTAGTTGTGGCGCATGGGCTTAGCTGCTCTGTGGCATGTGGGATCTTCCCGGACCAGGGCTCGAACCCATGTCCCCTGCATTGGCAGGCGGATTCTTAACCACTGCGCCACCAGGGAAGCCCAGGCTGCCTGAATTTAGATTCCAGCCCCACCATTACTGGCTGAATGACGGTGGGCAAATTATTTACTTTCTCTAAGCCTTAATTTTTTCATCTATAGGATGCAGGCAATAATAACACTAAACCCAGTTCCTGGTCTCTAGCAAGCCCTCAATAAATGCTAGTTGCTACTGTTACTATTACCACTACTCTTATTAATCATTAAACCGCTGAGAAACTGAGGCTAGGAGAGGTTGGGTAAACACCTGCTTTTCATACATTATCTCTTTTATCGGTGATATTATCCTCATTTTCCAGATGAAACTAAGGCCAAGGAGGAAATGACCTACCCAAAGTGACACAGCTGGTGCGTGGAGAAGCCAGGATTTAAACAGTCTGTCTCCAAAGTCCAGGATCTTGCCCCAGCCGTCTCCTGCCTCGCCTATGTCCCTGGACCCAGGCCAAGGGGCCCGGCCTCATCGGAACCCTTTCAACTCCAGAAGGGGCCAGTCAGAAGGGAGTCCTGAACTTTGCTGGCATGGCTGGGCTTCCGGGCGGCTCGGGGACACGCAGCATCAGGGCCTCCTTGGCATCTCAGGAGCGCTTTCGACTGTTCTCCGGAGAGCCGCAGGAGCTGCCATCTGAGGCCGTGGGGAGTGACAGCTGACACTGACGGGGACAGGCGAGAGGACGTACCAGCCAGGGCCCCAACTCGAACAGACTCCCTGGGCCACAGCCTTTCGTGGGTTCCAGAAAGGCCCCACAGGTTCTGGCCGGGGCTGTTCCCAGGCTCTGCCTCCCCGTGAGAGGTGGAGAAGCCCCATTCAGGCGGACGCATCCCACTGTGCGCTAAGCCGCTTTCTCCCCACTTACACGTTTCAGATGCTTTTTGTCCTTCCGGCTTCCCATGGACTCAGGCCAAGTGACAAGTTGGTGCTGTGGACATATGTCGTCGCCATAATGGGAATGTTGACCCCACACTCTCTCCCTGCTGGGGCCAGGCAGCTTGTACCCCGCCCCGATGCTTGGCATGCCCTGTTCTCAGCCACACAGGACCCTTTCCAGCTCCCCCAATATATCACACACTCATGGGCCTCCCATTCGGATCTTTGTTGATGTCCCATTGCCTGGAATGCCTGCCTTGCCACTTCTTCACCTGGCTCTTCCTTATTAAGCATCTTAGAAGTCACCTCTTCTAGGAAGCTTTCCTAACCCCATTTTACCGTGGAAGAAACTGAGGTGCAAAGAGGTAAGTTAAAAGGGCCAAGGTCAGGCTGTTTGTAAGTATCAGAGCCAGAGGTCCAACCTGGCATGGTTCTACTCCAAGACCACGAGCCTTGCATTCCACCAACTCTGCCCTCAAAGAAGAAACTGAAGAAGACATGCTCTCTGCCTTCAAACATGGCAGATGCCTGCAAGAAGGGGCTTCTGCACCTGGATTGTTCTGGAAGATGGGAAACAGAAACCATGGAGGGAAATTCCAGGAAAAAAGACTCCCCAGTCCAAGGTTATGAGGCATTTCCGACACCTTCACTGACCTTAGGCAAGTCACTTCAGCTCCCTGAACCTCAAATTCTCCATCTGTAAAATGGAGGTAACAACTCCCTTGCTACTTCTCTCCCCGCAACACCTCAACTAGAGCTTGTAAACTGCCAGCCAGAGAGCCAAATCCAGCCAGCAAAAATGAATTGTTTTGGCCAGGACTGTATTTTAGAATAAACTAAGCAAACATTTAAAAACCAGTTTTTCCATAAACGTCAGAATTTTGCAAACCAGGGCTTCCCTGGTGGCGCAGTGGTTAAGAACCGCTTGCCAATGCAGGGGACACGGGTTCCAGCCCTGGTCTGGAAAGATCCCACATGCCGCCGAGCAACTAAGCTTATGTGCCACAACTACTGAGCCTGCGCTCTAGAGCCCGCGAGCCACAACTACTGGGCCTGCGTGCCACAACTACTGAAGCCTGCGCAACTAGAGCCTGGCTCCGCAACAACAGAAGCCACCGCAATGAGAAGCCCACGCACCGCAACAAAGAGTAGCCCCCGCTCGCCGCAACTAGAGAAAAGCCCGTGCGCAGCAACGAAGACCCAACACAGACAAAAAAATAAAATAAAATAAATAAATTAATATTTTTTAAAAAAAGAATTTTGCAAACCAGAAGATCTGGCAAAATTGAGCCCCAATCCCGGCACAGCAACACAGTCAAGAGCGGGTAGCACCTGCCTTCTTTAGACAATACATGTGCTCTCCCAGGGGCACTGCTGTTTGTTGAACGCCCAGCTCACCTCACTCATTCACAACCCAGACAGCTTGTGAGTCTGGGGTCTCTGGCCAGGACTCTTGGGATTTATTTATTTATTTGTTTATTTATTTATTTTAATACAGCTGTTTAATATGTTGAAGAAGGAAAAGACTGAATCTGTTCAGTAGAGACAAGAAAGATATAAAAAAGACACAAATGGAAATTTTAGAGAGAAGGAACACACTGGATGCTATAAGAGCAGGTTAGACACAGCAGAAGAAAGAAGGCATAAGTACAAAGGTTACCACCAGAACAAAACCAAAAACCTTCCTAAATACCAAACATATTTAAGCAAACCAGAGTAAAGAATTCACATCTGGTAGAAAAAGAAGCACAGCAAATAAAATACACAATATTATAAAATACCACAACAGCGTTGAGACCAAACATATCAGTTACATCAATAAACACGAGCAGGGGCTTCCCTGGTGGTGCAGTGGTTAAGAATCCGCCTGCCAGTGCAGGGGACACGGGTTTGAGCCCTGGTCCAGGAAGATCCCACATGCCGCAGAGCAACTAAGCTCATGCGCCACAACTACTGAGCCTGTGCCCTAGAGCCCATGAGCCACAGCTACTAAGCCCACACGCCTAGAGCCTGTGCTCCACAAGAAGAGAAGCCACCGCAAGGAGAAGCCCGTGCACCGCAAAGAAGAGTAGCCCCTGCTTGCTGCAACTAGAGTAAAAAGCCCACGCACAGCAACGAAGACCCAACTCAGCCAAAAATAAAATAAATAAATTTATATAAAAAAAACAAAAAACATGAGCAGGCTTAACTGACTTACTGAAAGAATAAGAGTTAGACTTTGGTAACAGAACTAGACCCCAAATAATAATTCAGCTCCCCTTATGCAAACAAGAAACATACCCAAACATATTTCTAGTGTTTCTAAAGATAAAAGATAGACTAAGGTGTATCAGAAGGACTCTTATGATTTATTATGTGTCTATATTATCTATGTAGGGACTTCCCTGGTGGTCCAGTGGGTAAGACTCCACGCTCCCAATGCAGGGGGCCCAGGTTCGATCCCTGGTCGGGGAACTAGATCCCGCATGCGTGCCGCAACTAAGAGTCCGCACGCTGCACCTAAAGATCCCGCGTGCCACAACTAAAGATCCCGCATGCTGCAACTAAGATGTGGCGCAGCCAAAATAAATAAAATAAATATTTAAAAAAATAAAATAAAATAAAATGCCCCTTCCCCACATATAATTAAAAAGAAAAGTGAACAAAATATATTACCTGTGTAGGCTTGATTCCTGTTCAGTCAGCAAACAGAAGCCCTGTTTCCTGCTTAATGGTTTGACAATAAAATTTGCCTATGTGTTGCCCACGGTCTTGAACACATCTTTGAAGGCACTGCTCAGAGCTGTGTCCCCACCCACTTCACCATGTGCACTCATCTCCACGTGCTCTCAGCCAACCTGTAGTCCAGACTTAGCTTTAACAGCAACTGGCCAACCAATGCCTTTAGACATTCGGGTTTCCTCCAGTGCTTCCCTGCGCCTACAGGGGCCCCTGGCCAAGGCAGGAGTGACAAACCACAGTCACATCATTACAGGTGCTTTTACGGTTGAATGAAGAACACAGCTGGCTCCCTGGCACAGCCTTCTGAGGTGGTTAAATCATGATCCCCTATTTACCAAGGAGAAAACTGAGGCCCAGAGGGGCGATGTGACCTGCTCCAAGCCACAAGGACACCTTAGTGCCATCCTCCAAATTCAATCCCCCCAGCCCAGGGCCTCTTCCTCATGCCCGGTCTTGAATAGCTACGACTTGGGTTATTATTTGTAATTAATTTGTAGGTTCCTTTACTGCACAAACATCTCTTTAGCGCCCATCATGCACCAGGCCTTGGGCGGAGCAGGGGACGAGGTGAAGCGGAGAGTCCCTGCCCTCTCGGCCCTGGCGGCAGACTGTCTCCCATGTGGCCACCAACTACACCTGCCGTCGCTAAACACAAAGCCGCCTCCCGTTAAGGGGGCCTACAGCTCAGTCTGGACCACAGGTTGGCCCAGAGCACAAGGAGATGTGTGCACATGGTGGAGTGGACGGGTGGGGGGGTCACCGAGCATCACCTCCAAAGACGCGCTGAAGATTATGGGCAACGCACTGGCAAATGCTGTGTGTTAAACCGTTAGCAGGAAATGGCGCTTCCCTTGAACGACTGAACAGAAAATCAAGCCCAGTGTATTTCCCCTCTCCCTGAACCGGATGAGGAAGCCTGAGATGAATCTGAGATGGCTTTGTGACCTGCTTTGGCTGCAGGGGTGATGTTTTGTGACATTACAGCCCAGGCCTCAAGAAGTCTTACGGTTTCTGCTTTACTCTCTCAGGAGTCAGCCGCCAGGGAAAGCTCAGTGTAGACTCCTGACCAGTGAGAGATCTTGAGGAGTGAGAGAGGGGGCCCGGTCTTCCAGCCTTCCCTACCAGGGCCTCAGAGATGTGGGGGAGGCTATGGCAGACCTTCCGGCACAGCCTAGCTGAGTGCAAGCTCAGGAGTGGTCCCAGCTGACACCACACGGAGCAGAAGAAATGCCCAGCTTCCCCCAGCCAATCCACTGAACCAGGAGAAATACTAAATCACTGTTGTTTTGAGACAGTACGTTTTGGGGTGGCTTATTAGGCAGCAATGGATGACTGAAACACTTCCCAGGGGCAGAGCCCTGTCCTTTTTCCAGCTCTCTCCTCCCTTGCTTGGAGCCTGGTACTGGGCATTGAATCCCGGAGCTGGAAGGCGCCTCCAAAACCACTGAGTCCCCACTTCCTCATTTTAGAGAGGAGGTAGCTGAGGCCCGGGGAGGAGAAGCAATTTACTCCAGATCACAAGAGAGACAGGGGCAGATGTAGGAGGCAAACTTGAACCCTACAGGAGCCAGGCAAGTAACCCAAATGTGTGACGCAAGCTGGTGGTGAGCTACCCCCCATGTTCATGTGTTCTATCTGAAGAGGCAGCCACTATTCGGCTCCAGCCAACTGTGGCCATGTGGGAATGTGGGCCTAGGGAAGCCAGATTGTCTGACTTTTCACAAAGCCAGAAACAGGATTTCTCTGTAAACTCTGTTGATTTTTAAATGTTGGCTAAGAATTCAAATTGCATTGACGATCTCTGGGCCTTGAGACTGGCCTTGGGCTTCAAGCTTGCTCTGACCACTGACCTGTGCAAGTCGTGTTATCCCCCCAGACCTTAGTTTCCTCATCTCTAAAATGGGTCCCATGGCTCCTGCCCACTTACCGGGTTGCCGTGAAAACCCAATGAGCTGACGGGTTTAGAAATACAAGCTACGAATGGCCCTGTGACGGTTCCACAGCCTCAGTTCTCTGTGGAGGCGCCCCTTACAATGTAATGAGTTAACACCTGATTTGTCTAAGTTAGAACAACATTATTCTGACCATTATGACAGAGATTGCATTTTTATGGCAGGTTTGTGAGTTCCAGAACCCTCCCGCTTGCATTATCTCAGGATGTTGATGGAGTCAGAGCTGGATGGCTGCCTTGGAGACCCTCGCCAGAGCCAAGCATTTCCTCTGAGCCAGGAGATACATTCCAGAGGCCACTTGAAGGGCGGTGAAGAGCATGAGCTTCAAAGTCCTCCAGACCTGGGTTCGAATCCCTGCTTCCCACTCCCTAGTTATGTGTCCTTGAGCTAGTCACTTTCTGAGCTTCAGTTTCCACATCTGTAAAATGGGCATAATAATAAAAGTACTGGGTAGGCTGTTGGGGCAACTGCATGAGATGACATATACAATGCCCTTAGCAGAGCTAAGAGCTGTTATCATTATCATGTATGGAAGTTGGTGCCTGGCAGGCATAGATAGGGCCAAGAAGGAGGGCACAGCCATAGAAGATCTTGTTCCTTTCCTAGGATTAGGCAGGCTGAATTGGGGTGGGGATGGACCCTTGAGGAAAACCTGGATGGGAACCAGAGAGGCAGGCTGGAGGGGCCTTTCAACTACTCAGCAAAAGTTAGATAGACTCAGAACTTAACTCTGAACCTTTGGCTTTTTCCTGGGGTTAAGTGAAGAGGGGGAGAGCTGGAGACAGAGTCCCCTAGTAAAACAGCACCCACGTCCCCCTACTCTGAATCCGGTTTCCCACTGGTTTCAAAAAATAACAGCCACAGTTAATATTTACTGCATGCTCATCACACATGAGGTACACATTCAGTCTGTCAGCTTCATCTTTCATGGATTAACCCATTCATTCCTCACAGCCATCTCAAGAACTATTATTATCCTCATTTTAGAAGTGACGGAACCAGGGCTCAGAGAGGTTAAGTAACTGACCAGAGGACACAAAGTAAAGGACAGTCTGACTCCAGACATCCTTATAACCCCCAGGCTATGCTGTTTATGGAACAAGGGAGAGAGTGGTCAGGGCTTGCCTAAAGGGCTCTGGGATTTCAGAGAAAGGAGCAAGTACTCCGGCAAGGAGTAAGGGTGCTGACATTTCATAGTAATGACAACTGATGAATACTGGCACAGCCGCGGGTCAGGCTGCTCTGCTGGCAACTGTATACAGGACCTCATTTAACTCTCACCACAAGCCTCTGACGGTAGTATCTCCCATTTACAGATCAGGAAACTGAGGCTCAAAGAGTACATCACTTGCTCGAGGCCACAGAGCAGACAAGGTCTCTTCCCTGAGGATACCCCTACCCTCAGGGGGCTGCAGCGGGGCTGCAGATGGCTCCAGGAAGCTCATGGCCCAGGCTAAGGTGGTCTAGGCAAGCCCCCCAGGTGACACAGGAGCACTGGGGAGACAGGTGTCCCCTCTCCACCCTCCGGAAGGCACCTGCTTTAAAAGGCCCTAAAACCCTAAAATGCTTTCAAGGCAGCCTTATCAGACAGCTGATCCCAATCAGGAAGCTTCCAGGTGCTGTCACGATCAACGGCCCACTCCACCCCTGAGAGGTGTGCAAACATTCTGCCCTGCCCTGCCCTGCCCTCCCCCAGCCAAGCCTCCGTCCGTTCACCAGCAGGCAGGCAGCCTGGGCTGGTGGGCACTAACTGATTGATTTCACTTCATTTCAGTCTTTTCCAGTTTCCTGCTGAGGCTTCTCTTCCTCTTTCCCAGGAGTCCTGTGTTTTATCTTAGGGCACTGGGGGGGGCAAATCTGCCTGCCCAATGGAAAGATCTGGGGAGTGAGTTAAAAATACAGATCCCTGGCCTCGATCCGGATCTACCAAATCTCCAGCTAAGTCAGGCAAGCAGGCCAGGCCACGAGATGGGACGGGGCCTCGGTCAGAGGTGCAGGCCAGGTCCACCTCTGCCAGGAGGCCATCCTGGTCTCACCCCTCCACCCTCTGAGGGAGCACAGCCCCCCTGCCTTGTCCAGCCCAGGCCTGTCACCAGCCAGCTCCATCTGCCCCTTCCTTTAGGGGTCTCTCTGCCTGCAGGGGTTTGACCTCCAGCCTAAGCTCACAGGTGAGCTCTGGGCAGGCAGAGATGACAAGATGGCAAGCTGGTACCCTGGGCCTTGCTGAGTACCCAGCATAGCTGCCCAGAGAACCTGCCCCCATCCTGGCTTTGGGGCTGATGCAAAACCTTGGTGAAGTGGCGAGGGCCAAAGACACCAGGAAGGACAACCCCCTGGGAGGGACTGGGGCCACAGCAGGGCAGGGGGGCTGGCAGTAGGGCCACGGGGCCAACCTAGGACTCAAGCCCCCCACTGTGAGCCTGGGTATAGGCTTGTGTTTTCACAACTGTTTTGAGACTCTTCTGAAAGCTAAGGCCCCCTCTTCCTTGGAAAATCCACATTAACATCCCACATTCTATTATAATTTCAGGGTGATCCCAGAGCCCCACAACTAAGAAGGCCTGTGGACTCCAGTTGAGAGCCCCAGCCCCACCCCCAGTTCCCTGTCATTGTAAGAACCAAGTATTTGCCCCCAACAGGGCCCTGAAGAAGGAGGCAGAGATGGGGCTCCGGGCCTGCCCACACTTGCGGGGTCACCATCCCAAGGCTGAGGGGCAGTTAGGAGCCTGTGCGATGGGCTGGGGGAGACACAGAGGGCTGATTCGTTGCCTGAACAATCTAAATGCCAAAAAGCGGGGGCAAACTAGGACACAGCCATCGCTGACCACACCCACAGGCATTCCAAGGAAGGAAGAGGGCCCTGGTGGGGCTGAGAACAGCCTCTACTGCACACAGCCACGTGCCTGATATTTTTTGTGGGTGTCCACAAGAACCCCTGAGGACACGGTGTCCAGCTCCTTGCCCAGGGCACACAGCGTGCAGTGCTGGGATTTGAACCCAGGTCTGATTGCCCAGACGGCTGTGCCTTTTCTCTACTCCACAGTCGGTGAAGCTGGCCAGCCTTGTTTCCCACCAAAGCTGGAATCCCTTCTCCCACCCAGCACCTGACATGAAGGACGTGCCTGGTGACTCTTTTAAAATATATGGATGGATGGAGGAATGAATAAGTCAACTCGCTTTTGAATTCGGGCTTTAAATCTAAGCCCTGATTTCCTGGCTAAGACGAATACATGAAAGCAGCCTCCTTTAAAAATGAGAAGCAGGAGAAATAAACATAAAAGAAAAACCAATTCTAAATTAATCCCACTGAAGGTCGCTGGGTCTTAGATAGGTAATGCCCAAGCAGAGGGCTGCGCTGGGAGTGGGAGAGACAAGAGGTGTATGGCAGGGGGAGGGGCAGGCAGGCTCCCTCAACCCCTGTAAGAAGGCGGACTTACCTAGCACATAGCTGCTGCTGGTCCATTTGAATCCTTAGCTCTAGCTGAACTGATCTCTTCATTATCCCCATTTTCCTGCATTCGGGATCCCTGCTCACATCATAGGGATGCTTCTCCCTCCTGGAAGATTTCCTTCATCTCCCCAGCCAGATGACTCTCTCCTCCATCTCTGTATCATTCTCCGGATACTTATTGTATAACACAGTATAAATATATGCATTCATTTGTTCACTCAACATTCATTCATTCATCCATTCATTCAACGTTCCTTAGCTGATTATGTCTTTCAGTTACTGGGCACCATGTGACTGGGCTCAGTTCAAGGCACTGGGCTGCCGTAGCAAACATGGCAGACAAAAACCTCTTCCCTCCTGGAGTTTACAGTCTAGTGGGCAAGATGGACACTAAACAAGGAAACCAACAAATCTCTGATACCATTTCAGATGGCAGTGGGTATTTTGAAGTAAAACAAAGCAGGAGGGATAGAAAGTGTCTGAACTGAGCCTGTTTTAGATGAGGTAATCAGGGAAGGCCTCTGGGAGGTGGCATTTGAACGGAGCTCTTTTTACCACAACTGTGGACACAAAAATGAGCCAGATGAGCTCAGAGTCTAGCAAAGAAGAGACAAGCTGGCCTTTTCTTGACTGTGTAGGACGGGGCCTGGCTCACCTGAATATCCCACACACTGAAGCCAGTGATCTTTCCAAAAACAAATCTGGCCAGGTCCCTCAATGTCTCAAGAACGTTCAATGGCTCCCCACTGCCCTCAGCATCAAGTCCAAACTCCCCAGCCTTCCATCCGAGCCCTGCTCTCCATTCTCAGCCTCATCCCCCTTTGCTGCCCTCAACACCCATCTCCCTCAGATACACCCAAGTAAGTACCCAATCATCATACCTCTGTGTCTCTACACACGCTGCTTCCAGGCAAAGAATTTGCCTCCTCTTAGTCCCAAAGTTAACCTCCTTAACTTTGGGGAACACAGTTCATTAATGTGACAGGTGGCTGACAAAGTTTTGTTGCAGAGAGAATGGGAAGTAAGAAAATGAGGCAAAGAATAAGCCATAAATGACAAAGTAACCGGCTTCCATCCTAAATGGCTTCTGCTGCCCCAGGTGGTTCACAACTTCCTCCTGGCAGCACCTGGGATACAATTACCACATTATAGTCTTGCCAACTGTTTCCCCATCAGTTTGTCCCCTATCTCCCTGCCCGCCCCAGGAGCGAGCACCACACCAGCCAGAGAACAAGCTCCATAAATATTTGGAAACCAAAAGAACAAATGTACAGAGGAGATCAGTTTTCTCTAGACTTCAACTTTTGGATTCCATCTAGTGGCTGGTCTTCTGTTGGACATGTCCCTAGCGCACTTCCATCCTCTCCAAGTGCCCATGCCAGATGCTCCAGACTTGTGTTTCCTTTGGAGGGCCTCATGGTTTGGGGGAGATACTAAACTCACCATCCTAACACAGGGACCCTCCCCCCCTAAAAAAAAGCTACACACACCCTCTCTCCTCTCTCGGAGGCTGGGGATTTCCTAGACCTTAACACTCAGGACAGCCTTGTTACTACAGGGCACGAGGAGGGGGAAGGGCCAGGAGTGGTGGCCACACGTCTCTGGGTACTGGGAGCCCCAGGGGCTGCCCTCTCATCCCTCCAAGCTTCAGATCTGTTTTTACAGACTGTGCTGCTCCCGGGAGGATCCTGTCTCTTCTGGTTGTGTCACAAACAGCACTGCCCATCCCCATCTTCCATCCCCCAGAGGCCACACAGTTCTTCAACGTGACTTTTTGCCATCCATTATCTGGTCTGAATCTCACAAACACGCCTAATCATTGGCACGATTACCCTCACTTGACAGATGAGAAAACTGAAGCTCAGGTAAGGGAGGTAGGGTGCATATGATGGAATCCTAGATTAGGTTGAACATTTTAGACCCAGAGAAGCTGAGCCCCTTATAGGGAAGGGAGCTGGCCCAGGGTCCCATAGTAAATGAGAAGTGGGGCCTCTGACCTCCACCTCACACCACCTCCCCCTCCATTAGGCCAGCTCCTTCTTAACCCCTAATGGACTAGACTCCTTGGTGTCCAGGGGGCAAAGGAAGAGCCTGAAGCAAGGTCTGGGGTGCCGACCACAGCCCACCTCCCAGCCTGCCCCCAAGTGGCAGCCCAAGCAGCCATGCCCTCCTGTGACGTCAGCAGCCGATCAGCCCTGTGTCCAGGGTCCAGGGCCCTGGGTCGAGTCTGGCCAGAGCCCACCAGATTCTGACCACCGCCTCCCAGGGCCATGGCCGGACAGACGTGGCCCTTCCATCTACCCCACGGTAATTAAAAACACACCCAGGCCTTTTCCAACACGAGAGGGGCCAATTTTCTTCCCCTCCAGCACCGCTGACTACAACCCGAAGAGCAATATTTATGCCAAGCTCCCCATAATACTGTAAACATCCCAATGTATAGCGGGCCAACGCATGAGTCATTTCCCCAAAGCCAGAGCTAATAAGTGGTACCTCAGCCATATTCCAGGGAGCTCCCACCAGTACCGGGCCTCAGGGCTGCGCTCCACACCCAGGGCCCGTGGCACCCTTGGTGCCCCAGTGGCCCCACTCCAGGAAACCTCAGGCAGCCGCCAAATCCTCCAGGAGCCGGAGGACAGCTGCCTCTGTGCCAGAAACTATGGCTGCCATCCAGGGACACCCCTCCACCCCCTGAACTGCGGTCACTAAGGCACTCATTACTGAGAAACTAAAGTTATAGCACGGGATCCCCCATTGCGCCTTTCCCAGAGGCTGCAGCCTCCATGCCTGGTCCGATCAGGTTTTTTTTGTTTTTGTATTTTTGGGGGTTTTGAGCTGCAAGAAGGAAAGGGGTTTCACATCATCCCCAAATGGCCTGAGATGAAGGTACTCCTCAGTCCTATGGTGGCAGAATCCTGGAAGAGGTCACCCTGTTTAGGGACAAAAAGACCCAGCAAAATGAACAGAGCACAAGCTTCAGAGACTTGAGATCCCCATTCTATTTTTATCACCCAGTGACCACAGGGTGAGACACTGACTTTCCTGAGCCTTAGTTTCCCTTTCTACTAGAAGGAAGTAAGACTCATACCCACCTGACTTTTGTGGAAGACTTATTTTGGGGAATCCAACAAAATTGTGGGTGGGAAAGCACTTTGTAAAGCTTAAAGTACCGTGTCAACTGTGCAGCACGTTGTAAACCACAGTACTTTGCATATAGTGCAAAGTACTTCATAAACTGTAAAGAGGTTTGAAAACTATAAAGAGCTGTACACATGAGAACCATTATCCATATTCCTTTCTTGCCCTACAGGCTCGTCCATTTCTGGTGGACACACCCAGACCCCACTAACTTTCCCTCCAGAGCAAGCTGGCTCAGGAGACTTGGCAGCCACCCTGACTCCTTGAGGGTCGGATGGGACCAACACACGAGGGTATGGGGAGACGGCCCAGAGACCCTGGCCAAGGCCAACACATGGCAAGAGCATCTGGTCCGGCCCTGGCGGCAGCTGGAGAGTTCCCGGGGCTCCAGCGGCCACTCTGAGCTCTGCCGCCAGCGGGGCGGTGGCCGGCAGGGGTGCCCGGAGACCCCGCGCAGCCAAGAGATGCCCACGGACCCATCCCCCTCGTAGTCCTCCAGGGGAGGGGACCCCATTGTAAGCCGCGGGCGATGGGCAGGCACCAGAGCGGGGTGCTGGCGCGCTCACTTCCACTCTGCCAGTCCCCGCTCTTCGGGGCTCCGACCCCATCCCGGGGGCGCGGACCGGGAGCCCCCACCCCAGCCAGTCGCGGTGCCTTCCTCCCTCCGTTCCCTGCCAAACTTTCCAGCCCCAACTGCGCGCCGGGCCCCGCGGCCGGCGCCCCTCCACCCCGTGCCGAGCAAGGCCAGGCCCGCGCGCAGGGGGTGGCCGGGCCGGGGGCGGCGAGCGCGCGTGGGCAGCCCCCGGCCCTGGGCGGCGCTCGCCGGGCTGGCTACAAAGCCTCCGCAAGATGGTCCCTTCGCCTCCTCCTGGCACAGTCAATCAGCGCCCGCCGTTCCCGGGCGCCCGTGGGGCCCGCGCCTCCCGGCGCGGCCGGACACACCTCCCCGCGGCCACCTGCGCCCGGCGCGAGACCCGGGGCAAACTTTGCGGGCCGCCGGGCGGAGGTGGGCGCCGGCGGCCGCTCATGCCCGGCCGCTCCCCGCCCCCATCACCCGCCCGCCCGCTCACCTTCCACGGCGGCGAGCAGCGGCAACAGCAGCAGCGCGGCCCCCAGCCTCCGCAGGGCCATGGCTGCGCTTCCCGGGGCCTCGGGCCGCGGCGCCGCGGGGCCCAGGCGGCCCGGGCGGGAGCGCGCGCCCCGGGCTCGGGGGGCCGGGGGGAGCGGCGAGGCGCGGCGCACAGACAGCCGCCGCCACCGCGCAGCCAGCAGAATGAGCCATCCAGCCCGGGCAGAACGGGGACCCGGGCTCCGCCAGCGCTGGGCGCGGCCCACCTGAGCCGCGGGCGCGGGGGGAGCCCGGCCGGGCCGCCGCTCCCCGCGCGCGCCCGGGACCCCAGCTGGCCGCGCGCGCTCCTGGAGCCCCAGCCCCCCACGTCCTCGGGGCCACCCGGGGGCCTTGCGGGCGCTGGAGCGCGGAGCTGTCGCGCTCTCCGGCGACTGAGACGCCGGGCTCCCCCCGCGCAGCAGTGGTCTCTCCCGGCGCTGTGGCTCCTCCAGATAAAGCAGCGATTTCAGCCCAAATGTTTCTGAATTTTTATTGAATGCTGCAAAGCCGGAGAGCGTCTGGCGCGGCTGACAGGGGCAGGGAAAGAGGACCCTGGGGGAGGGCGGGGGAAGGGGCTGCCCAAAGCGGGGCGGGCCCTACCTGTCAGGGCTGGGAGTGCCACCCCCCTCGCCTCAACCCTGCCACCCGGGTCCCTGCAGCTCCGAAAGGGACCGAACTGCAATGAATGAAAAAAAAGGGGGGGGTGGTGGAGATGGGAACAAAACAGGCGTCTTTCCCAGGCGCTGGGGCTGGGCTGGGGCCTCCGCCTGGGAGAGTGGGCCTTGGCGCTAACACTGGGGCCTGGGGTGGGGGGGGTCACTCTGGCAGGGGCGGGCCGGGCCCTGGCAGGCAGACCCCAGGCCTACCCTCCCTGCCTTGTTCTGAGCGAGCCCACCAGCCCCTCCCTGTAGCCCCTTCTGTCTGTACACTGGATTTCTCTCTCTCTGTTCATCTTGTTCCCAATGCAGTTTGGGGGTGGTGCAGATGGGGGGGGGGTGTCTCGGAAAGCCACCCCCGCCCCCATGGAATGGACCTGTCTGTGCAGCCATGGTTTTGTGCTGTGGCTGTCCCTTCAGGGAGGACACAACCCCTTGTTCCATCCCTGCTCTGACAGCCTCATCACCATCATCATTAAGGGCTTTGCTGAGGCTGATGGTGGCCAAGCTGCAGGGGGGCTACAGGAATCACCCAGTCAGGGCCTCTGGCCTTTGGTAGCCACACTCCTGACAAACAAGACTTAACCAGGAGCTTCCTGCCCTGTGGAGTGGGTGTAAGTGCCCAGTGGAGGAACAGACGGTTTAAATTCAATCGATTCCACCCAGACCTCTCCCATCCCTTTGTCCCACAAACTATCAAAACGTCCCAGCAATCCCCTCCCTTCAGGCCCACCCTACAGTTCACACCAAGAAAAGGACACCACAGACTCTGAGACCCCATTTAAGGTTTCGAAAAGTGGGTCATCTTTAGAAGGTTCAAGGGTCCAACTGATAAGGGCATCATCCTGGAAGGCCACCAGGAGGAAGTGAGCCAGGAAGGCTGGGAGAGACTGCCTGGGAAGCAGACAGCAGAAGTGAGCAGAGACAGGAAATGAGGTGGGGGGTTGCCCCCTGTTAAGCTTCAGACTCCTTGGCCAGGGTCAAAATCCACTGGGGTGTGGCTGGCCTTTATTTTTAGTCCCTGCTTCTCAGACTTTTCAGGGAACCCAGGGTTTGAGAGAGCCTGAGCTTGACCCATACTGGGGCAAGACTCCCTCTCCTGGGCAGAGAGGCTCCAAGCTATTGCACTCATCAGTGCCAACATCCAGGTGCCCCACCCCTTACCAATTCAAGAAATATTTTGTGAGCACCTGTTATGTGCTGGGGGGGATTCAGCACTTCTGCTGTGTTTCTATCCCCTGGGGCCCTTGTCCCCATTTTCCCACCCCACTGGTATTTCCCTCTTTGAGTCCAAATAAGAACAGCAGTGGCATTTATTAAGGACCTGGTACCAGGCACTAGGCTAAGCTTTGTTTATACAGTGTTCCCCTTAATCTTTCAACCCTGTGAGGTAGGTGCTCACCTTTTCAGTTGATGAAATCGAGGACCAATTTGTCCAAGGTCACACAGCAAGTCAGAGCTGGGATTTAACCCCAGGCCTGTCTGACCCCAAGGATGATCCCCCCTTGTGCCTTTCATGGACACAAAGAGCTCAGGGAGTCATTTGTCGATTTCCCACATCCCCTTTTCACAGATAAGGAAGCTGAGGCCTAGTTGTATAATTAAATGGACATCAGTCCAGGGCATTTAACTGGCTAAAAAGGAAAATAGCGATAATAATCAAATAAAGCCCCCTTCTCTCCCATCTTTTTCTCCCTACACATTATTTTATTCCCCATTTGGGAGCCCATAGTGTGGCTGGGTTTTGCAGTCTGGCGAGGCCCCTCCTCACTGGTCTCTGTGGCAACTGCCTTCAGCTGTGCCTTTGTCCCAGCTGTGCACTCCACCTGGTTGTCCTCTCCACGCTAATGGCTTGGATTTGCCCCACCACCACCACCACCAAGAGTTTTAATTGACATTGGCCTCACCCGCCTCAGACTGTTTGCACTTGTTATCTGTTTCCTGAGAGATGGTTAGCCCCATGCACAGCAGCGCATTGCTGGTGTCTCAGATTGTTTGTTTCTAATTTGCATCTTATCTCTACCACCCCTTCAGACTGGGAGCTGCCTGCAGGCAGTTGCAGGGACTCTGAACTATATACTCCCAGGGTGGGAGGCCCCAGAGAGCATCTGACCCAATCCCCTCCTCAGCAGAGGAAGAGGCGGCTTAAGCTTCATTTGTCTAATGACAACAGCTACTCGCATTTGCAATCACGCTTTAACAGTTTACAAAGCAGTGTTCACACCCATCAACTCGACTGATGCTAATTCAACCAGCCTATCCTGCCAGCCAGCCTGGCAGCAGTGGGAACTCCACTTTTCAGAAGGGGAAACTGGGGCTCAGAGAGGGAAAAAAAGTCCTTGCCCAAGGACATGGCAAATTTGGGGTGCAGCTGGAACTAGGCCTTCAGTGACCTGACAGCTTTAAATCAAATTTGATGAATAAACATTAATGGGGCACTTCCTACAGGCCAGTTACTGGGGAGGCAGGGACACAGCTGTGGACCTGCCTGACAAGGCCCTGCTCTTTTAGAACCTACATTCTGCTGTGTAAGACCTATATATGGACAAGATAATTAAGATAAGGATAAATGCTAGGAAGACAAGACAACAGGCGATGGGACAGTTGGTGACTGAGAGGCGGGGGCTATTCTAGCCAGGGAGATCAGAGAAGGCCTCTCTGAAGAGGGAACATGAGAGCTGAGAGCTGGATGACGGGGAGTCCACCATGTAAAAGTGCGGAAAAAGAGTTCCAGGTGGGAGGAACTGCCAATGCAAAGGCCCTGGAGTGGGAATATACAGGGTACCTTCTAGGAATAGCAGCTGAAGCATGGCAAGCAATGGGAGTGTGGAGGAGATTAGGTGGTGGAAGAGGAATATGATTGTATTTGAAGCACAATGGGGAGCCATTGAGGATTATAAGTAGAGAGTGAACTGATCTGAGGTAGAGGAAACAGTATGAGCGTGGTTCAGCAGGGCCCGCGGGCAGCCTGGGTGCTAATCCATGCCACCATCCTCCTGGTCTAGGGGGCTGGCCGGGCCTCTATTCCCCTAGACTGAGACTCCAGGGTATGTCCATGCCCTTCTCTAACTTGCTGTGTGAGCTTGGGCAGGGCACTCACCCTCTCTGAGCCCCACTTGCTACAAATGAAAATGCGGGCATTGGCCAAGGTGGTTTCTCGGAGGCCACTTTCAGTCCTGACTCCCTCAGTGTTGTGGATTCAGTGGGGACAGCAGGACCTGTGTCCTCATCTCAGCGATACCAGGGGATGCTAATGTGTTCTGGGTCCCCTCAGCTTTCCCTGAGACCTTCCTCCAGAGGGGGAAGGTGGAGGGGCTTCTGAAAGGGAAGTGCATTATGCTGAGTGACAGCCTGGAGAGAACATAGAGGTCACCTTTCAGTGTACCTAGGTCTCTGACTCCTGTCCCAATGCCGCTTCCCTGCCCAGGTGCAGGACTGATGCAGGCACATGGCCAGTTGTGGGTCAGACCCACCTGGAGCCAGTGCCAGGCCAGGGGGAGTTTCTTTAGTAGAGACTTGGCTCAAGTTCTAGTTCTGCCACTAGTTTGCTGTATGACTTCAGACAGGGCCCTTCCCCTCTCTGGGCCTGTGCTGGCAGTCACAGATCTACCCTCATGAAGCTCAGGGCCCAGCACTGTCCAATAGAATACAATACAAGCCCCATATGTAATTTTTAATTTTCTAGCAGCCACATTAAAAACATAAAAAGAAACAGGTGAAGTTAATTTTAATATATTTATTTAACCCAATATATCCACAATATTATTGTTTCAACATGTAATTAATGAACTATTTTACTTTTTTTTTCATACTAGGTCTTTGAAGTCTGGCGTGTATTTTATATTTCTGCATCTCTCAGTTTACCCCTGCCACATTTCAAATGCTCAATAGTCACATGTGGCAAGTGGCTAGTGGCTACCATATTGAATAGCATAGATTTAGACATTGACATCAATAATTACCTAATGGAGTGAAAAGTGCTCTTTTATAAAGACTGTTCAAACCTTTCAGGGGCGCAGAGAAGGGAATCACTACCTCTGCCTGGAGAAGGACGGAAGGCTTCCTGGAGGAGGTGACAGTTGAAAGACAAAAAAATCTTATTGACGGCTAATATCTTTCCTATCCCTTTTAAGAAAAGTTTTTCTACCTCATGATAAAAGTAGCCCATGCTCATTGGTAAAAGTAAAGAAGATACAGAAGAGTTAAGAAGGGAAACAAAAACTACCATAATTTCCCCAGCCTGAGAGGCATTGTTAATGTTTCAGTCCATTTCCTTTCAGGCATTTTTTTAGGCACAAGTATTTTGCATATGACTATAATCTTGCTGTATGCACAGTGCTGTGTCCTATTTTTTTTTTTTCCCACCTAACACTGTAGAGCAAGCATCTCCCTGGGCTGTTAAAAACTCTCATGCAACACTATTGCTATTGGCTATGTACTATTCCAGGGAAGGACTGGCCATAAAACCTTTGTGCCTTCCTGCTTCACCTAAGGGTGCCTGCAATCCCAGCTCCCCTTTGGATGCCCCTCTAAGAACAGAGGATACGGGGATTGGTGCAAGGAGCAACCAGGAGGGTCAGGTGCCCTGAAAGCCATGCTGTGCCTCATTCCTCACTGCCAGTCCTGCCTGGGCTTTTGTGGCTTGGAGCTGGAGAAGACTGGGCTGGGCTGCAGCTCCGAGCAGCCAGTCTCCCCACTGCCACCTGGCGGTCCTGGAAGTGAATGCACCCTCCAGGAGCGCAGCACCACCCAGGTGGCCTGTGTCAGGAGTTGCTGGGGTCCTGGGTTTCCACTTTTGACCCCTGGTGTCTACACCCCTCCAGGAGCGCAGCACCACCCAGGTGGCCTGTGTCAGGAGTTGCTGGGGTCCTGGGTTTCCACTTTTGACCCCTGGTCTCTACACCACTCTGTGACCAGCCTTCTGCAGTGGAGGGCATCTGAGTTTTTATTCTGGAGTAGGGCTTCCTTCCTGCTCTCATTCTGAAGGGTTGTAGCTTTGGAGACAGACTGCCTAGGTTCAAATCCAGCTCTACTTTTTAGGAGCCTTGTGACCTTGGGTAGCCACTCTGTTTTTCTGTGCCTCAGTTTCCTTATCTGTAACATGGGATTATAATAGTCTATCCACCACAGTAAGTGCTTGATGTTTTAATTATTTGATGTCAGAGGGAAACTAAATGCAAAGTATAGAGGGTGGCTCTTATTTAGTCTCATCCCCTTTCTCTAGATCTCTGCTACTAACCTTCCAACCCCTGGAAGGTTTTCCTGAAACTCAAAATCTCCAATTGAGCTACTCTCCTGCTCAAAAGTCTTCAGCAGCTCCACGCTGCTCCCTGCAATAAATACAAATGCCCTAGCCTGGCATTCAACGTCCTCGGGAACAGGACCCAGCTCACCTTCCCAGTCTTGTCTCCCATTCTTCACCTTCAGGTCCCCTTTGCTCCAGCCAAACCGTTGTCCTCAAGACTCCAGGGGCATCCTCCATTTTCCCACCTCCACGCTCCTGTCATACTCAGCTTCACTTTGGACCACATTTTCCCTGTCCTCCAAAGACCTCATCACATACCACCTCCCCCAGGAATCCTGCCATAGATCTACTCCCCCACCCCAAAGCTCCACAGCATGCTGATGGCACACATGTCAATTTCCTTCATCTTGTATTCTTGTAAATAGCCTCATGGGATGGAGAGAATCTGGGCTTTGGGGTTAAGGGAGGTACTTGTTCAAATCCTGTGTGATCTTGAGCAGGGAGGATACTTAACCTCTTGGAGCCTCAGTTTCTTTCTATGTAAATGGTCCTAATCCTTACAGGTTTGTTATGAGTGTAGAAGGAGAGGACACAAACAAAACACCTGCCACCTGCAGATACCTGTGAGATGTTAGTTCCATTCCCTGCTAATTTATGGCCCCTCTAGACGGGAAGCCCCTTTGGGGCAAGCTGCATCCTGTTCGCCTCAGAATCCCAGAGGGCCTGGCACATGTGTCCTGTGTAAGTGCTTGCTATAGTGAATCAAAACTTCTCTCCCACCAACACAAAAAACCTTCTTGGCATTGGAAACAGGTGGTGAAATGCTATTCAGTATCCGTGAGCCATGGGAATTACCACTCAGAGCCACAGTCACTTCCTCCTGGGATCTGGGAGGGCCTGGATTACCCAGCTCATAGCCGAGGGTCCTAGAAGGGGTGTTGTTCGGGCTTGCAATCGGCAGCCTGTCTCCACAGCCAGTTCCCACCCATCATTGCTTTGATCCTTACAACAGTCTAGTGAGCCGGGCAGCCCTCCTCATATTATGGTGGAGGAAACAGCAGCCAAGAGAGGATGTGACTTAGCTAAGGTCACTCAACAGACTCGTGAATGTTGCTCTAGGTGCCAGGTGTCCTGACCCCCAGATAAAGACCCTTTTGAGGCTGTTGCTATGATGTGACACCAGATTAAACGTTAGGAGGCCTGAGTTCAAGTCCCGATGTCCCCATTTACTTTCTTCATGGCTTTGGGTAGTTGTGTCACTTCCTGAGCCTCAGTTTCCTTGTGGCAAGGGGCCCTGTTGGGAGCTGAAAGGAATCGGGAGATAGGAATTGCTTCTGGAAACTGTGGAGTGTCGTATCCAGGTAAAAGGTTGTTACAGTTGACCACCACGCCTGATACAGGATGCTTTGATCTTTGCACCACATCGGGAGTACACAGGGTTTTTATGGCTGCTCGCCTGGCCGGCTCTTTCCCAATTTGCCTCTCTCTTGGAGTTTGAAAGAGCTGTTTTGATAGGTGCCTGGCAACAGGGGTGCAGTAGGGTGCGGCTGCTGGACAGGCAAGCTGGGTGTGGCCAGGAGACGGCATTGAAGGCCAGGAGAGCTGCCCCCTTCCAGAAAAGGCTCAGAGTGGGATGGGCACTGGGGCTGGGGAAACCCACAGAAGGGTAAATCATTCTTTAAGGACACTTGTACGTGAAAAGAAGAAGTCATAGAGCCAGGTGTCGCTGAGCTCTCCAGTATAATAGTGAAGTCCCATTAGGACAAAGATTACAGCTGGTTCATATTTAAATAGGACCAGGCACAAGGAGGTGTTCTAGAAGCTTTTACCAGATGGATGAGTGGATGGATGGATGGATGGATGGATAGATGGATGAAGAGGAGGGAGGATGATGACAACCAGTCAGGCTTCCAGGAGGTGGTGACATATGAGCTGGGAAGATTCTCTGGATTACAAGAAATTGAGTCAGGAGTTTTTAGAAGGACACATCTGGCAATCAAATAATAGGAATCTCTACTCTATGATCAGGCGTTAATGGAACGCAGCAAAAGACTCAGGAGGCCTGAATGTGACCTGTGATTATTCAGAATCCAAGGCATCTCTAACCATGATGATTATTTAAGGCATCTCTAACCATTGAGATAATGATAGTAATAACAATAGCTGCCAGGGGCTGTGCTGAGCATTTTATAAATGTTGTCTCATTCACCCCTTGAAAGGTTCTCTCAGCATGCTTGCTTGAGGCATTGGTTCCCTTTCTTCTCTCTGCAGCTTATTCCTCTCTGCATGCACCTTGATTGCCTGACTGTGCTTCTCGGGAGAAACTGGGATTGGTCCAGCCAGCAGCTCAGCCCAGGGTGGGCACAGCATTTATGTCACCCCATGGGTCCCTGGTCAGTCCAAAGTCCTCTGCCCTTGGGTCTCATGGGAGAGGGAACAGCGCTGCCCAGGGTCTCAGGTGGGTTGGGGCAATGTCAGGATGAGAACTCAGATCTCCTGGTGATTTTCTATCTCTGGGCCGGGATGAGAACAGACATCTGGGGTCCAGGAGAGGTTCTGAGAAGAGGGAAGGAGAAGGGGATTGAAGTAGTGGGCCTGAACTTCCCAGTCTTCCCAGACTTCTCTTGGACAGACTCTGTCCCTGGGAAGAGGGCCTCAAAGTGCTGTGCCTCAGGGCAAGTGTTTGATATTGGTGATGACAGCACCCTAGAATTTTTAAACTCGGAAGAGCCTGACATCAGCTTCTGCACCCCTCTCATTTTATAAATGAAGAAACTGAGTCTCAGAGAAGGAAAGTGACTAACTCAAGGTCACACAGCAAGTTAGTGGGTGACAGTGGTGAGGTGTTCTCTGGGCTATGGAGCCGACTTGGCAATTGGCCTCAGACTTCCAACCACGGAGCTGGGACAAGGAGCTCAAGGCAAGTCCAAGGAGACCAGGAAGGTGGTTTTCATCTTTCTAGCACCATCCCGAATGCTGTGCAGAGCTCAGCCCTGTAACTGCCTGAGATGGCATTGGAACGTAGCCAGTTTGTCAATTCTACCCATTAACTAATAGTCTATTATTTTCCTCTGGGATTAATTTTTAAATACAAATAGCATGTTTTATCACACAATTGAACACTTAACATCCACCGATGGCTGATCTCTGAGCAGGGGCCAGACCTTCCGTCCTCCAGTGGTTCAAGGGGCTCAGGCAGCCCCAGGGGAAGGCAGGCGTGGGGGTACACGTAGGAGCAGGTTCACACCTCTTGTTCCTAAATTCCAATTCTGCATCTTACTCATGATATATTTGGGAAGGGCGAGCAGGAGGGTTGGCATGAGGGGACAATGGTTGAAAATCAGGAGCCAGTTCTCCTCGCCCAGGACATTTTCCTCCACTTAATTAATATCACGAAGGGAAACTGGGTCTGCATTGGATTATGGGGATTATGCAAATGAAGCCATGGAAAGGGAGATTTCTGAGCTCCTGGTTGTTCTGGCTGCGTAAAGGCCTGTCCAGAAAACACCCACCGAGGCCAGGGCTGGGACTAGGGCCATGGGAGAGGCATTTGGAGGGACCCTGACTTAACAGGGCCCAGCCTGGGGTCAGAACTTCTAGAGGGAGTCTGGGAATAGGTTTTCCAAGCTGAGAGGAGCTTGGACTGGTCACCCTACAGGAACTCAGCCATAGAACCCAGAGCTTAGTTCTTCTTCTCCAAGAAGACAGAGGCATAGGAGAAAGGGTGAGGCCTTTGGAGTCAGAACTGGGTTCAAATCCCTGCCCTGCTACTTACTGGCTGTGTGACGCTGGGTGAGTCATTTCACCCCTAAGCCTCCGTCTCCTCATCTGTGAAATGGGGGCAATGATAGCATCTTCATAGAGTTACATAGAGTTGATGTAAGGATTGAATGAGATAAAGTCCATTAACTGCCTAGGATGGCTCAATAGTGCCAACTCTGCCTCCTCCTCCACCTGCTTCATGTGGGATGACTGTAACAGTAGTTCATGTAATATAATAACATCAGTAATATAAATAATATAATAGTATAACATCAAGCTATATGTCATACACACACACATATATATTTAATATAACAGTGAAAAATAATGTAACAGTGAACACTTGAAGAGCACCTACAAGAGGTGGGGACTGTTCTGAGCTCTTTATACACATCAGCTCATTTAAGGCTCACGACAACCCTATGAGGTAAGTAGTAATACACCCATTTTATGGATGAGGAAACTGAGGTAAGTTAAGAAACTTACTAAAGGTCACACAGTTTGTGAGTGGCCAAGCCAGGATGACAGGCTGGCTCCTGATTATGGGCGGTGCCACCTCTTACCTTCCTCAGTGGAGGGAGAAGGATGGCAGGTGCCTCAGGGTCAGGAGACCTGGGGTCCAGGCCTGGCTTTCCCTCAGAGTGCAGGGACTGAGCATTCTGATCTGGGGTCCCCAGGAGTGTGTGTGTGTCAGGAGGGACGCATTTGTTGTGCTCCTGCCTCTGAGCAGAGCCTGGCTGGTCAGGGGCCCTCATTACCAGCTGTATAGCTGCCATGGGAGGGCCCTGACATTCATCAGGTTTGACCTGCCCATTTTACAGTTGGGAAACTGCGGCCAGAGAGGAAAAGTCACCCATCCAAGGTAGCAGATGGCGTTATCAGCAGGTCTCCTGTCTCCCAGCCCAGAGTGTTCTTGCCCCCCCACCGCCCCCTCACCACAGGAGAATTGATTTCTGAACCACCAACTGCCTCATGGGCTGAAAATGTTTGCTGAACCTGAGTCACGAGCTCTGAGCTAGGCCCTGGGTGTGGGGGCCATCCCGAAAGCTGAATAGCTTTCCTACCTGTCTGACCGCAGAGCGAGGCCCAGACAGAGGGGAGCTCTGGGTCAGGTGCAGAGGAAGGGGGGAGGGAGGGGGCAGAGAAATGAACAGACCCTGGTCTCTGCCCTCCAGGAACTCACAGTCTGTTGGAGAGGTCAGACCCGTAATAGTGACATCAGCCCCCACCACAAGTGGCATTTATCAGGAGCTTATCCTGTAGCATGCATTGTGCTACAGGCTTATATTCAGTCTGTTCGTTAATCGTCACAAGGGTCACTGGCTGTTATAATAATAAGGTATAAGATAATGATATAATAATATAATAATTGCATATAGAATATGATAGTGTCACCTATATAATAATATCACATATAGAGAATCACAGACATTTTACAGATAAGGGCATTGAGGCTCAGAGAGGTTAAATAACTTGCCCAAGTTCACACAGCACTACAGCAGGTGAAGGAGGAAGCATTCACCCCAGCTCTGCAGGTCCCTGAGCCTGTGCTCTCCTACTACTCTGTCCAATACACTAGCCACTGGCCATAGGTGGCTATTGAGCACTTGAAATTTGCCCAGTGGGACTTGAGATGCGCCATAAATGTGAAACACACACTGGATTTCAAAGACCTGGTAAGAAAAAAAAAAAAAAGAATGGAAGACATCTCATTAATATTTTTAAATTGGTGATATGTCAAAATAATATTCAGGATATATTGGGTTGAATGAAATATGTTATTAGAATTACTGTCATCTATTTATTTTTACTTTCTTTAACGTGGCTGCCAGAAAATTTTAAATGACACACGTGGCTTGCATTATGTTTCTACTGGACCTGCTGCTCTAAACCAGTGCTGTCCAATAGAATTTTCTGCCATGATGCAAGTGTTCTATTCTGCCTGGTCCTGTACGGTAGCCACTAAGTCCTATGGGGCTCTTGAGAACTTGAAATATGGCTATTGTGACTGAGAAAGTGAATTTTAAATTTGATTTTATTTAAATTAATTTATATTTGAATTTAAGTAGCCACACCTGGCTAGTGACTACTGCATTGGACCAGCACAGCTCCAGAGAGTTAGGCTTTTCTGCCTTGTGAAAACAGTTAAGCACCATAGTGTGTTACAGGCGTCCTGATACCAGGTATGGGGGTGTACAAAGAGAAGTTCAGTGGCTATTAGTCTCCAATGTAGTTGTGGAAACAGAGACTCAGAGAGGTATAGAGATTACACAACGGCACACAGCTTGGAGGTGTTAGAGTCGAGTCAAGTTTCGGCCTCAAGAGAACCTTATTCCAAGGCCCAGGCTTGTCCTCGAGATTTGCTGTCTGCTCTGCTTGGGGAACTGTCACCTAGGAGCCCCTCCAAGGCTAACACTGGCCTGCACCATCCCACCCCAAAGTCCTTCCTGCCTCCCATTCCCTTGACAGAAAACCCCAGACGTGGTCACTTGCATCAGTCTATCCTCAGGTACTGCCAACACCCGCCCCAGGTCTCTCTCCATCACCCCTTCCCCGCTCTCATCCCTCAGCACTTCATGCTCGAATGCCAGCCACATCCTGTCTCGTCCCATCCCTCTTGCATACTCACCAGGCCCTTTCCATCCCATCCCACCCTCTCCTCCAGGAAGAGTCGCTGCCCTTGCCCGTGGCCTGCTAGATTTCTATGGCTTCTAAGACTTCCCAGTACTTCAAAATGCAGAACTTGAGCTCCCGTCTTGTGTGGAAGCAATACGAGAAGCAGCTGGGCTTGCTGCTGTCCTACCAGTGGGCTGGCTTCCAGCCCTGCTCTGCCACCCATGTCTGTTTGACTCTAGGTAACTCACTTCTCTCTGAGCCTGTGTCCTCATCTGTAAAATGGAAACAATGACACCACAGGGTTCTTATGAACATTAAACGTAGCAAAGGATGCAAAAAGCCGTGTTAACTGTAAAACGAAATACAAACGTGGGAAATAATCATGGCACTCACGATGAACGCTTACTTACCAGATCCTCTGCTAAGCATTTTCATGCTGTTTGAAAATATGTCCCCAAATTCTGAGCTCCTCCTCCCTTCAGGAGATGGAGGCTAATTCCCTCCCCTTGAAGGTGGTCTGGACTTAGTGACCTGCTTCTAACTAATAGAATAAAGCAGAAATGATGATATGTGTCTTTGGAGACTTGGTCATAAAAAGGCACTGTGGCTTTCTCCTCTTGCTTGGATCACTCACTTTGGGGGAAGTTAGCTGCCACGTCTTGAGGATACTCAGGTACATGTTGGGAAGGCCAGGTGGTAAGGAATGAAGGCCTCCTGCAACCAGCCAGCAAGGAACTGAGGCTCCTGCCAAGAGCCACATGAGGGAGCCAGCTCAGAAGTGGATTCTCCAGCCCCAGTCAAATCTTCAGATGAGTGCAGCCCCTGCAGGCATTCTGACTGCAACCCGGTGAGAGGCCCAGAACCAGAACCACCCCACAAAGCCACTCATGAATTCCTGACCCACAGACACAGTGAAGTTATAACTGTTTTTTTTTTTTGTTTTTTGTTTTTTTTGTTTTTTTTTGCAGTACGTGGGCCTCTCACTGTTGTGGCCTCTCCAGACGCACAGGCTCAGCGGCCATGGCTCACGGGCCCAGCCGCTCCGCGGCATGTGGGATCTTCCCAGACCGGGGCTCGAACCCGCGTCCCCTGCATTGGCAGGCAGATTCCTTACCACTGCGCCACCAGGGAAGACCCTCTCAGATAGTTTTAAATTAATTTCAGTTGGGAAACACTTGCTCTGTTGAGATGTGAGAAGAAATTGTCAATAATATTCAAAAAGCAATGTTTAGATTAGGAAATGAGCCATGAGTTTCACATAGCAAGCTTAAATGTTGTAATGAGATTGCATCTGATAAATTATGATTATTGTGGAAAATATTACAAACTCTTTGAGTTCCTCATATAAATCCTATCATGTATATCTTGAGTTTTACTGTCTCTCAAAGCAATATCTAGATCCAACACTCAAGTGAGCGACTGGTGTCATGCTTTAAGTCTGTTACATCTGGACCTTCATATATACCAATTTAAGGATAATATGAATTATTTAATATTGCAAAAAGTTCCCCAGCTGCCCTGTGCATTTTCGATACCATGCCCTTTTTTGTGTACCTCTGGAACCACAAATGGGAACAGGAAAAGAAGCAAGGAAATGGACACTCAGTACCATTGGGAATTTACTGCGTTTGTGCTAAGAGGAAGGTTCTAAGAAGTCAATTAGTCTTCTCTCTTACCGAAGAGCAAAGGCTTTTCTTACTGTTCAAAGCCTCCCTGTGCTCCAAAGCAGGCAGCATCGGTAACGTCAACAGCCGTACAACGTGTTGGTGGCATTTGAATGCAGCCATCTTTTGTGTTGAGGACACAGCAAGGGATAAGCAGAAGCATGTCCCTTTCCTCCTTGGGACCTGAACAGATTAGGCACGAGAGTGTGCTGTGCCAGGTGACCGAGGCTCCAGGATTCCTTAATAAATTGCTTGCACTGTGACATGCAGGTCTCTGGACGACTCATGTGTGGTCTGGTGGACCATGGCTGGTGCAGGAGCTGTGCAGAAACCGAGGGTGTTTCAAAACTTTCACAGCCATTGCTGCTACACCCAAGCTCATGTTCACTTTCCTAGTCATTCATCTTTTTGTAATTATTTTATAAGATGTTCTAAGACAAATACAATGTGTTTCTCTCATTTCCTGAACAAGTTTAGTACCGTTGCCTTATGAAGCATTGACTGTCATTTCAAAAAAGAATTTTATGTATTGGCATCTATATCATTGTAAGTTATAAAACTTTTTTTTTATTGTGGTAAAAAAAATCATAACAAAATTTACCATCTTAACCATTTTTAAATGAACATTTCAGTAGTGTTAAGTATATTCACAGGGTTGTGAAACAAATCTCTTGTACTTTTTCATCTTGCAAAAGGGAAACTCTATGCTATTTAATCTCCCCATTCCCCCCCCTGCCGCTCCCCGAAGCCCCTGGGAACCACCCTTCTACTTTGTGTTTCTATGAATTAGACTATTTTAGATGCCTCACTAGTAGTAATTCATTTTTATTGTCTTTATAAAACGTTCAGTCTGCCACAGATTGGAAATTTTAAAAGCCAAACGGTCCTTTGCAATAGATAGTTTGAGAGCACTGCTTACCAAGTGCAGGGCCTAGGGACAGGGCTTCTCTTTTTTTTTTTGCGGTACGCGGGCCTCTCACTGTTGTGGCCTCTCCCGTTGCGTAGCACAGGCTCCAGACGCGCAGGCTCAGCGGCCATGGCTCACGGGCCCAGCCGCTCCGCGGCATGTGGGATCTTCCCGGACCGGGGCACGAACCCGTGTCCCCTGCATCGGCAGGCGGACTCTCAACCACTGCGCCAACAGGGAAGCCCGACAGGGCTTCTCTTGCTCAGGTAGGTCTAAAGGCATTGCTGATCCACTTTATTGGATCTCAGTTTCCTTGAGTGTAAACAGGGGTGATGGAGCAGCAAATGCTCTGAAGGACTTGCAGCCAAATTGCTCTGGGATGCTCTGGTCACTGGAATTCCCCGTGTCAGGACTGGCTGTCCTGCTGGACAGCCGCCCTCTGTCCCCTCCCGGTGGGCCCTACTCCAAGTCCCATTTCACGCTCTGAGGAATTTTTTTTGTCTGCCCTGACACCTGGTTTCCTGCCACTGCAGTCACAGAAAAGCCTTCTCATGGATGACAACTTCCACTGCTCATGTCCTGGCCAAAGGTTCACGGCATTTCCCCACCAAATCCACATTCCTCTAAGGTTGACTGTTGCTCTTGTTTTCCATGATTCACACTAAGGCTGAGAGGGACAAGATGATATTAATGAGGACACAACCAGGGAAGGGCCCCACATTCTAGAATTTCAGAGCTGAAAGGGACTTGATTCTATTTGTTGTCTTATTTTATAAGTAATATACAATCACTGCAAAACAACCCCAAAAGGATATATTTTTTAATCACCCATAATCTCAGCACCCAATGATAACATCTTTAACATTTTAGTGAATCTTTTGCTTGTTTTTTAACATACATTTTAAAACAACAACATTAATAGGAATGTGCTACCTGTATTGTTTATCATCTGCTTTTCCTAGTCAATATTTTTCTACATCTATATATGCACTGCTACGTCATCAGTTTGAGTGGTTGCAGAATTATTCCATTGTGTATATCTTTGGCAATTGCCAGGACCAGTGTCCTTTGACTGGACACTTCTCTCTGTCTGTCTGTCTCGTTCTCTTGTATAAACAATGAACAACGTTCAATGTTTTCATTATTTCCTTACAATAAGATCCTAGAAGTGAAGTGTTCTAGGCCAAAGGATATGCATACCATATTTAAAAGACTTTGGCTATAGGATTTGACAATTTTGACTAATCACTGTCATCAAAAGTTATCAAGAGTGCTGGGGCTTCCCTGGTGGTGCAGTGGATAAGAATCTGTCTGCCAATGCAGGGGACACAGGTTTGATCCCTGGTCCGGGAAGATCCCACATGCCGCGGAGCAACTAAGCCCGTGCACCACAACTACTGAGCCTGTGCTCTAGAGCCCGTGAGCCACAACTACTGAGCCCACGTGCCACAACTACTGAAGCCTGAATGCCTGTGCTCTGCAACAAGAGAAGCCACTGCAATGAGAAGCCCACGCACTGCAACAAAAGTAGCCCCCTGCTCGCCACAACTAGAGAAAGCCTGCGTGCAGCAACGAAGACCCAACACAGACAAAAATAAATAAATAATTTAATTAATTAAAAAAATCATACTGAAACGTATTTTGGAGCTTATCCATCCAGCCCTTTACTTTGACAGATATGAAAACAGCCACAGAGGGGAAAAGTTTCTTCCGCAAGCAAGTTAGGACAGACCAGAACGGTAACCAAGTAGTCGATGCCCAGGTGAGGATACCAGTTTCTGGGGTCCCTTGAGTTGACAGAGGAAGATACAGGGTTAGGAATGGAGAATGGAAAATGGCCCTCCTGTGGTCCATGACACTGTGTCACATTATATAAGTAACTCCTCCCACCCAAGGCTCAGTCTTCTCACCTGTAATTGAGGAGGTTTGATGAGTCGTTGCCCAGATCTTTCTCAGCTCTAAGATTAAGGCTATCCTGCTATCTCCAAGTTCCTTTCCATTTCTAATAGTTATAATGAAAATCTTGCATGTGCACAGGCCTTTATGGTTCACAAAACATTTCTGTGAAGTAGAGAGGAGAGGTATTGTCATTAATGCCATCTCACAGATAAGCAAATGGAGGCTCAGAGAGTTCAAATGGCTCACTCTGTAAGAACCACTATAACTTCAGACAGAACCCCTAGTCACCCTCGGAAATGCCTTTTTTTTTTTTTTTTTTTTTTGCGGTACGCAGGCCTCTCACTGTTGTGGCCTCTCCCATTGCGGAGCACAGGCTCCGGACGCACAGGCTCAGCGGCCATGGCTCACGGGCCTAGCCGCTCCGCGGCATGTGGGATCTTCCCGGACCGGGCACGAACCTTGTGCCCTGCATCGGCAGGTGGACTCTCAACCACTGCGCCGCCAGGGAAGCCCGGAAATGCCTTTTAACAAGACAGTCACCTCGAAGCTTTTCCTACATAGGAACCCTGGACCCACCAATAATATCTATCCACCTGTCACAGACTTTTCATTCAGCTCCAAAATTCACTGAGCACTTACTGAGTGCCAGGCTCTGTGCCAGGGGTGGGGAATACAGATGTGAGAGAGAAGCTGGCAATCTGATGGGGGAGACACACCGAAACAGAGATGCTAGGCTCTCTGAAAGAGGGCAGTGTGAGAGTGGTGGGAGCACAGGGGAGATGAGAGGCATCAGGGCAGGCTTCCTGGAGGAAGTGATGTCTGACTCTCATCTTAAAGAGGGAATAGGTGAAGGAAGCCAGGTGAAGGAAGATAAAGAGGGTATTTGAGGTAGAGGGAAGAGTGTGGGCAGAGATCTGGAGACAAAAGAGGGAACAGCACCTTCAGGGAACTTTAAAAAGGCCATGGGGCTTGGAGTCAATCCAGTAGACTGAGAAAACTTTAAAATATTTACTTGTTCATTTCAAAGTAACAATAATAAACCCATTACATTTTAAAATAAATAATAACTTTTTATGCAAGATAACTGTATTTTCCAAAATGAAAGTATAGACTGGGCAGAGTGGCATTGTTTTACATTTTTGCAGATCTCTCTCTCTCTTTTTAAAATAAATAAATAAATTTATTTATTTATTTATTTTATTTATTTTGGCTGTGTTGGGTCTTCATTGCTGCGCGGGCTTCTCTAGTTGCAGCGAGCAGGGACTACTCTTCGTTGGGGTGAGTGGGCTTCTCATTGCGGTGGCTTCTCTTGTTGCAGAGCATGGGCTCTAGGTGTGTGGGCTTCAGTAGTTGTGTCACATGGGCTTCAGCAGTTGTGGCTCATGGGCTCTAGAGTGCAGGCTCAGTAGTTGTGGCACATGGGCTTAGAGCTCCGCAGCACGTGGTGTTGCAGAGCATGGGCTCTAGGTGTGTGGCCTTCAGTAGTGTCACATGGGCTTCAGTAGTTGTGGCTCGCAGGCTCTAGAGCACAGGCTCAGTAGTTGTGGCGCACAGGCTCAGTAATTGTGGCGCACGGGCTTAGTTGCTCCACGGCTTGTGGGATCTTCCCGGACCAGGGATCAAACCCATATCCCCTGCATTGGCAGGTGGATTCTTAACCACTGTACCGCCAGGGAAGTCCCTGCAGATCTCTTTTATGTCTGGTTTATTATCATGAAAAAAATTCGACCTCACCAACTTCCTGAAGGGGGATCCCTGGAGCACACCGTGAGGAGGATGAATGGGAGGAGGGGATCCTGGAGGCAGAGAGGCAGGTTTTGCATCCCATCCCTCTGGAGCTGTGGCAGAGCCCTGCCTGAGGGCCTGGAGAGGAGGGGCAGGGTTGAGAGGTGTTAGTGGGGCTGAGAGGCGGGGCCTGGTTTTGGCTGCAGGGCTGGGAAGCAGGCTGCAGCTCCAGCCCCAGCTCAGGTGCCTGAGTGCTGGCTGCCCAGTCAGGGCTCTGGTCGAAGAAGGTTTGGGGAGCAGATGGTGAATTGTGTCGGGAACTACTTGAGTTCGAACCCTACAGGCAGCACCCAGACACTGGCACCTGGGTAATGGAGGAGATGAGCTTGTTTGGGAGGGAGACTGTCACTGAGGACAGAGCTGCCAGGATTGGGGGAAGGTCCCCAAGCTGGTTGCACACACCACTGCTGTGAGACCAGCAGGGAGATGGGAAGGGATGTGTGGCCTGGAGGCTGCACACCAGCCGGGCAGGAGCCAATCGACGGGGGTGGGGGGGTCTGTCTCCTCCCAGCCTTGCTGAGCAAACACTGTGTAATCCAAGCCAGCTCCAAGGAGCAGCCAAGGAGAGGCTCGGCGAGGGCTCAGCCCAGAGGGGAACTGGGGACATGGGAGGAGCCGGTGGCTGAGCGGGTGGCTGGAGGCCCAGGAGCTGTGTGCGCAGGATGCTCTGATGTGGGTGGGGGAGATTCAGGGGAGCAGCGTGTTCAGCGCATCACTGAGAAAGTCCCCAAAAGCCGTTCTGCTGTGTTTTGAGAATGTGGACACCCTGCCAAGTAGAGACAGGTGCTGGGCCAGGTGAACGCGACGTGGGTCCTTCCACATCAAGCCATGGGCCTGACCTCTAATACAGAGCACGTCAGTCCTGTGCTCTGATACGCTTCTGGGAGGTCCCTTACGGCTGACCTGGGTTGTAAGAATGCTAATTCCAGGCTGCCCTGGTCCTTCCTCGGGCAACTGGGTGAGCTCTGCCCATGTGCTAGCCCCACTCTGGCATGGCTGGATCCAGGACTTCCAGTGATGTCATCCGCCACCCGTCTCTTACCTCTGTTTTCCTCCTCAAGCGCTTTATCCCCAAGCATCGTCTGCCCATGTGTTGGCAAGATGGCTTCCTGTATAGCAAGCTCAGTAAAAAGAGGGCTCCTTTTTCCCAATGTTTGTCCACAGAATTCCTGGGTAGACTCTCACTGGCCTGACATGTGTCACGTGCCCATTTTTGGACCAGTCACTGCTGCCATAGGAGAATGGCCTATGCTGATTGGCCAGGCCTGGGAGGTGTGCCCACTCTTGGAGCGGGAGGTGGGATGGGTGGGGGCAGCCGGATAAGCCCCTCACAAACTGCATAGACAGAGAGTGAGGATGGGGGGTCGCCAAAGGAAAACCACGGGGCTGCTGCCAGGGGAAGGACCTGGACCTTACAGAGGTGAGAGCCATTCCCCCAAGGTGGATGCCCTTGGACCTGAGGGCCTTCCTCCCGTAGAAGTAATGAGTGTCCAGCCCCCCTACATATAGTATAGCATTGGGGTCCTCACATAACCCTTGGGGATCAGTTGGACTTGGCTCCCCAGCCCCTGGCTGTGTGACCTCCAGTGAGTCATTTCTCTTCTCTGAGCCTCAGTTTCCTCCTCTGTAAAATGGAATGAGTCTTTATAAGAAGAGGAGCGGACACAGAGAAGAGGTCATGTGAAGACAGAGGCAGAGATTGGAGTGATGCTGCCACAAGCCAAGAAATGCCAGGAGCCATCAGAAGCTAGAAGAGGCAAGGAAGGATTCTTCCCTAGTCTTCAGAGGACTCAGGGCCCTGCCACACTTTGATTTCAGACTTCTGGCCTCCAGAACTGTGAGATGATAAATCTCTGTTGTTTTAAGTCACCCAATTTGTGGTAGATTGTTGCAGCAGCCCTAGGAGACTAATCTACCATCTGAAATGATTTTATTTATTTATGTGTTTATTCTCCATCCTTCCCCGCAAGGGATCAGCTCCATGAGACCATGTACTGTCTGTTTTTTCACTGCTGTGTCCCTAGTGTTTGGAAAAGTATCTGTTGCATAGTACACGCTCATGAAATATTTGGTCAAATCAAAGAATGGGTGATTGCATGAACACTTCAACCGGCACTTTTTTTTTTTTTTTTTTTTTTCAGTACGCGGGCCTGTCACTGCTGCAGCCTCTCCCCGTTGCGGAGCACAGGCTCCAGACGCGCAGGCTCAGCGGCCATGGCTCACGGGCCCAGCCGCTCCGCGGCATGTGGGATCTTCCCGGACCGGGGCACGAACCC
>NC_041216.1:17077115-17147650 GCF_002837175.3 Physeter macrocephalus
GGCACGAACCCGTGTCCCCTGCATCGGCAGGCAGACTCTCAACCACTGCGCCACCAGGGAAGCCCACAACTGGCACTTTTGAAGCACCTTTTCTCATACTGCCCCCAACCTGCTGTTCTAGCCAGACCCTTCTCAGGCCCTTCCACCGCACTTCCCAGACCCTTTGCTTTTGACAAATTGGTGACAGACCATGACCTCATCCTCTTCTCATGCTCAGAGACACACATGCACACACACTATTCCTACATGGGCAGCACAGCCCAGCGGTGACAAGCTTGGAGGTATGGGGACCCCAGAACTGGTTTAAATTCTGGCCCTGGCTTGCCCGATGGCATCAATCTGGTCCCTTACCTCTCAGTTTTCTCCTCTGGAAAATGGGAATAGGCTCCCCATCCTTTCAGTGCCTGGAACACAGTAGGTCCTCAATGAACAGTAGCTGTCGTCAACTCTCCCTGGACATCCTGTCTCCCCCACAAGGCTGGCCTGAGTCCCTTCCTCCTGCAGGAAGCCCTCCCAGACCACCCCTGCTCTGGCCCCAGCTCTCCCCAGCTCAGACTTTCTGAATGGCTCCCTCACCGCTCGGCACAGTCTGCCTGGGATCATTAATTCTCTTTTTGTGCATACGTGGCCTGGTCTCCCTGGCTGCCTCAGCCGTTGGCCATGTTTTAATGAGGATTTCTCTTTGTGAATAAAGAAGCAGGCCTTTGATCTCCCTTCTGGAATCGGCTGTCTTTGATAATCTGCACTGAGTAACTGCTGAGAGCCAGGCCAGAATTCAAGTCTGGGCGCAGCTGCCTCTTGCTGTCAGACCCTTGGCAGGTGGGCCTCCCTTCTCCCAGCCTCAGTTTCCCTATAAGTATAAAGGGCCCATGCAGAGCAAACATTTTGTTGTATGTAAATTAGCCAATCCGTGAATTCAGCAACATGTCACCCTAGCCCCAGTTTCTTTTGTAACATCTCTTTCTTAAATTTCAACTACAAATCAGTAATTACCCCCACCTCACTGATGAAGAAAAATAAGGCCAAGAGAGGTAACTTGCCCAATACCCTCAGCCAGTTATGGACAGAGGCGGGATTTGAACCCAGGTTGCCTGACTCCTGGTGACCTCAAGGCCAAAGTTAACTAAGAATGCTGTGGTCCTTTGGTGACACCTTGGGGTGAATCAGAATCAAGACCCACAGGCCCACTCTGCTCTGGGAGGGGGCAGTCTGAGAGTTCTGGGCAGGCGGTCAGGCCAGGGGGTTGAGATGGAGGTCCCTGGGGGACACAAGGCATGGGAGGTTTACGGGGGGAGGGGTAGAAGAGACAAGATTTGGAGGAAGGACCCTTTTCAAAGGTGAATAAAGTTCTTACATAGCTCCTCAAATCACTCCGTGACTCTGGTTCTTGGGGACGGGAACGTTTGTGGGACCACGCCTATCATGTGTCTTGGCCATGTGCACAGAGGGAGACAGAGGCCCTGTCCAGAACTGGCCCCGGACGATGACCTTGCACTGACCATCACCCCATGCTCCAGAGGGGGACACCATCAGTGGGGGAAGCTCTCAGGAGAGCCCCTGGTACACAGAGAGGAACGCAAGGCCAGGTTCCCTGGGGAAAGCGTGTCAAGGGCCGGGGTGGGGGCAGGGAGAGCAACAGAGAGAGACAGAGAGAGACAGTGTGAGCGAGAGAAAAAGAGAGAAACAGAGAGCAAGCAGGGAAAAGATAGGAAGGAGGGAGTGGGGTGTGGGAGGAGAGAGAGAGGAAAGAACCATGGGCTCACTTCAATCTTCTGAGCGGAGTGCACCTCCAGATCCGGGGAAATGGGAGGGGCGGATGGCTCACTCAGGCCACCCTGTTCCCTGTGCGGCTCCTTGCTGGGCAGGGCCTGGAGGGAGGCTGGTGGGATGCAGGGACAGATCCCCTCAAGGGAGGGGAGAGGGTGGCTGGAGACAGGGCTATGCTCATTAGCTGGGTGATCTTTAGAAAGTTCACAGCCTCCTTCCCGAGCCTCAGTTTAGGAATCTGTAAAATGGTCAGAGTTGGGCCGTGTGTGTGTGCGTGCGTGCGTGTGTGTGTGTGTGCGTGCGTGTGCCGAGACAGCATCTGGGCTCTGATATTCTGAATTCCACTACTCCTGGGCTCTGGGCCTCATGTGGCGGGGTGGGGGCCAGGGGCAGCTTGTCCACGGTCCCCTCCCTGGAAGGGGTTCAGCCTGGGCTCCAGCTGCTGCCTCCCTCCCCCTCCCTCCGGCTCCTTCCTCACTCTGCCAGACAAACCCCAACCATGGAAAAAATGAGTGTTTGGGGCCATCCATTAATGGGCGGAAACTCACTGTTTCCTTCTCTTCCGGTTCTGGGATCCATCCTGCTCTGGGCCACTTAATACCATTATTGGCCACCTACTGTGTGCCAGGCCTGAGTTAAAGTCTTAATTGATGATCTTGTCAAACCCTCAGAATCACCCTCTTCACAGATGCCCATTTACAGATGAGGAAAGCAAGGCTCCGAAGGGTGATGTGACCAGCCCAAGGCTATAAGCCAGAAGATGGGAGAGCTGGGCCTGGGACCTGAGTCCAGCTCAGTCTAAAGACTCAATCTTCTCCACCACCACCCCAACTCCCCAGCTACAGGATGAGCAGTCAGAGAGGTGAATTCAGGTCCCCATTCTACTATTACCCTTAAGTCAGTCACCTCTCCACGCTGAACCTGTTTCTTCATCAACAAAATGGGACAAATATTATCCGTCCACTCTTCAAAACTCTTGTGAAGAGTTCTACAGCTGATAATGGTTAACATTTTGGAGCACTTAAACGTGAACTAGGCACCATTCTAAGTGACTATAACGAATGATTTCATCAGTTGAATTCTCACAACAACCCTATGAGATGGTTAATCTTATACCCATTTTACAGGTGAAGATCTTGAGCCTCATAGATGCTAACTTGTCCAAGGCTGCACATAGATTTATGAGGGTTGGGACCAGAATGCGGAGTAGAGCTGGGACTTTTATCTGGTCTGCGACCTTGGGCAAATCACCTTCTTCATCTGGGCCTCAGTTTCCCCATGTGTCCAAGGGTTGCAGGAAAAAATGGAGATGGTTGTAGAGCCCTGGCATAGAGAGGCTCAGCAAACTTCAGACTCACCCCAGTGAATGAATTTAGATTCAGCTCAGAGCTGAGGTCCCAGCTCTGGGTGACCTTGGGCAAGTGACCTAGGCTTGCTGAGCCCATTCATAAAATGGGGTGCGGCAAGGAAAAGGTAAGGGGTGCATATAAAGGGGTGCACTGGGGGTCTGGCACTCGAGAGAGGACCTTGGATCCCAGCCCCTCCCCCCTCCCATCCCTTGCCCCAGCCGGGCGCAGCGGTGTGGGAAGGGAAGGCAGGGAAGGCGCAGGGCAGGAGGGGATTAGCCCAGGGTCCCCCTCCCGGGGCGGCGCTTTTAAGTGTGTTCTCCCCCGGGCTCAGCTGTGCCCCCTCCCAGGCCCCAGGCCAGGCCTGTGTTTGCCGTGGGGATCGGAGCTGGCCAGGCTGGCCTTTCATTCCTGGGCAGCTTTTGCTTGCTTTCCGCTGTGGGGCCAGGCGCCAGCTCCGCCGGGCTCCCCAGGAGCAGATGGGCCTCAGTGGGAAAGCGCCCGGCTGGTCCTAAGAGGATTGGCGCCTTTCTTCCCACCCTTTGTGCAGCTACCCACGGCTGCCCGCGCCCAGCCCACAAAGGCCGCTTGTTTGGCCGCCTCTGGGGGTGCAGGGGTCACAGCTGACAGTGGCGCCCCTGGAGACGGCAGCACCCCGTTTGAGCCGGAGAGCCGGGAGCACCCAGGCTCCAGGGAGGGCAGGAAGTCCTGGGCTACAGGCTACACCCCAGGGTTCACTGGAAGCAGGGGCGATGCCTCAGGCAGTCTGTTGGGGGACAGGCCCAGATTTGGTCTTATTCCCATCACCTAGCAAGTTGATGGCCAAGCAAGACTTGCTCCCAGGGCCCACAATGGCCGATAAAGCTCCCTGCCTTCTTGAAAATGTGGTCCCCCTTTCCTGGTTGCTTATTCCACATAGCTGTGTGGACCAGGAGGACCTGAGAAAAGGAAGGTTGAGGCCAGGAGAAACTGGAGGGACTTGGCAAACTGAAGCCTGGAGACCCAGGAAGAGCCCCGTTTGAGGCCGAGCTCCAAGTGAGAGGTGGTAGTTGGGCAGAGAAAAGAACAGGAATGATCTCACCTATGAATTTATTTTTAAAAATAATTGTTGATTGAGTGCCTGCTCTCTGGTGGGTGCTGAGCAAAGAGAGAAATAAACTGAGGTTCCACTCTGAGGGTCCTCAGTGTGCTAGGGGGACAGATTTGTATGTCATAAGCTCTAGACCGGGGTTTCTTAGCTTCGGCACTACTGACATTTGGGGACATATAATTCCTTCATGTGGGGGCTATCCTGAGAGTGGTAGGATGTCTAACCATTTTCTTGGCTTCTCCCCACTAGATCTCAGTAGCACCCCTCCCCACTGCTGTGACAACCAAAAATGTCTCCAGACCTTGCCAAAAGTCCTCTAGGGGTGAAATCACTTCGGTTGAGAACCATTGATCTAGACAGTAATCCTGGTCATTTGTCGGTTCCTTCATTCAACACATGTTTCTTGAGCTCTGAGTGTGTGCCAGGCGCTGTTCTAGGGCCTTGGGGATACAGCCGTAGAGTTATAGGTGTCGAGTTCATTCCCACTGGGATTGCCTGCCGGACGGAGTAAAGTATTTCATGCAGGGATGAAATGGAGGCCAGGGTTACCCAAGGCTCTTGGAGGAGGTGACATTTAGCCAGGCCTGGAAGGATGAATAGAAGGTACTGGAACAGAGAAGGTGGGAAAGAGGACATTCCAGACTGAATAGGACAGAGAGGTCATCCTGCATTTGTTCCACAGAGGTTCACAGAGGACCTGCTGCATGCAGGGCATCTTCTGGGGATACAGATAGTCTACAACAGGGCTCGTCCGGCATGCAGAGGATTCAGGGCATCCAAAGAAGGGTCTCCATCTTGTCTGGAGGCTGCAGAGGCATCAGGAAGGGCTTCCCAGAGCAGAGACAGCAGCCATATCTTGAGGCTGAGCCGGCTGGAGCTAGGCAGGCGGGGGTGGGGAGGTGGAGGGGGTGGGGGGAGGGCGGAAGAGGGAACAGCTCCTGCACGGGCCATAGCCTGAGAGAGCCTGAGGCTTTGGGGGAAGGGCAAGGAGGCTGCTAAGGTGGGAGCACAGCATTCTGACAGCAGGGGGAGGGAGATGAGCCTGGAGAGAAAGGTCGGGGAGAAGGACTCAGTTAAAGAGCTGGACTTTATCCTGGAGGTGCGGGGGAGCCACGGAGGGCATTTGAGCAGGGCTGATTTATTTTAGAAAAATCACATGGCTGCAGTGAGATCGGCTGTTCGGGGAGCAGAACGAGAGGCAGGGGACAGTTGTAGAGGTTAAGGAGTGAAATCAAGGTGGCAGGAGTCTGGAATGGAGGGGACAGACGCCACAGACCCTTAGGAGGTAAAGCATTAGGATGTGGGCTTGAATGCGGGGCTGAAGGAGCTGGAGGCGGCATCAGGGCAGATTATGGTTGTCTAAGCAGTGCAGCCCTGAGACGAATCAGCAGATAGAAGACCAAGCAGAGAAAGATACGCCTGTGAATCTCAGGATGCAAATTATTTTTGAAACTTTGCTCTCATGCATCTTCTTTAAATATGAATAACCAACATTTTTTTAGAGCTTAATGCTGTGCCAGGCACTGTTCTAAGCACTTCATGTGCATTAACTCGTTAAGTCCTTGCAATAGCCCTATGAGGGAGATAATTCTTATCATCTTCATTTTGCTGAGAAAGAACTGAGGTACAGAGAGAGTAAGTAACTTGCCTAAGGTTATACAGCAAGCAAGCGTCTGAGCCAGGATTTTAACTCAGGCAGTCTGGTTCTTCCAGGGACTGTGCTGCTACTATACTGCCAAAATGTAGAGTTTGTTTAAAGCCTACTTAACTTCAGCTATTGATAAAGCCCTGTAACCTTAATATAAAAGTAAAAAAAAACAAGCAATGGGATTACATTTTTTTGGGGGGGGGAGATTACATTTTATAGGTTGTGGTAGAGGATGTAAACTGGAAAATCACCTTCTGGAATCTCAGCGAAACCCTATACCTTGGCAGTGACTGCCGCCACCTGGTGGCAGCGTACCCCAAATGGGGGAGCTATGACAAAGGCCACACCCAGTTCCTTTGGGTGTTGAATTTATGAAACCCCAGGCCTGGGTGATGAGAGCCTGCTAAAACAGGCATTACTATTATGAAAATGTGTCCTCTGTTAGGCAGGAAGAAAGAGGAGAGGCCCACAGAGCCCAGGCTGCAGGGTGTGTCCCTGAGGATTGTGACTGTGGGTACTTGGGATGGGGTTGCCAGACCTCAGCCACACTCCTTCACCAGTTCCCTAGACGACCAGCATTAGGCATTTCTGAAACAGCTGGTGGGAGCTAGGGGTGGGGTGGGGTGATACTCTGCAAACACGAGCTGTACCCATGACCCCGACCTTCTAATCCCAGGGCTTAACTGACCTCATTAACTCCACGGGGCTCCAGAGAGACCCCCCAAATCATTCTCGGTCAAACCACATTCATAAAAATCCTGGTCCTGAGGGCTGTGCAGGAAAACCTCCTGCCTGAAGACTGGGGACTGGAGGTGGTGACCCTTGGATGTGAACCCTCTGCAGGCTGGTGACAGGGCAGAACTGGCCCCACCCCCCTGCCTGCCGAAGGGCAGCGAGGGAGAAAACTGGGTGAAAGCAGAGCATACTGGGTAGTCTGGCCGGGAGCTGAGCGGTCCAGTCTCCCCACCCCCCCATAGTTGCCATGACAACTGAATGGGGGAGGGAGGAGGAGAGCAGAGACCACTTGCCCCTCAGACAATGGGAACCTATTCCAGGTCACACTTGGCCTTGTCCTGAGGGCATTGGCGTGGTCAGAAGTTCTGGGTTCTTCATACCCTGCAGTATTGGGATTTGGGGGAGCAGTTCTTAGCTCAGGCCAGGCTTGGGAACCCAGAATGGGGGTCACAGACAGGATCCCTTCTCCTGGAAAATCCCAACTCTCCCAGAGCCTCCTTCCCGGGCTCTCCGACACCCCATCGTAGGCTAATTCCAGATGAAGTTCGGTTCAGATTCTGAGTGCTGCGCCCCTCCACTGAAGAACTTGACCTTGTAGTGGGAGGTGAGTGGCAGGCGCAGGGAGGAGGTGGCAGTCGCTTTGGGGACAAGCCAAACATTTTATGAGCAATTTAATATCTGGAGTGCGAACCACTGAACAGAGAACCCGTCAGCTGCCTGGAGCAAGGAGTGGGTCTGGTCCTCCTAATGCAGGGGAGAAGATGGGAGGCTGACAGGGACAACCAGGGGCCTCAGGGAAGTTAACCCATTAAGGGCCCTGGGAGGGAGCTGGGAGGGAGCTAGGAGGGCGCAGGGCGGGCTTCCACTCTGGGCGTGCCTGCTATGCACCAGATACCGTGCTGCCGTGCACTTGTCGGGGGCTTGAACACTTGAACTTGGATGGGAAAGTGTGCCCTGTGGAAGAGGCACTGGCTTTGAGACCCACAGACCTGAGCTTGGCTCCTGCTAAGTATGTGACACTGGACTAGTGACTCCACTCATCTGTGCCTTAGTTTCCTAATCCATAAAATGGGAATGATGACAATGGTACCTACATCACAGGTAAGAACTTATTGTCTAGTGACGATAAATACAAAGAATTCAGTGTGGTGCCTGGGACACAGCAGGTGCTCAGTAAAGAGACCTGCTTCCACAGCTCTGATGAAGCTCACAGCGGCTCTCTGAAGCTCCCAAACTTCCTTTGCGGGGTTGTCCCTGCCACCTAGCTATGCCCTGGCCCCCTCCTCCCTGGCCCCGGAGTGGGGCCTGAAGGGCTTTTGTCACATTACACACAGCCATGGCTGTGTCTCCTCCTGACACCTGCTTTAGAACCCCCTCAGGGTTTCTGAGGAGGAGTCCTGTCCTACTTGGTGACAGGCCCTGGACACAGATCTGGGTCAGATTCCCAGTTCAGCCACATTCTGGGGAGCACGTCATCTCTCTAGGCCTTCATTTCCTCATCTGCAAAATATGGTTAATGAAACACCTTCCTCGTAAAGAGGCTGTCACAATTAATGAAGATCATGCTGTACAGAAGCTAGCAGAGAGCCTGGTACGCAGTAGGTGCACATTAAATGATTTATCATCATCATTACTTCAGGAGTGCAGCTCAGCGGACACACTCTCTTAGTCCATGTCCCAGCTCTGCCTTAGCCAAGTTATGTAACCTCCCTGTACCTCAGTTTCCATATCTGCAAAATGGGTGTAATAATAATACCTGCCTCATGGGAATTAAATGAGTTAAGATACAGGAAGGGTTTAGAACAGAGCCTGGAACAAAGGAGGAGCACAGTCAATGCCAGCTGCTATCACTCTCTTCTTCTGACGTTAAGAAGCAATTGGTGAGAAGGAAGCTCAACTCCTCTCCCCTGTCCTCATTCCACCATTCCTAGGTCTGGGATGCAGGTCTCCCAGTGCCACCTTTATCTGGGGCTTGGGGCTGCAGCCTGGTGAGCTCACTCCCTGCTCTGGGTTAATCTTTCGGCCTGGCTGCGGGACTCCGAGAGAGTCCAGGGGTTTCTCCCCGCATGCAGCTCTGCCCTTTGGTTAATCATTAAACTGCCCTTTTCCCTCAGCCCAGTCCCAACCATTGTTTCCTTTCCTGAAAGAAATTCAACGTCCCTGAGTTGAGGTGGCCCAGAGATCACCTGGTCCAGCCTCCTCATGTTAGAGATGGGAAACTGAGGCTCAAGAGGGAAAGCCACACACCAAGTGGATGTTCAGGCCGGAACTTGAACCCAGGTCTCTGGCTCCCAGTCCAGTGCCCTTTCTCTGCATCAGGTTGTCTCTGAGAGCCTGGCCATAACTTGTGCCCAATGCTACTGATGGGCACATGGAGGCCCAGAGATATGAGGGGACTGGCCTGAAGTCCCACAGCCCATGGCCTGGGTGAGGTAGGGGGCCAGGATTGAAATCCAGGCCTAGGGAGCATCAGAATCTCAGTAGCTCTGTGCCCTGTCCACCAGGGCCAGCAAAGACATGGGCAGGCCAGAGTCAGCCTCATCACAGTGCTCCAGAAGGAAGAGCCTGGACAGACCAGGGATCAGCCCCCCATTTTATAGTCCCAGAGAGTAGAGTCACTTACCCGAGGTCACAGTGAGTCAGTGACTCTGGAACCAGTGTACCTGCATCTCACTCTGCTCCCATTATCTATATTTAATGTCCTTTCACTAAGGATCTCAAGGTCCCACCAGCTTGGATCCAGCTAAAGGGACATTCTCTGAGCATCTCTGCAGACAAAGTGTGCAGCTCAATTCCCCAGTGTCCACCTCTCTACTTTCCTGGTTGCCACGAACACCTGCTCTGGGCAAGGCACTATCCTGGGTACCTTACAAATGTTATCCTTTTTTTCTTAACAGCCCGTGGCACATAGATTATTGTTCTTATTTTATAGATGAGGAGGACGTCTCAAAGGGCATAGGTGACTCCAGCTCACACAATGGTGGTTGGGCCTGGCTGGGGGCAGACTGTCCCGCTCGCCACCCCTCGCAGGCCCCGTACAGGTTTCCAGCACTGAGAAACAGGAGGAATGAAGACATGTTTTTCAGGTCTCCTTCCCTGGAAACCAGCTGGGGCGGGTCCCCGCAAGGCTGACATTTATGTCCTGTCTTTAATCACATTAGCTGACATGTTCTAAACAAGGTCTGCAGACGACGTTTTAACAAGGGCCCAGCTGTCTCTCCCAAGGAAACCTGTGCCTGTGGGGAGAGCTGCCCTGAGGGGTGCGAACTCAGGAGCCGGAGCCTGCAGACAGCCCACACCGCGGTGCCGCCCACATGCCCGCTGCAAACCCAGGCTGCGGGGAGAAAGGGAAATTTGTCCCAAGGTGGGCACCGGACTTTTCCGCGTGCAAAGCTTGTTCGCCTCTTGCGGCTTCTCCGAACCCTACAACAAGCAATAGTCTCATTTTTCAGATGAAGACGCCAACGTTTGTTGAGGATCTACTGTGTGTCAGTGTGGAATGTGGTTCTTTATAAAAACCACTCTTGATCGTGCGCCTACTACAGACCAGTCAGGCGCTTTACACGCACTAGCTCACTTAGCGTTCATGCCAATATTAGCCAATACAGCTCCATCTTACAGCCAAGGAAACAAAAGCTCAGGGTTGAGCTGACTTCCTTTCCCAAGGTCACCCAGCTAGAACGTGGCAAAGCTGGATGTGAACCAGGTGGGGCTCTAGTGAGACGCCAATGAGGGAACGTGCACAAAGCCTCGGGCAAGGTGCCCGATGCACAGTAGGTGCTCCGTGTACTGTATTTTGCTTCTTCTGCCCTCTTTCTGCCGACGGCTTGTTTACATTCTCCCTGCTCCCCTGGATGCTGTAAGAGCTTATAGGGACAAATACGTGACAAGAGGCACAGATGAGAAGAATCTGCAAAAGACAACATGAAAATGAGGTAGGGGAGGCAGGAAGATCTGGAACAGAAGTGAGGAAGGAGGCTTCCAAGAAAATATGTTCCATCAGATGTGCCCACTCGCTGCTGGTGCGTCTCTTTGGAGACGCTAGGGGCTCAGTTCTCTTTGCGTCATCGGGGAATAAGCCCCAGTCTCCTTGCCTGCAAACGGGGGTGACAATGCCCACATCAGGGAGGGGGCAGGGGGGATTGTCACGAGGATTAAATGGGTTAATGTCTGTATGACATTCATGATCTCAGTTAAGTTTCTCCTGCTTGCCTGTCTTTGTTTCCCCTGGAAATGTCAAGTCTTCCCAAGGAAATTGTCCCAAGGGCCTAAGAAACATTATTGCATTCCCTCTCATTCTGGGCAGGACATGATTTTGGCATTCCTTCCATCTTGCCTTTCTTCCTTCCATTCAACAACTATTTATTGAGCCTATATTATGTATATCTGTCTCCAGACCCTGTGCTCTCTGGAGTAAGAAATATTCATCAATCAATTAGTTAACGAACACACATGTGCTTTCATTCATTCATTTGATAAACATGAATCTTCTGGGCTCTCTGAGCTGTGACATGTCTGTTTCTGGCCTCTTTTGTTTCCTTCTGGGTCCTGGCTATGGTCTGTATAGGTGAGGATGCTGGAAAATTGAGGTGTGTTGGGGGACTTGGCCACTGTGTCCTCCCTGGTCAGTGACCTGGTAATAACTCTTCTCCCTTTTCCTGTGGGTGTCATAAGCCCTCCTAAGGTTCCTAATCTGTAGGCTTGGGGCGGGCCTGAGAATCTCTGTCATAGGTGGGTCTAATGCAGCTGATCTAGTTCAAGCCCCTCCTCCTGTGGGGAAGTCTGAGGCTCAGAGAGGGGTAGCAACTTGTCTGAGGTCACACACTAAGTCAGATTCCGAGGCCAGCCTGGAACTGGGAGCCCTTGGCTTCCCATCCAGGGTTCTTCCTGCTCTGCCAGGTCCCCTCACTGTGGGTGTCCCTCCCTGGGTGGGCCCTGCTGGATTTCTCGAACAAACACCCTTTTCTCTTACATCTGGCCAACAAGGTTGTCTATGAGAATGCCTCCTGGCTATGTGCAAAAATAAACGCAGCTCGCAGCCTGCTCTGAAAGGAGGGTGTGTGTTTGCGTGTGTGTTGGGTAGTGGAGGGAAAGGCAGGGCACCTGGTGCCCGTTGTCAGCAGGAGACCAGAAAGGCAAGGATGTGGAGGAGAAACAGGAGCCAGACCCGCAGTGCTCGGAGCAAGGGCTGCTCAGCGTCGGGGAGATGGGCCCTCCGCTCTTCATCCTTTCCTGTGCCTGCCTGTGTACTGGCTCACCATCCCCATCAGAACGTAATCACATGACCACAGTGGCAACAATAACAGTAAGAGGTTCATCACTGAGTGCCTGCCAGATACCACCAGCTCCCGTGCTAACCTCTGCCCATGGTTGAGAGAAATCCAGTTCACGGCAGAGCAACAGACTGAACCAGGGCCCCTAACCCTGCCACTTAAAGTGTGGTCCCTGGTCTGGCAGCATCAACTTCCCCGGGAAGCTTGTCAGAAAAGCAAATTCTCAGGCCCCACCCCAGGCCTGCTGCATTAGAAAATGCATTTTACCAAGACTCTGGGTGGGTTTTGTGCACACTAGAGTTTGAGGAGCCCTGCACCATCACAGCACCCCAGTTCCAATGACAACCCACCATTGATAACTATAACTAATTCTTGTGGAGAGCTTTCTGCATGCCAGGGGCTCTGCCCATAGAATCCCACTTAACCCTCATCAGATTTCTGGCGTGTATATGATTATCACCCTCATATTACAGATGACGAAACTGTAACTCAGAGAGGTTAAGTAATTAGCCTGAGAACACACAGCCTATAAGTGGCAGAGGTGGGAATTGAATACAGCCTCTCTTTCCTTCCGGTTCCTGAGCCCCCAGGCTTTCCTCCCTCACTGTGTTTCTCATTTTGTCCCAACAGACAAGAAATTTGTTTTCCCTTCTTCCCTCAACCCCGTGTAGCCCACTGACTCCTGTGAGCAGAGGCTGGGCTACTACTGGTCACCGCTTTCATGTCTAGCAGCTTAGCCTTCTTACTGGGAGCAAAGGTCCACCTGTACTAGAATCACCAGGGGTGTTTGAGAAAAGTGCAGATTCCTGGGGCTTCCAGGTCCTGTGGAATCAGAACCTCTGGGATGAGGCCTAGACACCAGCAAGTTTCCAGGGGATTTCGTTGCCCACCAGGATTGGAGATCCAGTGCCTCTGGTCACTCAGGGTAGGAGTTGCAATGCCTAATTTACAGTCAAAGACAATGAGGCCCAGAGAGTTTCTCTGTCAATGTCCCAAGGTTGGAACCTGGCAGACTAGCCTAATGGACGGTGAACTGGCTTGGGAATCAGGCAGCTCTGGGTTCAAGTTCCTGCTCTTCTCTTTCCAAGCCTGGAGCCATACCCGGGTCTAGAGCAGAATGGCAAATCCAGCCCACAGACTGTGTGCAGCTTGCTAGCTAAGAATGGTTTTTACATCTCTAAATGGTTGAAAAAACATCAAAAGAAAAATATTTTGTGACTTGCAAATTATGTAAAATTCGAATTCCAGTGTGCTTAAAGATTGATTGGAACAGAGCCATGCTCATTTATTTATATATTGTCTGGGGCTGTTTTCATGCTACAGAGCAGGGTTGAGTAGCTGCAACAGAGCCTGTATGGCCACCAAACCTAAAATAATTCCTATCAGGCTCTTTACAGAAAAAGTTTGGCAGCCCCTGGTGTACGGCAGTGATTCTCAAACTTTAGCTGCATCAAAATCACCTGGAGGGCTTGTTTTAAAACACAGAATGTGGGGCCCCATCACCAGATTTTCTGATTCACGCAATCTGGGGTAGGGACAGAGAACCTGTATTTCTAACATGCTCTGATGCTGGAGCCACACTTTGAAGACCCTGGTTTAGAGGAACTTGGGTCTTCAAAGCTGATGCTCAGCCCCACCCCAGAAGCTTGTAGCCCACCCAGGGAGTGGGATGGGCTTGGGGAGAAGGGAGGGAGGAGGCAGGAGCTCCAGGTCCCATCTCAGCTGCCCCGTCCACCAGCTCCTCTTCCAGGCTGTCCTTCTCCTGGTGTCTGCTCCCCCCTGGTGGCAGCAAGCCTGGAGCTGGCCTGGCGTGTTCAGCCTTGACAGCCAGTCCTTTCACATTTCAAAGCCTTCAAAGTTTACACAGGAATCCCTTTCCCCTAGGGAATGCGCTTAGAGGAATTTAATCCAAGAGAAGAATCACCGATACATACCAGTGTGCTCACTGCATCGTTTGTTTGTAAGCAGGTAACATAGAAGACCAGGGCAGTCACTTGACGTGGTCGCACAGCTGGTAAAAAGTTCAGGCAGGATTTGATCTTAAGTCTGTCTGACTCAAGAGGCAGTGCCCTCACCTGCCACACCACACAGCCCCTCAGGGGCCTCCTGCCTGCCGTGGGGAGCAGTGACTCCAAAGCCAAACTGCCTTGCGTTGAATGCTCATTGTATTACTTACTAGTTGTGTAACATCAGGCAAGCCACTTAACTGCTCTGTGCCTTGGTGTTCCCCTCTGTGAAAGGGGGACATGATTGTAAAGGTCACCAAGCATCAGGTACTCTGTGAGCTGTTATTATTATTACTTATCAAGCCCCCACCTTCCTTATTTGCTTTCACCCTCCTTTCCTCTTCTTCTGTTTTTTGGTTTTTTGTTTGTTTGTTTGTTTTTTGGCTGCATGGCATGTGGGATCCTAGCTCCCTGACCAGGGATTGAACCGGTATCCCCAGCCTTGGAAGTGCGGAGTCTTAACAACTGGACCGCCGGGAAAGTCCCTCCTTTTCTCTTTTTTATTAATTAATTAATTAATTTATTTTTGCTGTGTTGGGTCTTCGTTTCTGTGGAGGGCTTTCTCTAGTTGCGGTGAGCGGGGGCTACTCTTCATTGCGGTGTGCGGGCCTCTCACTATCGCGGCCTCTCTTGTTGCGGAGCACAGGCTCTAGACGCACAGGCTCAATAGTTGTGGCTCACGGGCCTAGTTGCTCCGCAGCATGTGGGATCCTCCCAGACCAGGGCTCGAACCCGTGTCCCCTGCATTGGCAGGCGGACTTTCCCTCTCACTATCGCGGCCTCTCTTGTTGCGGAGCACAGGCTCTAGACGCACAGGCTCAATAGTTGTGGCTCACGGGCCTAGTTGCTCCGCAGCATGTGGGATCCTCCCAGACCAGGGCTCGAACCCGTGTCCCCTGCATTGGCAGGCGGACTTTCAACCACTGAGCCACCAGGGAAGTCCCTTTTTCTCTTCTTGATTGGCTCAAAGCTTGTGGGTCACTGGGAAGGGCACGCCTATCTGGATGGGCTAGGGTGGAGGTGGAGAATCAAGGATAGGGCACTGTAGCCAGGAGGTGGCAGACACGGTGGAGCCGCCCACGCTGCTCTGGGAACTGCCCAGCCAACCCTGCAGTCTGGGCAGAAGGGCACAGAGTTTAACACATGGATCCCTGGGTTACATAGGCCTGGATCTAAATTCTATTTTTTTAAAAAAGATTTATTTATTTATTATTTATTTATTTTTGGCTGCATAGGGTCTTAGTTGCAGCACGCGGGATCTTCGTTGAGGCAGGCGGGATCTTTCCTTGCAGTGCACGGGCTCATCGTTGCAGCGCACGGGCTTCTCTCTAGTTGTGGCGTGCGGGTTTTCTCTCCCTAGTTGTGGCGCACTGGCTCCAGGGCGTGTGGGCTCTGTCGTTGTGGAATGTGGGCTCCAGAACATGTGGGCCCTGTAGTTTTGCCGCGCGCAGTCTCTCTAGTTGAGGCACACGAGCTCAGTAGTGTGGCGTGCGGGCTTATTTTCCCCACGGCATGTGGGATCTTAGTTCCCTGACCAGGGATTGAACCCATATCCCCTGGGCACCAGAACATGTGGGCCCTGTAGTTTTGCCGCGCGCAGTCTCTCTAGTTGAGGCACACGAGCTCAGTAGTGTGGCGTGCGGGCTTATTTTCCCCACGGCATGTGGGATCTTAGTTCCCTGACCAGGGATTGAACCCATATCCCCTGCATTGGAAGGCGCCTGCATTGGAAGGTGGATTCTTTACCACTGGACCACTAGGGAAGTCCCTGGATCTAAATTCTGAATCTTCTGCGTGACATGGGCAAGTAACATCCCTTCCTTGAGCCTCAATATTCTTATCTATAGAATGGGAGCAATAAAATTAGAGCAGTGGCTCCTAAAGTGTGGTCCCTCAGGCAGCAGCACCCGCAGCATGTGGGGACTCTTAGGAAATGCAAACTCTTTTTTTTTTTGGCCACACCTTGTGGCTTGTGGGATCTTAGCTCCCCGACCAGGGATCAAACCTGCGCCCTCGGCAGTGAAAGCACAGAGTCCTAACCACTGGACCACCAGGGAATTCCCAGGAAATGCAAATTCTAACAAGCCCTCGTGGTGATTGTGATGCCTGCTGAAGTTTGACAGCCACAGGATTAGAAGATTTGCTCCTTAGGCTTGTTGCGGCTAGTACAGGAGAGAATACTCACTGGGCGTTTAGGTCAATAATCATGAGCTGCTATTATTATAGGCCTGCTCCTTCTTGGCCTCAGCTGATTGGGCCAGGAGTATTCTTGCTCCAAGCTGGGCCAATCAGATCCCCTTTCCTGGGAACTGGGAATTGGAGACGTTAGTCTCTGTGTTACTTCCTTGAGGGGTAGGGGATGACTTGGTGGTCAAGGCTGTTGTTGGGGGCATCCATTTTTCTCCACTTGCCTTTAACAGTTAAGAGGGCCAATCTGCAGAGAGAGGCTCAGAGCCGAGAGGTCCCAGTGGGAAACACAGCAGCCCCAGTCTGGCACCCATGTCCACTGAGATTGAGCTGTCCCACCTGCTCCTGAGTCCTGTAGGTCCTCTGGCCTCTCCTGATAAGTCCCTCCTTTTCTGGTAAATTATTTCTAGGAGGTTTTTTGGAAGTCTGGAAACTAAAAGGACTCTAGCATGTTGAGGGTTATGAGTCAGAGTCAAGGTGGGTGCATGAAGGTCAAGGGTCACAGGTCTGAGAAGACCACTTCCCTTCCTTCCCCTGCCCAACTGCTAGCCCAGCCAGGAGATCTGAGTTTCAACCCCATCCACTCTGAGAAGGGGCAAAGGGGAAAAGGCAGGTCCGGACAGTGATGGAATGGACAAAATCCCGAGACCCACCTATGGTCACCTCCAGGCTCCCCCCATCATTCTTGGACCTATTTCCTGTGATGAAACCTCAACCGTCTCTCCAGAGAGCTGACAAGGTGAACCCTCCTCACAGGGTGGGAAAGAGCAATAACAAAGGTAAAGTGTTTAGATATGTTAATGTTTGTGTAAAGCAAGGTATGTTTGATTGCAGTGGGCATGGCTGAACACGCAGTGAGAGCCCTGGATTTCTGGCAGATCTGGAAGCTGGGAGGGGAGGCACAAAAAGGGCACCGTTCAGAGTGCTGTCAGGGTAGGGGTCTGACGGAGGAAAGGGAGCAGGGTCAGGGTCTACGGGTCAGGAGTCAGAGGAGAGCAGGTCTTGCAGGAAAGCCAGCCGGCTTGAGGCAGCACTAGAGGCGAGCTCTGCTGTCTTGGCCATGGCCGGCTTTGCCTGGGTTCTTGCAGCGACTTGGGGTGCCCTGCACGTGCTCACCACCAGCAAGCAGGTCTGCCCTTGGGGTGAAGTGTAGCCCTGTACAGACAGACCCAACTGTCGAGGCTCGGGAACGTGGACTCCTGAGGTCGGATGGGTTCAGGTGAGAGGCTGGGGGACTGCAGAGGGAATTCCAACAGGAGAGGGTGGCAAGGAGTGGTATGTCTATAGATTTAGCAAGAGCTTTGAGACAGACAGAAGCAGGCTCCAATCCTGGCTGTATACTTGCATCTGTGTGACCCTGGGCAAATCCCTTGCCCTCTCTGAGCCTCAGATTCTTATTTTTTAAATGAGGATAATAGTATGTGCCTCCCAGGGTTTGTGGTGGGGATTGAATGAGCTAATCCCTGCGTTGGAAGGCGCCTGCATTGGAAGGTGGATTCTTTACCACTGGACCACTAGGGAAGTCCCTGGATCTAAATTCTGAATCTTCTGCGTGACATGGGCAAGTAACATCCCTTCCTTGAGCCTCAATATTCTTATCTATAGAATGGGAGCAATAAAATTAGAGCAGTGGCTCCTAAAGTGTGGTCCCTCAGGCAGCAGCACCCGCAGCATGTGGGGACTCTTAGGAAATGCAAACTCTTTTTTTTTTTGGCCACACCTTGTGGCTTGTGGGATCTTAGCTCCCCGACCAGGGATCAAACCTGCGCCCTCGGCAGTGAAAGCACAGAGTCCTAACCACTGGACCACCAGGGAATTCCCAGGAAATGCAAATTCTAACAAGCCCTCGTGGTGATTGTGATGCCTGCTGAAGTTTGACAGCCACAGGATTAGAAGATTTGCTCCTTAGGCTTGTTGCGGCTAGTACAGGAGAGAATACTCACTGGGCGTTTAGGTCAATAATCATGAGCTGCTATTATTATAGGCCTGCTCCTTCTTGGCCTCAGCTGATTGGGCCAGGAGTATTCTTGCTCCAAGCTGGGCCAATCAGATCCCCTTTCCTGGGAACTGGGAATTGGAGACGTTAGTCTCTGTGTTACTTCCTTGAGGGGTAGGGGATGACTTGGTGGTCAAGGCTGTTGTTGGGGGCATCCATTTTTCTCCACTTGCCTTTAACAGTTAAGAGGGCCAATCTGCAGAGAGAGGCTCAGAGCCGAGAGGTCCCAGTGGGAAACACAGCAGCCCCAGTCTGGCACCCATGTCCACTGAGATTGAGCTGTCCCACCTGCTCCTGAGTCCTGTAGGTCCTCTGGCCTCTCCTGATAAGTCCCTCCTTTTCTGGTAAATTATTTCTAGGAGGTTTTTTGGAAGTCTGGAAACTAAAAGGACTCTAGCATGTTGAGGGTTATGAGTCAGAGTCAAGGTGGGTGCATGAAGGTCAAGGGTCACAGGTCTGAGAAGACCACTTCCCTTCCTTCCCCTGCCCAACTGCTAGCCCAGCCAGGAGATCTGAGTTTCAACCCCATCCACTCTGAGAAGGGGCAAAGGGGAAAAGGCAGGTCCGGACAGTGATGGAATGGACAAAATCCCGAGACCCACCTATGGTCACCTCCAGGCTCCCCCCATCATTCTTGGACCTATTTCCTGTGATGAAACCTCAACCGTCTCTCCAGAGAGCTGACAAGGTGAACCCTCCTCACAGGGTGGGAAAGAGCAATAACAAAGGTAAAGTGTTTAGATATGTTAATGTTTGTGTAAAGCAAGGTATGTTTGATTGCAGTGGGCATGGCTGAACACGCAGTGAGAGCCCTGGATTTCTGGCAGATCTGGAAGCTGGGAGGGGAGGCACAAAAAGGGCACCGTTCAGAGTGCTGTCAGGGTAGGGGTCTGACGGAGGAAAGGGAGCAGGGTCAGGGTCTACGGGTCAGGAGTCAGAGGAGAGCAGGTCTTGCAGGAAAGCCAGCCGGCTTGAGGCAGCACTAGAGGCGAGCTCTGCTGTCTTGGCCATGGCCGGCTTTGCCTGGGTTCTTGCAGCGACTTGGGGTGCCCTGCACGTGCTCACCACCAGCAAGCAGGTCTGCCCTTGGGGTGAAGTGTAGCCCTGTACAGACAGACCCAACTGTCGAGGCTCGGGAACGTGGACTCCTGAGGTCGGATGGGTTCAGGTGAGAGGCTGGGGGACTGCAGAGGGAATTCCAACAGGAGAGGGTGGCAAGGAGTGGTATGTCTATAGATTTAGCAAGAGCTTTGAGACAGACAGAAGCAGGCTCCAATCCTGGCTGTATACTTGCATCTGTGTGACCCTGGGCAAATCCCTTGCCCTCTCTGAGCCTCAGATTCTTATTTTTTAAATGAGGATAATAGTATGTGCCTCCCAGGGTTTGTGGTGGGGATTGAATGAGCTAATGCACACAAAATACTAAGTACACAGTAACTCAGTCGTGGTGTGGTTGTTATTATTATAACAGTTCTTACTAGACACAAAGACCAGGCAGACAGTTTGTACTGAAAGGGTTAAGTAGCAGAAAGAAGGCCCAGCCCCTGGTGAAAAGGCTCAATCCAGGTCCCCTTTGAAGAAGAGTCTGAGGTTGGGGGCAGGCCTCAAGCCCAGGAGATAGGGCAGAAGCTGCACCCAATGAACAGAATCTTGAGAAACAGGCTAGCCAAGCAGGAGGCTGGACTGGTGCCATGACCCTATGTGATAGGCTGAAGTGCTTTAAATCCCTTCTACCTCTGGTCAGGATTGGTTGAGAGTCTTGGTGGGTGGGACTAGCAGGAGGGGGCTGCAGAGAGCCGGTGCAGGGCTGGGAGGGGTTCAGAGATGAGCAGGGTAAGGGGTTCACAGCTTAGCTGGGGAGATGGGGTGAGCATGAGTGAAACGCTAGATGCAGGCAGTGTGTGCTCAGACTTGAACAATTGAGAAATGGGGTTAGAGGAGGTTGAGGGGTAAGAGCTATGAGGGCTGGCGTGGTCTGCTTTTAGGGAGAGGATGTGGGTTGAATGAGGTTTTAAAGGATGGTTAGATAGGCAGAGTGGAAGGGGAACAGTGAGAGTAAGGGCATCGAGGCAGGAAAGCATGTGTCTTGCCTAGAAGACAGAAAGGGCCCAGCTGGTCTGGAGCGGAGATATTCTTTGTCCAGGAGAGGAAGGATTGAGACTGGAAGGTCAATCCATAGAGAGCCTTGAATGCCAGGCTCGTGGGCAGGGACTATTTCCAGTTGGCAGTGGGGAGCCACTGAAGATTATTGAGCAGGGGAGTGACGTGTGTTCTAACTGGATGGCTGAGCTTGAGCCAGGCTGGGAAGACATTGGGAGGGAGAGCACGTGGTGAGAATCAAAGGGAGAAGGGTCTTGATTCCAAGGTCACTTAAGACTGAAGAAGGGCTCCTTGATCCCTTGGGTGGAGGTTTGTGACGTTACACAGAGAATACTCCTTTAGGGGCCTAGAGGCCTTGCCTTGAAAGAGGTCTCAGTTATCAGTGGGCAGACCTGCCGTCCCAGCTCTTCTGTGGGGTCGAGGGCAATCCCTTCGTCCCTCTGATCCTCAGTTTTCTCCTCTGTGAATTGGGCATGATTTAACCTATCTCCAAGGATGAGTGCGAGGATTAATGAGAGAAGGGGGAAAGGGTCTAGCCCAGTGTTTTGAGCATATATAGAGTGCTCAACAGATGGTGTTCTCTCCCCATCTCCCATTGTGTGTCTGGCACAGAACTGGACACAAAGTCTGGCCCTCCAGTCACCACCAGTTAGATAGAGCTTCTGCTTTCAGAGCTCATTCATTCATTCATTGTTCAGTCATTCAAGCACCTACCATGTGCCAGTCTCTGGGACACAGATTTGAATTAGACCCCTGTACCTTGGCCTTGAAAAGTTTATTTACTCATTCATTCAGCAACATCCATGGAGCCCTACTGTGTGTTTTGGCCACGTGGGGGCTGGTGTTGGGGGTAAAGAGAGCGTGGCTGGCAGGGGAGGGGGTGAATTGGACCCACAGGTCACACCTCTGCATCTGGGAAGAGCAGGAATCCGGTGAAAATGCTGTTGGCCCCATCGATGCCTACCAGGGCGTTCTTGTCGGTGACCTGCAGGAAGACGGCCTCCCCCAGCCCCAGCTTGAGCACAACGCTGCCCGTGGTGACCTGGAAGGTGTTGTAGGCATAGTCGCAGAAGGTGAGCACCTTCTGTGTCTGCTCCCGGCCCCGCATGAGGTTTACGCACAGGTTCCCTCGAGAGCTGGCGTGGTAGGTGAAGTAGTAGAGGCCGGGCACCCTGCACGTGAACTTGCCGTTTCGATACTCGTAGTTGTTGTTGGTGTTGGTGATCACGTGGTCGAAGCGGATGACCTGGTCCCGCCTCAGGGGGCTGTTGATGGTGCGCGTGGCCGAGAAGGCGATTTTCTGCGTGGCCTTGTAGTCTCCTGATTCACCCTTGGGGCCACGGACTCCGGGAGGCCCTGGGGCACCTTTGGGGCCAACGGGGCCCTTGGGGCCGACTTTTCCCGGAATCCCAGGAAACCCTGGGTCCCCCTTCTCTCCAAACTCACCGTGGTCTCCGGCTAGCCCCGGCAGCCCTGGAAGGCAGAGACAAGAGATATGAGGGGGCCAGAGATCGCTGAGAACCCGGAAGGAGCTGGGCTGGGAGGCAGGGAGCCTGGCTGTGTAACCTCAGACAGGTCCCTGCTTTTCTCTGGGCCTCAGCTCCCCATCTGTGAACAAGAGGACGGGATGTCGGCGAGGGCCTCCGAGTCTCCTTCCAGCCCAGCTTTCCGAGTCTGAGATGCGCTTGACAGTAGTGAGGACCGATGCCCGTGGGGTGGGGAGCGGCGTCTCCCTCAGGAAGGTGCTGGACCTGCCCTCCTCACCAGCTCATACAGGCTTAAGCCTGGAGCAGGGATCAGGGATTCTGGGCACACGTGCTATCCCTCTCCACCCCCTCCCTGATGGCACATATCCCTCATCAATCACGCATTCTTTCTTGCTGAACCTGGAAGTGAGTATTAGAGTTCTTCTCACTCCACCACTCCAAACAGCTACTCCTCCTTGGTTTGGCAGACCACAAGATAAAACCTTTTCCAGGAGAGTGGCAGAGTATAGTGGCTGTGAACATGGGCTCAGGGGACAGGCAGATGTGTTTCTCATGTCACGTCTGCCATTATTAGTTGGGTCACCTTGACTGAGTCACATTCTCCAAGGCTCAGCTTCCTCATCTGTAAAATGGGGATGATGATATTTTGTGGGACTGTGAGATTATGTGAAGAGAGCGGAAGGCTATGGTTAAATGAACGCATGAACTACATCTTACAGGAGGGTTTTATGGCAGGAAGTCTCATCTGAACCCTGAGACAACTCTGAAAAAGAATCATTATCCACATTTTACAGGTGAGGAAATAACAATCCAGAGAGGCGAAGCCACCTACCCTGGAGGTAACAGCCCAGCACTGTGTGGCTGCAGTGGATTTTTTTTTTGTTTGTTTGTTTTGTTTTGTTTTTTTTTGTGTGTGTGGTATGCGGGCCTCTCTCTGCTGTGGCCCCTCCCGTTGCGGAGCACAGGTTCCGGACGCGCAGGCTCAGCGGCCATGGCTCACGGGCCCAGCCGCTCCGCGGCATAGAGGCGAAGCCACCTACCCTGGAGGTAACAGCCCAGCACTGTGTGGCTGCAGTGGATTTAGTGGTAAGAGAGCCATGGTTTGGCCTCAGCCTCAACATTTACTGGGTTCCCTTGGGCAAGTCAGTAGCCTTTCGGACATCAGTTTTCCCATCTGTAAAATGGGAATCAGAATTCCTTCCTTGCAAAGTTATCGTGGAGGGCTCAGCAAGCTGAGGGATTTGCAAGTGTTTTGCAATCCCTAAGGTGGGCAGCTGGGACTTGGGAGGTAGGAGAGGGGGCCTTGGTCAGTGACACTAGTCTGTTCCCAAAGTCCACAGTACCTTTCTCTCCCTTTATCCCTGGAGTCCCTGGTTTGCCGTCGGAGCCCGGTGCCCCGGGGATGCCCGGGATGCCAGGGATGGCCGGGTGCCCAATGCAGCCACTCTGGGCCCAGGAGACGTGGAGCAGACTCAGGAGCATCAGTGGCAGCAGCCCTGGGACGCTGCCCCGTGGGGTCTTCATCATGGCCCTGTCTCAGCTGCTTCCTGTGGGGGGCGGGGCACAGGAAGATGCGGTAGGTTACGGCCATGGTTTGTTCATTCATTCCTTCACTTGTTCCTGTGTTCACTGAGTGCCTTATCCCCCGGACCCTGTTCTGGGTGCTGGAGATTCGCTGATGAACAAGACAGATGTGGTCCCTGCCCTCATGGAGCTGACAGTCTGGGAGACGATAAACAGGTCAACTTACAAGTCAATAGAACTAGTTATAGACCGTGGTGAGTGCCCTGGCTGAAATGAAAGGGTGCCTGGAGGGCTGGTTTTGTGAGGGAAGTCCTCCCACCAGGAAAGTCTATAGACTTTCCCACCAGGAAAGTTTTTTTTATACAAGGGAGGCATCTCTGAGAAGTGATGTTTAGGCCGAGACTTGAAGGTTCAGACAGAGCTGGGGCAAGAATGTTCCAGGAGGAAAGGACAGGGAGGGCAAAGGGCCAGAGGCAGCACAGAGTCGGAAAAGTTGAGGATCAGGAGGGAGGCCAGTGTAGCCAGAGGGGAGTCAGGGGTCGGAGAACCGGAGGTCAGGGTCTAGAGAGCTGTGGTTTGGGATTTTATTCCAAGTGTTCTCAGTCATTAGAACTTCGGAATTCGGGCTGCCTATGCTGCTTCCACAGCGGGCCACGTTACATCCTCAGAGCAGCCCTGCATGGAAGAACCAATTTTTCTACACCGAAGAGGAGACTGAGGTTCAGGGAGGCCAAGTCACTTGCTCAGGGTAACACAGGAAGGACTGCAGCCAGGACTCAAACCCAGGCCTGTGTGGCATGGAAGCCAGTGTCCCTGCCAGTGCACCAGGCCACCTCTTCCGGCAGAATATTCTCAGGTCCCTCCAAAGGCTGTGGGCCCCGGTGAGAGGACAGTGCTTGTCCCTTCCTAATCCGGGGAACGAGGAAGCCCTGGGCTGTCTTGAGCTGGTCAGCATGGCCAGTGCCCATGGCATCGATTCTCAGCACAGAAGGGACCTTAAAATTCATCTAGTCCAACCCTTAGCTTCTTCTTTTCTTCTTTTTTAAATCGAGGTGACATTCACATAACATAAACGTAACCATTTTAAAGTGAACATTTCAGTGACATTTAGCACATTCACAATGTTGTACAACCGCCTCTTCTATCTAGTTCCAAACTTTTTCCATCACTTCAGTAACACCCAAATAATATTCTGTACTCCTTAAGTAGTTACCCCCAAATCCCCCCTTCAGTCCCTGACAACCGCCAATCTGCTTTTTGACTCTATGGATTTACCTATTCTGGATATTTCATGTAAGTGGAATTATATACACCGTGTGAACTTTTGTGTCTGGCTTATTTCATTTAGCATAATGTTTCTGAGGTTCATCTACATTGTAGCATGGATCAGTACTTCATTCCTTCTTATGGCTTAATAATATTCCATTGTATGGACATATTACAATTTGTTTGTCCATTCATTATTGATGGGCATTTGGGAAGTTTCCACCTTTTGCCTACTGTGACTAGTGCTAATGTGAACATTCATGTACAAGGATTTGTTTGAAACTTGTTTTCAATTCTTGAGTATATACTCAGGAGTGGAATTACTGGGTCTTACGCTAATTCTGTGTTTAACTTCTTGAGAGACCCTCCGCCTACTGTTAAGTCTCCTCAATAACATCTCTGCCAAGGCCCCTTCTGTCCATGACTTGTACCATCTCAGTGATGGGAAGCTCATTACCTTATGAGGCAGCCCATTCCACCTTTGCCCAGATCCAAATTCTCTCCATCTTTCCAGGACCAGGCCAAAGCATTTTTCCTCCAGGAAGCCTTCCCTCATAACCCCTCAGCCCACAAAGGCTGAGCAGTTTCCTGCTCTTAAAATAGGAGAGCATAGGGGTCCCTGCTCATCTCCCAAGAAAACCGTGGGGATCCAGGTGAGGCCATGGCTGGGGAAGAATCATAGTGTTTTGGGCTCTAGTTCAGACCCGTAGCTGGATTGTCTCATCCTCACAGCCCTCCAGGGAAGTGGGCTGTGATTATTTTCCCACCTTGCCGATGAGGAAACTGAGATGCAAACATTAGAAAACAACCCTCCCCAGATCACCCAGTGAGCTGGCTGATGGCGGGGCTGTGGCCAGACCCCCTGCCCCCTCTGCCTCGTGAAGCCTGTGCCAGACCAGAAAAACCTGCTGATGTGGGGCTCATGTGCTCAGAAAGTCAGCCTCAGCCCCCTCGGTCTGCTCCTAATCAGTTCATGGCTCAGACCAGAAGCTGAATTAGACCAGGGGCTGTACTGGGTACCAAGGAAAGGGGGGCTGCAAATGTGGGTGTGACCAGGGCCACGAGTGACCGGCTTAGGCTCTGTCACGCTCCCGAGAGAGGGTGGCTCTGGGGATGATCCTGCTTATCTGGCTGGAGGTTTTACACAACGACAGTTTGACACCCTTAAAAATCAATGCGTTGGCCACTTAGCAGGTGCCAGGCTCTGTGCCAAACGCTTCACGGGCCACATTCTCTCATTTAATTTGGTCCTTACAGCAGCCCCCTGGGAAAGCACCCCTGCTTTCTCATTTCACAGACGAAGAAACTGGGCAGTGGAGAGGGCGGGAACCTCGATCAAGGTCACGCAGCCCTGGTGTGGCTGAGATTCAAACCCGCTCCCCATTCAAACCCATCCAAACCCCACGCGGTGTTCTATTAAGAGGCCTCCCTACCTGGTGGTTAAAACATGGGCTTTGGAGCCAGACAGCCTGACAGAGGAGCTACAGCCTGGGCTGTACTTAGAGCGGTGCTGGTCGTGGGGCCGGTGCTTGGTGATGGCTTTTATCATTACTATTATTGCTGCTGTTGTTTGGCAGCAAACGTTCACCAAAGGTGAGAGGCCTGGAGTGTCATAAGGAAAGGGACACTGCCAGGGTCCAAACCAGCCCTGTGCCCCTTCTTAGCTATGGGCCTTAGGCAAGTTGCTTCTCTCCGACCACAGCTTCCCCTTCTGTAAAAGGGAGATAATACTAACCTCTACCTCACAGTGTTGGCGGGAGGACAGATGCGTTAGGGCTCACGACAGCCCGACATGTTGGAAGTGCTTAGTGAATATTAGCTAGTTTTTGATTATCACTATCATCCGAGAGTCTCCAGGTTTCAGGACACAACGGAGGATGCTTGGAAAAGTAAAAAAGAATCCGGTCCCTTTGGGAGATTGGGCTCAGGGAGAGGAGGTCTCTCAGGTGCAGGCGGCTCAGGGTTGGGGAGCCCTGGCCACCTGCCGGGGGGTGGGGGGTGGAGGTGAGCAGGGTCCTGACCCATGATGAGACTTGGGCTTTTTCGGGGGAGCCGGAAGTGGGGGGGCTAGTGGGGAGATCTGGGTTCTGGCCCATTTCAGGGGCCACCGAGGCTCAGACTTGGGCGAGGACTTAAAACTCATCCGGTGACCGCCCCCTGCCTTTACCGTCTGTCACCGCCGTCAGCCTGGCTCCTCACACGCTCCCCATATCAGCCGCCCTTCCATCTCCTTCCAGCCCCAAGAGCCCCTTTCCCCCTGACTTAGAGTCAGGCCAACTTGACCTTGAACTCCCGCTCTGCTGCTACGTCGCTGCATGACTTCAGGCAAGTGCCTTAACCTGTCTCAGCCTTTGGCAAAGTTAATTTCGACCTGACAGGGCTGCCAGAGGATTACACGCTAGGGAACCTAGAAGGAGCCAGGTCCCTAGTGCAGTGCCCGACCCCACACCCTCCTTCACAAGCATTATTAAGTGGTGTCAGTACTAACGAACAACTCATCACAACTCCGCCTGCAAGTCAAATCATTTTCTTGAAAGAGTCAAGCTGAGCTTTCTCATCTGACTGCGAGGAAATAAGAGAAGGCGGGTGCTGGAGAAATGCTGGGTTGAGCAGAGGGGAACCTGGGTTCTAATTTCATCCCTGCCTCTGACATATCTTGCACCAGGTAGTGTGCTAAGCGCTGGCTGAGCTGATATCCTTTAGGGTTCACAGCAGCCCTGAAAGGTTCTGTTATCCCCGGAGAGGGTCCAGGCTGAGAGAGGTCATGTGACTTGGCCCAGATCACCAGCACCTGAGAGGCGGAAGCAGGGCTCAGCGCCAGTCTTGGTGACCCCAAAGCCTTTATCCTGGTGCCTCCCTATTACCTGGGGCCCCAGGTAGCAGCAGACTCCCAAGCTGACCCCCAGAGAGTTTGACTCCCGAGGTCTGAGATTGGGCCCAGGAATCCTCACTGGCAGACACTCCAGGTGGCTCTGAGGCAGGGGATGCAGGGCCTATACTTTGGGAATCACCACCCTCTGCCATATTGGTCCTGCCTGCCAGTCCCCCCAGGCGCCAAGCCCCATCCTCACCTGGGAACCTGGCGTCCTCTGATGCCGCTGGGCTGGGCAGCAGTGGGACGGGGAGCTGGGAGCCTCCTGTTCTCAGTCCAAAGCAGAAGTTCCATTCTCCAGCGAGAGCAAGGGCCTTCCCCTGATGGTTCCCTCCCAGGGGCCTAGCAGGCCGGCCCCCCTCCCTGTTACCCCACTCTCACCCTGTTCTGCTGTCCTCAGGCAGTTTCAGGTCCCGTTTTTGCAATCTGGAGGGGTTTACTGTAAATAGGATGGGTGGGTGTCCAGTTTGGTTTTGCCAGCTCAGCAGCTGTGGGGGAATCGGGCTGTTCCGGGAGAATGTCCACAACTGGGGGCTTGCCTGCCAAGGCCCCTGACCTCATGAATTTCTTCAGAGACAGGGGTGTTCCTCAATGAAATGGAAACATGGCTGCCCTGGTGCCCGAGGGCTGGATTTGGAGCCAGGAACCTTGATTCATATGCTGGCTCTGCCACTTACCAACTAAACATTCTCAGCCAAGGGAACCCAAGGGAGCCCCAATTTCCTCTGCCATATGGTGGGACCATAATTGCACTTGCTCTACAGATTGCACTGGGGGGCTCAGATGGGATAGTGGAGGAGAAAGAGGAGGGTAAACTGTAAAGTGCGGTGCACATGTTAATTGTTAATATCATACCGTGTCCCAGGCCTCCCCTTTCTGGGCTCATCTCTTCTGCTTTCTTTCCCTTCTACACCCCGGCTCTTTCCCTGTTCTCAGAAAATAATCTAATAATGAAAAATGAATTTTAAATGTGGTCATTATTTACTTATACCCCTTCCTCTGCTTCCAGCAGACCTGTAGCTGATGACTGCAATAGGCAGGCGCCTGTTGCTTGTTGATCCTGGAATCACAGCAAGTTAGGGCAGGAGAGGGGCTTGCAGGCCACCCAGCCTGTGCCGCTCATTTTATATATGGGGAAACCAAGGCCCGGAGGGGAGAGAGCGTTGTTCAGCAAATATCTATCGTGAGCCTCTATGTACACTGGCGATAGAGCCACAAGTAAATCAGCCCTGGGTCCTGCCCCATGGGGTGTCTCTTCTCCTGGGGGAGACTGGTATTAAACATCAAGTGACACAATGGTTTCATTGCTCCTGTGATGAATGTCACAAGAAGTAGCTGCTGGAGCCCACAGCTCTCGCTAGTGGCCGATGCAGGACTTGGAGCCAGGCATCCAGGGGATATCAGCCCTCTTACCGAGGCTGCGTCTAAAGCAACGTGATGCCCCTCTCAGGGATGGTTGCCCAGAAAGTCCCAGGAGCTGCCATAGGTCAGGAGGGCTCTCTTGACATCTGTGCTTAGAGAGAGAAAATCGCTGGGCTTGTGGATGCTTCTTGGCAGAAATTAAGTGTTTACTGCCGAGGGTGACAGGGAAAGAAGAGATTCGTGTGATAAAACCCAAGGGTCTCTGGGTTCAGCCAACTATAGACCCTCCAATGATTTGGTGGCTGGTAAAAATGGGAAAAGATGGGCTTGAATGTGGGGTAGAAACAGGATGAGCCTAAGAACAGGAAGCAGCAGGGTGGGGGCTCAGGGCATGGGCTTTGGAATCAGCCCATCCTAAGTTTAAATCCCAGGCCTACCTCTTTCTAGCTATGTGGCCTCAGGTGCGTTGATTGACCTCAGTTTCCCCGTATATGAGTCAGGGGCATGGGCACCCCCTCCTGGGGTGATTGTGGGGCCAGTGAGGTAACCCTGCATGTCCAGGGCCTAGCTGAGTGCCCAGCCCTCAGTAGGCACCCAAGGCAAACCTGGGAGTAGTGTGATTTCTCTGAAGAGAAGACAGAAATCTTGGAGCCTGGAGGCACAGGAGACATGCCTGGATTAGGGGTCAGGAGCTAGGGAGACCCTTGGCCCCTGAGTGACAGCCAGCTGGTCTCTGTACCCTTAAAACGCTGGCTTACATCCCTGATAGAGAGGAGACAATCCCTACAGAGGGTGGAAGAGAAGCCTAAGACCCTTCCACATCCCATGGTCTGAAAGAGGCCCCCTGCTCCTTGGGGGGACCTCGTACTAGCTCCTGTCCCACCCTTGCTACCCCCCTTAAAAGCCCTCCCCCAGCTCCCCTCAGCCCAGCAGACAAGCTGGCATTTTCAAAGGCCTGTCTCCCCTGGCAAAGAGAGAACAACAAGGAAGCAATTATGGAAAATAAAAATGGCACAGAAATAGTCGTTTCCGAAGTACAGGCTTCTGATCTGACACCGTGGCCTACATAAACGGTGCATTGATTTTTTTAAACAAAAGAGAAATGAGAAGAAAGATGTATCACTTGCGGCATTGCCGGGTGGACTGCTAAGTGGCTGCTGGAGGTGAGCTGTGAGTGGAGCGGCCCCATGATCCCCGCCTTGTCCCTGCCAGAGGCTCTCAGACTCTGTGGACCAGGCCGAGTTCCTAGGCCCTGGCCTCTGTTATTGCTGTGTGTGTGTGTGTGTGTGTGTGTGTGTGTGTGTGTGTCTTCATCTCTCCTTCCTTCTCATCTGACACATTTTCCATTCCCCTACTATGCGCCTGGCCTGTATCAAAGTGGCCCCGCCCTCAAGGATGCTCAGAGTCCAGTGAGGGATGCAGACCTGTAAGGAAATAAGTGCATAAAAGCCAGGTGGTGGACCTCGTGCATTGACTTCACCTGGCAGACCGTCCACCCACCCATGTCTCTGTCTTCCCCAAACCCTTCTTTTTTTGTATGATCATATTTATTTGTGAAATCCCTAAAAAAATGATTAAACTCACAGAAAAAAAATCATGCATCATGCTTGTGGCTCCCAGCAGCAGAAAATTGGTGGGGCCAAATACAGGATAAAGGTTGTTCAAAGGTACAAACTTCCAGTTATAAAGTAAATAAATACAAAACAGGTAATGTACAACAAAAACTCATATGCCACAATAGCAAATAATCAAACTATAATATGGACTAAGGAACTGAATTGACATTTATCCAAAGATGATATACAAATGACCAATAGATACATGACAAGTTACTCACCATTACAAAAGATGGAATGTACAAGAAGACCAAAATGAGCACAGCTGTAGCATACTATAAAAGTTGTTAAGGCAGTAAACAGCTGTAGGATTCTATAAAAGTTGTTAAGGCAGGAAATCCTATTCCTCATAAGAAAAAAAAGGTTGTTTTGGTAACCGTTTCATAATATAGGTAAGTCATATCATTACACTTCAAAATTTGATATCATAAAACAAGAAAAACATTTAAAAGGTAAAAACTAAAAGTGCAAAATTATCAAAGAGGACAAACTACTACTGTTTTACCTTTAGAATTATTTTATTAAATCTTAAATGTACAACAGCTTCTTAACTCTACACACGAAATAGATTTTTTTTTAGAAGAATGATGTTATGTCTTATTACACCATGATTCTGGCTAACAGTCTTTCAAAACTTTGAGAAAAATCTTGAAAAAGGTTTTTCACATGTCACCCAAAACTTTGAAATTTGACATTATCAAAGAAGGGATTCTTCCACACTTTTATAGAGACCACTGGAAAGACACAACAATTCAAAAGCTAAGAAACTGTTTCAAAAGCATTTTTTTTTTTTTTTTTTTTCGGTACGCAGGCCTCTCACTGTTGTGGCCTCTCCCGTTGCAGAGCCCAGGCTCCAGACGCGCAGGCCCAGCGGCCATGGCTCACGGGCTTAGCTGCTCTACGGCATGTGGGATCCTCCCAGACCGGGGCACGAACCCGTGTCCCCTGCATCGGCAGGAGGACCCTCAACCACTGCGCCACCAGGGAAGCCCTCAAAAGCATTTTTTATAGTCTTTCCTCCATAGGAAGGTAATGTTCTTACATAATTGAGTCCACTCATAAAATGGCTCTGTGTACCTGCTCTGGTGTCTTCTACCATATCACTGCATATTTATGCATGACTGAGATAAGAGTTTCCTGAACATTGTTATTTCGATAACCTAAAGTTCTTCTGTTACCTCTGGGCTCTAATTCTCTATTTATACAGTCAAGTCCATGGCAAATAAGAAGCTCAATATCATCTTGTCTGTCCATACCCCCCACTTCCTCCATTGTCTCTTGAACCATAGTTTCCTCCACTATATGATCCTCCCATGTTCCGGCTACCACTAAGTTTTCCACTCTTCAGTAATTCGTACTTAGAAGGTTTCTGCTTATAATTCTCCAAATCACTGTAATTTTGACTTCCATAATTTCTTCTTCCATAGTTGTCATAACCAGCTCTGGAGCTCCCATCCTGGTTGCCATATCCACCACCATATCCTCCTCGTCCTCCTCCATGACCAGAACTAACCCTCAAATTGCCACCTCCAGGTCCTCCTCCAGACCCATGATAGCCATCCCCAAATGTATGTCCTCTTCCATACCCATCAGATCCTCCTCTAAAGTTCCTTCCTCCAAAATTTCCTGCTCCAAACTTTCCACCACCACCATGAACATATACAAAACCAGCGTTTCTTCCTCTTCCACTTCTAGAACATTGGCCTTCTTGCATTTCTTGTCTAGATAAGGCCTTTCTTACTTCTGCACGATGACCATTGATGGTATGATTTTTCTGCAACACGATCTTATCCACGGGATCATGGTCATCAAAAGCAACAAACCCAAAGCCTCTTTTCTTGCCTGACTGCCCATCAGTAATTATTTCAATGGCATTGATTTTTCCATATTTCTCAAAGTAATCTCTAAGATGATGTTCCTCAGTATCTTCCGCAATTCCACCAACAAACAGCTTCTTCACAGTGACAAGAGCCCCCGGCTTTCCATAGTCCTCTCTTGGGACAGCACGTTTGGGCGTAACTGTTTTCCCATCAATGGAATGAGGTCTGGCAGCCATGACAGCATCAACCTCAGCCATGGATGAAAACGTGACAAAACCAAATCTTCTTGATTTTTGGCTTACAGCGTCCCGTATTAACACACAGTCTGTAAGATATCCCCATTGCTGGTAGTAGTTCCACAGACTTTCTTCTGTGGTTTCAGAGCTCAAGCCACCAATAAAGAGTTTACGGAATTGTTCCTTTTCTCTCTTATTCCTCTCCAAAGGAACAGATTTTGAAGTTTTCTCCATCATGGGCTTACTAGCTTCAGCCATTTTCCCGAAACTCAGGGGGATGAGGGAGATCTCAGGACACTAGCAGGAACCGAACTGGCCCCTGGGCTATGGTGAGAACACAAACCTGATCGGTCCTGACCCTGCGGTCAGAACTTCCACTGCTCCAGGAAAACAAATCTAGGAGCACCTCCACGGGGACCCGGCGCTGCTGCCTCTGGAGCCGCTGCCACCCTTGAGCAACTTTCAATTTTTCAGAATAGGCTGATGGGTGAAACAGGTCATTGCAGGTTCCCCCAGTCCCAAGAGCTGTCCTGTGACCCACTCCTGAGATGTAGACAGCCTGTAGCTTGCTGGAAATAGCAGTCCTCCCCAAACCTTTGTGTAACAGGCTTGGGTCCAGAAATCTGTTGTTTTATTTTATAAATAAGTCTGCAGGTAATTTTGTTGCACCCCCAGATTTGGGAATCTGGGCTCTAACAAGTCATGAGTCTGTGGTCCAAGTCGGTGGAGGACGCTGTGGGGACACGAAGGGAAGAATCAGAGAAGGCTTCATGGAGGAGGTGATCTTTGTGTTGATTCCTGACAGCTGAGTGTGTATTATCTAAGTGGACAGAGGATTTGTATGAGTGGGGTGGGGGCTCTACAGAATGAAGGAACATCATGGGCAAAGCTATGGGGGTGTGAAACAGCTTCCTTCAGGAACAAAGGAGCCAAAGTAGATGGCGGAGGTTGGAGAGCTGAGCTCCAGCCTCTGCTGTTACATCCCATCTCATGCCTCTGTGAGCTCTGTGGGGCCTGTGGAACCAAGCTGAGAGCCCAGTCAGGCAGGGGTGGTTTTCCCTGGCCTGAGTGAGCCTTGGGTTTCACTGGGCTCTGAGGCCGGACCCTCAGTCTGCACAGGAAATTTACATTTTTTATCTTTTTGAACCTGAACTGTCAACCCCTTCTCGTGGTGAGTGCAGCGAAAGTGCAGCAGCTTACGGCCGGCTTCCTGGTCCTCCAACAAGGATCGGGGCGGCTGGGCCCAACTGTCAGGAGTCTCACAGTGAAACCCTGATGGCTTGTGGGCAGTCGTGGTTTTGGATGGTCTCCTGGGGGCCCCCAGAGTCTCAGTTATTCGGGGAAAATCAGACACCCGGGAGTCAGATTCTCACTCTCTCCCTCACCCATCCATGCCCACCTAGAGCATAATTACAAATATTAAATCATTTAATAGGTGGGTTAGCATAATGCCTGATGTATAGTGAGTGCTCAATAAATGTTAACTATTATGATTTTCTTACTCATTCATTTGCTCTGCGTTTAGTCATTCATTTACCCACTATTCATTCATTCACCCCAGTTCACTCATTAATTCAGCACAAATTCATTGAACATCTTGCCTTCATCTGTGCTGGGCCTGCCTGAGCCCAAACCCCTCCTGTGATGGGTGCTCCCAAGACTCAACATCGGTCAACATAGGTCTGGGAATTCAAACTCACTCCCGTTTACCTGTGAGCACGAATACCTTTAATGACAGCAGTGCCTCTCACCCAAACAAGTGACAGCAGATGGCCCCTTGGGTACCCCTTGCAGCCTTCAGCCACATTTGACCATCTCTCTCCCAAATGGCCAAATGGAGCTGAGCGTCTCTACCTTGGCACCAAGCTTTACTGAACACCAGCTAGATGCCTGAATCTGGAGCCCACAGATGGCTGTGGCAGGGGCAAAGTGGAAGATGAAGGGAACTACTTCTTAGGGAATTGGCAGTGAGGATTCGGAGCCGTGCATAGCCTTTGATTTAATTATTTATTCATGTATCTCTCTGCCTCTTCCAAGACTTGGAAAACACTAATGACAGTATCAGAAGGTGTCGGTTAAGTGTCAAAGCAGTGACTCCTGAAGGAGCTTGGAGGAGGGAGAGAACTCAGGGCAGGAGGGCAGGGTGGGCTTCCTGGAGGAGGAGTCCATCCGGTGGCGAGAATGACCTGAGCAAGGATGTGTGGCCCAGTGGGTTCTTGCAGGGAAGCTGAGGGAGATGGGGTGGCCCCGGGGAGCGGAGCAGGCCTGCCTGCCCTAGTCAGGGAAGAGCAGGAAGCCGGAGAAGACGCTGTCAGAGCCCTCGGTGCCCACCATGCCGTTGTAGTCGTTGACCGCCAGCCACACCTGCTCGCCCACCTGCACCCGCAGCAGCACACTGCCTGAGCTGACCTGCTTGCTGTTGGACATGTGGTCACAGAAGGTGGTCACCTTGACACCACTGTGGTACAACTGCACACAGAGGTTGGCCGTGTGTGATGTGTAGTAGACAAAGTAGTAGAGGCCGGGAACTTTGCAGGTGAACTTGCCAGTGTTCGTGTCGTAATCCCTCTGCGGGTTTGTGATGACTGAGTTGAACTTGACCAGACTGTTGGGCGCCGGGAACTGGACTGTCTGCCGTGTGACAGTGAATACTGACTGATGATTCTGCTTGTACCTGCCCTCATCGCCTGGGTCCCCAGGGGGTCCCATGTTGCCGGGAGCCCCTGGAATCCCAGGGGTTCCCATGGGACCATTTTTCCCAGGATAGCCAGGTGTGCCAGGATCTCCCTTCTGACCCTTGGGTCCTCGTGTCCCAGGGATAGCTGGGATTCCTGGGGAGAGAGCAGGTGGGAAGGAAGTGATGGGGCAGGGGACAGGGAAGAGGGACAGGGCTATCCTCCAGGGGACATGCCACCAGGGTTTGGTCTCTGGACTCTCTTTCCCCCAGGGGGTGGCCCATTCACCTGGGAGCAGCAGGCAGGGAGAGGAGGGGAGAGAGATCCTGGTTCAAATCCTGTCTCCCCATGGTCTTGCCCTCTGACCTTGGCTACAGCGCGGCCCCGTCTCTTGGCCTCAGTTTCCATGTTTGTGGTGGAGAGGAGGGTAGGACCATCCAGCTCAGGAGGAGGCAGAGCTGGGCTGCATCTCAGAGAGCGTGCCAGAGGCCACGACTGTCAGCCCACGGACAGTATGCGGCCTCAGATAACTCCTCACCTAAAAGTCTAGGTTCTTAGTTTTTCTTGACAAAAATCAGAAGATCGGTCAGAGGCAGATTTCCTGGAAAGGTCCTAAAACTTAAGCTTTGGGCCCCATTTACTTGCACTGGCCCCTTCAAGACCCTTTGCATAATTTTACATTTATAATTTTTTCAACTTTTTATGTTGAAATAATTACAGATTCACAGGATGTTGCAAAAAAAAAAAAAAAAGGACAAGGAAGTCTCATGTACCCTTTACCTAGTTGTCCCCGAACTTACATAACTAAAGTACCAAATCAAAACCAAGAAATTAACCTTTTTAGGATCCACAGAGCTCCACTTTTACATGCATTATTTGTGTGTTTCTAGCTCTAAAACAATCCTGTAGCACGTGTAGATCTGTGAAACCTCCCCCAGCCCCCGCATCAAATTCTGTATTACTTTTCTTAAGGAGGATCCTCAACATTTTATAAGATTCAGAGCCCCACAAAACCTGTTTCCATTTCTGAGCTGGAACCACCCAGGCCCAGGCCAGCTTAGCACATGGGATCCACCGGATGGAGCCACAGAGGGTGCCCTTCTCCAGCTCCCCCAGCCCCACTCAGCCCAATTCAACCCCTCTGACAACTGGCCTATTTCAGCTTACTTCTTGCTACATATGAGGACACTGAGGTCAGAAACTTGCCCAAGGCCATGCAGCTGGTAGGAGGTGGAGTCAGGACTCACAGTCAAGTCTGGCTAGTCCCAGCCAGTGTCTGACTCTTGTTACCACTTAGTTATCTGAGCCCCTCTGAGCTTCTTCTCCCCTTGTCCAAACCATACTCATCTTTTAGGGCCTGGCTCCAGTCTCCTCTTCCGGGAAGCCCTCTCTGACCACCCCTGCTGGCCCTCGTGGCTGCTTCCTCCTCTAACTTCCTTTGGGGTGGGTGTCTGTGCAGACCTACTGTGACTGATCTTCTGCAGCTTGTGAGCCTTTTAGATCCCAGGGTTAGGAGTGGGGAATCAGAACCCAGCAGACCTAAGCGTCAGGCCACGTGATCCCGGGCAGGTGATCTCCCCTCCCAGAGCCTCTGTTTGCCCAGTTGAGATAAGGGCATGATAGAACGGATCCCACAGAACTGCTGGCAGAGCTGGGGGAGGGGAGAATGCCCGTGCCAGGCACCTCATAAGCGGTGCTCAGGAATGTCAGGTCTCGGTGATGGCTCTCAGCTATGTTAAGCAGGGCTGTGTCTCATGCTTCAGGTTGACTTCCAGCAACCAACTGGGAGGGGGGGACATGGCAGTGGGGAGGGGGCCTGAGGGGCAGTGCAGGGTAGCGGTTAAGGGCGTGGCCTTGGAAGTTGGGCAGGATTCCAGTGTGTGACTTGGGGCAAGTTGCTCAATCTCTCTGAACCTCAGCTTTGACATTTGTAAAATGGGAGTAAATCGTTTCTTCAAAGGATTTTGGCCTCAGTTTTCTTATTTGTAAAATAGAATTAATTTTATCTACCTTATGAGATGAATATACATAGAGCACTTGGAACCGTGCCTGGCACAAATTAGGAGCTAAAAATTGGTGTCCGGGACTTCCCTGGTGGCGCAGTGGTGGGGAATCCACCTGCCAGTGCAGGGGACACGGGTTGGATCCCTGGTCCAGGAAGATCCCACATGCTGCGGAGCAGCTAAGTCCGTATGCCACAACTACTGAAGCCTGCGCGCCTAGAGCCCGTGCTCTGCAACAAGAGAAGCCACTGCAATGAGAAGCCCGCGCACCTCAACAAAGAGTAGCCCCTGCTCTCTGCAACTAGAGAGAGCCCACGCACAGCAACGAAGACCCAGAGCAGCCAAAAATAAATAAATAAATTTATATTAAAAAAAATTGGTGTCCATCAGCCATCCCACACAGTGAGATGGCCAGAGGCAGCTGTGAAGTACAGGGTCCTGGAAAAATGGCAGACCTGGGGGCTTCATTTGACTCACCCTGAACTGGAGAAATCCTTCTGGAATGTTGGTACAATTCTACTCTATTGCCAGGAAGGAAGATGACAGTGGGAATTTCCTAAGGACATTCCCCTCCACTGGTCTCCCTCGCCCAGTGCCTCTGCCACCCCTGTCACCTCTGCCCAGCCGCACCCCAGCCTCCCCCATGCCCACTCTGGACACATTCCACCCCCAGATGTGCACCTACTCCCAGACAAGTCACCAGCAGACTCCAGTTCTCACCCAACACCAGTGCCCGTTCATGTCCTCAGCCCTTTCCACTCGTGCTAGGGCTTGCCCGTGAATCTCCAGCAGAAGATTCTGTGACTGTGATCCTGACTCCTTACTCCCTACCCCTCCAACTACCCAAAGTCCTAGGGAGTGAAGGGAGCACCCATCTCTGATAAAAACAAAGATGACAACAGCAGTAACAACCATAGCCCACACTTACTGATACCTACCACGTGCTAGTACTGTTTTATATTTAATTTTATTAATCATCACAGCACCCCTGTGCAGTAGGTACTACCATCTCCCCATTTTACAGATGAGGAAACTGAGGCACTGGGAGGTTATGTAACTTGTGCAAGTTCACACAGTGGGAAGTGGTGGGGCTGGGACTTGAACCCTGGCCACCTGGGCATTGTATACAGTCCCTGGGGTCCATGTTGCAGGGCAAGTCGTGGAGGGGTTGGAATAAAATAGTAGCAGAGCCTTTTAGAGTTTGCCAGAGGCTTTCACCTGAATCATCTTCCGTGATCCTCCCTGCCACCTTCTAGGGCAGGTGCTCTTGTTCTCTCCGTTATCAGATGGGGAAACTGAGGAGCAAAGAGGTGAACTGGGGAGGCCGGAGGCCTGGGCTCTGAGGGGGAGAGGGGATAGACCTGCCACAAGAGTTAAGGCGTGGCCGGAGGGACCACACTCCTCGCCATCAAGCAGCTGTCCACCTTCCCCAGAGTCAGCCCCAGATGGACACTTCCGACTCCTGCCCCCAGGCCCTAGGTGACCCGTCCCCAGCAGGCCAGCAGACTCACCTGGTTCACCCTTGGGCCCTGGCAATCCGTCATGCCCATCCTTCCCTGGGGCCCCTGGCAGGCCCGGCATCCCGGCGATCCCATAGCAGTCTGTGCCAGCTTGGCCCCCAGGCAGCAGTGCCAGGAAGAGCAGCAGCAGGTTTGGTACAAGGGGGGGCCAGGAGCAGGACCCCATGTCCATTTGGGGGAGGAGCTGGATGGGGAGAGAGCTGAGCTGTCCCCCAGCCCCTGGCCTGCCCTCCTCACCCTCTCTCTCCCCAGGGGCCGTCCTTCTCAGCCCTCAGGAGCTGACCTCCCTTCCCCGGCCCCTCGCCCCTTGGGACCGCACAATGGATGGGGAATGGGGCCTCTTCTTCAAGCTCAGGCCCCGGCTTAGCGGAGATGGGGACCCTCCTTCCTCTCACAAATCAGGCTGTCCCTGGGGCCACGTTTCAGGAAGTGGCAGCGGGGAAAAGCTGCCATTTGCCCTCACCTGGACAGGTGGGAGGTTTCTGCTCTGGTCACAGAGATGTCCTCAGATCTGCTTCCCCTCTCCAAGGCAGGAGGACAGTGTGTCAGCGTGGACACAGCAAGAAGGGCCTGGGCAGAGTGCGCTGTCCCCTCCCCTCCTCTCCCCAATACCACATCCCCTTTCCTATAATTTTTCCTGACTCAATACTTTCTCTTGGGTGCTGAGCCTGGCTGACCGCAGTGAAGTCCCTGTGTCCCTCCACCTCCAGGTCATGAGTGTATGAAATGAGGAAATGTCCGCTGCCCCGGGTCTGCTGAAGGGTGCGTATATGTGTGTGTGCGTGTAAACATCAGCCGCCTGGGCAGACTTCCCCTAGAGTCGAGTTCAACCCAGCTAATGCCCATCCCTGTTTGTTGCCATTCACTGTGCCTGAGACCCCGTTGTTTCACAAGATCCCTAAGGGGAAGTTATAATTCCCCCTGTACAGATGAGGAAACTGAGGCTTAGGAAAGTGAAAACCCTTGCCCAAAGTCACTTAGTGAATGGTTTCTTGGGTCCAAAGCCTTGTTCTGACCCCTCTGCTTAGCTGCCCTCACTTATTCTAGAGACTTCCATATGCCCCCTCCCATTTGCCTTACTTGGGGGTGGACATCCAGGGCAAACTTTGACAGCAGGCAGCCTGCTGTGGCCGACAGTTTCCTCTGGCTACAAAGTCAGCGGCCTTGGCTTCTCCTTCCAGCCCTGCCACTCCCTAACCCCGAGGCCATCAGCAAACCACTGGCCCCTAGGTCTCAGTCATCCCATCTGTATACTGGGTGGTGGGGGAGGACCAGGCTTTGCATGTTGGTGCCTCTTCCTTTGCTGGGGCCCCTGATGATCCCACCTTCCCTGTCAGTACCCCCTCCCTCACCTCCATCCCTGGCCTCTCGTCTCAGAGCCTATTATGGCTAGTGAGGGGTTGCCAGTTGAGGCCAGGCTGGCAGAGCTGAGAGAGGCCCCTCCTCTCTTTCTTCTCCTCACATGAGATTCCGGAGAGGAAGGAGGTGATGGGCAGTGGAGGGTTCCAACCCTGATTCCACTCCTGCCACCCATGTGGGTGAGTGGTTTGATCTCCCCATGCACTGATTTCTCCTCTGTAAATGAGGGTTTCCAATAGCTTCCACGCAGAGCAGTGCTAATGCATACACAGTGCTTAGCCCTGTGCCAGCCATGAGCAGACTTCCGAGCCCTGCCCCTGCTTTGCTGGGTGACCCTCAGGGCCTCAGTCTCCCCAGCTGGCTCTCCACCCTCTGGCACAGGGCTGCAGAGTGTGCAACAAGAGCAAGAACGTGAATGTACTTGGCCCTGGAATTCCCAGGTGGGTGGAGGCTGGAGAGAGCAGAAAAATTCCAGCATTATGGGGGGTGGGGGACCCTGCCGATGGCACCCAGGCCTCTCTCCCATCTTCGGTCCTCTCACCTCCTTCGCGCCTGGGTCCGGCTTCTCCAGCAGGTGGCAGCCTCAGCCCGCGCTCAGCCCGCCCCTGCCCCGCCCGCCTGGGTTGCGGCTGGGTCCCCTCCTTTCAGAGGGGCAAGTGATTTGCCTCTGCAAAGAGGGGTGGGTATGGGTGGAATTTAGGGTAAGAAGCAGCAGGGCACTCCCCGCACCCGCCATTTCTTTAGCCTGGCCTCTCCAGCTTCTTACGGGGCCCTCGACCCCTGACATTGTCTTTGAGCCCCGTTGCAATGAAAGAAGCCCTTCACTTTGGGGTCAGGCAGACCTGGTTTAAATTCAGGCCCTGCCACTTTCTGGCAGTGTGACCTTGGGTAGATGTCTCCTTTCTGTGAGCCTCAGGGTCCTCATCGATTTTGCTGGGATTAAATGCATCCATGGTTATAAAATGTCCAGCACACAGTAGGTGCTCACAGATCTGTTTCTCTTCCCAGTCCGTGGGTGTGTGTGTTCTGGGTGGGCAGGGGGCTGAGGAGTCCAGAACTGCTCTGGGGCTGCAGAGCTTTACTCTCTTCTTCCTGACCCCCGACGGCTGTTGATGGACCAGGGCCCCCCTCCAAGTGGGTCTTGAGTGTGTGGGGAAGGCGGGCGTGGAGGTTGTGGGTACGTGAGGACTCGGAGATCACAGGCGTTTCTAAGGCACATGCATGTCAGAGGGAGAGGAGGGTGTGTGCACCTTCGTGTCAGGGGTGTGTCTGGAACACGTGTGTGTGGAGAGCACTACTGATGGTTGATGGGGGCACGTGGGTGTACGAGGTGGGTGTGCACGGGTATGACGCACGTGTATCCTTGAGTGCATCTGTGGGTCTGGAGGCGTAAGTAGTGCGACCAGGGGTGCAGCCGGTGGGTTGCAGGGAGTGGGTGGGTGGGTGAGGAGTAGACGAGTCTTGGTCCAGGAATGTGCGTCCACGTGCATCTCGGGAGGTGTGTGTGCAAGTGTGATGTGTATTCTTGTGCGTGTGTGTTCACACGTGAATGTGTGCAGCACAAAGGTAAAATCGGCTTCCTTTGGGAAAAAGCACAGGACACTGGACATTTTCAGGACTGAACTTCTGGTCGCCTTACTTTTCTCACATACGAAGGGCATAGTGGGGCTTTTTGCTTCTGAGCAGCACCCAGACAGGCTAAGTGGGACCCTGGGAATGCACCACAAACATTCCAGACCCTCCCAGTCCCCAGCCCAGGTGGGATACCCAGCAGGCAGCAGCCCCAGCCTCTGTGCCTGCCGGGGTAGAAGTCCAGCGCTGGCCTCGGGAAACCTGGCTTCAGGAAGACTTCTGGATGCCCTTGGATCTGCCTTTCTGGTTGAGCGTTGGAAATGACACGTGTCAATTGTCAGGCGTGTGTCTGTGGAGGCTGGCTAGGGTAGTAGGTAGACACACAGCCTTGGGCGTCAGTAGGACTTGGAGTCAAACCCCAGCTTCTCCCCTTACACACTAACCTTGGGCTTTAAGTTTGTCCCAGCCCCCTAGCCTCAGTTTCAATATCTGTAAAATAAGGTCATAATATCCACCTCAGAGCTCAACTGTAAAGATTAAACAAAGTATAATTAAGGCTAAAACGTATGTAACCCTTACTATGCACGAGGCACTCCTCCGTAATTTTCATATATTAAATCATTTAATCCTCTCAACAACCCTTTGAGGAAGGTGCCGTCAGTATTCCCACTTTACGGATAAGGAAACTGAGATTCACTGAAGTAACATAAAATGCACATAATTGGACAACTAGTAAGTAAATGGTGGCCCAGGATTTGAGGCCAGGCCGATGAGGCTCCCAGGACCTGCTAAATATTTATTGTAAAATATTAAATGCAGGCCTGGCCTGTAAACACTCAGTAATTGTTGTCATTCTTAAGCCTCCCTCCCAATGGCCAGGGTAGCAACTGAACTTCAAGCTCAGCAGACATGGACTCAGGTATTTATTCCAGGAAGAGCTCCAAGAAATGATCTTCCTTCAGGCAGCTAAAGCAACAGCACCCCGACTTTACAGAGCAGGGCATAGACACCAGAAAGGTGGAGTGAGTGGGTCAGGGTCACACGGCAGGAAGCGGAGGCCACGGTGGGGAGGGGCTCAGGTGGATGGGAAGATGAGGAAGCCGCTAAAGACACTGTCGGCCTCTGAACCCTGGTAAATGCGGCCCTTGTTGGGGTCTTTTTCAATCCAGACCTGGTCTCCCTGCTGGAGCTGGAACACCGTACCCCCGGACACCACCTGGAAGAGTCCTTTGCTGTTGGTGTCACAGAAGCCCAAGGAACGCTGGACTTGGCCCCTCCCAAAGGACACGATGGACAGGCAGATGTCCCACTTGGACACCACCTGGAAGGTGAAGTAGTAGTAACCCGGCACAGAGCAGATGAACCGGCCCGAGTGGCTCTGGTATGGGGTCTCCTGGTTGGTGATGACCGAGTCAAAGATGACCACGTTGCCGCCCATTGGAGGGTTCCGTCTCACGGCCGAGAAGGCCGGCTGCAGCTGGTTCTGGACGTTTCCTGGGTTGCCCTTGGTGCCCTTCAACCCTGGGAGGCCAGGGGGCCCCAGGGGGCCGCTGGGCCCTGGGTAGCCCATTCTGCCAGGTTTTCCAGGGTGCCCAGGCTCTCCCTGGTCTCCTTTAAGGCCACGGACGCCTGTCCGGCTACCAGGGGCCCCTGTGGGGAGAAAGGCCAGATTGGGAGTGAGAGTCCCAATCGGTCTAGTGTCCTTCAGACCCCAGGGAGGTGGCTGGGACCCCGGATGGCTGTGCGATAGAGGATAGGGGGAGTGTCTGAGCCTTCAAGACATGGATTCTGACTGGCTGTGCGTGACCTTGGGCATGTGTCTCAACCTCTCTGAGCCTCAGCTTCTTTATCTGTAAAATGGAGACATATGTGAACAGGCACTTGGGAGTGTCAGGTTCTGGGAAAAGCAGTCCACTGGCTTCACTGTACTTCTGCTCACAGCCGTGCACTCCACACTCCCTCCAGGGCACTGACCTTGACTTCTTCAGATTCAGGGACTACATATAGGATGCCTGTGTGCAGATTGTTTGCAAATGCCGATGCAGATCTTTCTGGTCTGCTATGGACTGGGAGGCTCAGGGCGATTACACGAGACTTTCCTTTCCTGCTCTGGTCGTGCCCTCCTCCCTTTCCCTTCACCCTTAGCCTTTTTTCTAGAACATGAGAGTTTCTGAAGCCTGAAGGGGCAGGGAAGGGGGAAGCAGGGACAGAGTTGTGGGGAAGCTGGAAGCAAAAAAGATAGTTGCCATGAATTGATCCCTCTCAATGTGCTAGGTGGGGTTATTTCTCCATTTTACAGATGAGGACACTGAGTCTCAGAGAGGATCGGTAAGTCGCTCAAGGTCACACAGCAAGACAAGGGCTCCTGAGTCTAAAGCCAAGGGCATTAATCTTTCTGGTAACTGAACAAAGACCAAGGACTGAGCACAGCTTTGGGACCTTTCATATTCCTTGCTTGCAGTGACCCACTGTCCAGAGGAGGAAGGTGAGGCCAAAGAAAGTGGACCCGGGCAGTAAAGGGGATACAGAGAGGCCACCGGGGCCTGTGGACATGGCCTTGGAAGAAGGCTAGGCCCCCCTCAGCCCCTGGGACTTAGTGCAGACTGGAGAGGCTTCATGTGTGGGCCCAGGTGGACTCCTGTTTCTCAGTGCCGTCCCGAGCCTCCACCCTGGTGGCCAGGCGAAGCCCGGGGATGAGGGGCTGGGGTCCAGAGGGAGGGCTTACCCTGCTCCCCTCGCTCCCCCTTGAGGCCTGGCCGTCCGGGTCGGCCGGGTATTCCTGCGGCCCCGTCCCTCCCATCCTGTGCTCGGCAAACGTCCTGGGTCACCGAAGAGGCCAGGGATATGGCCAGCACACCGATCACCAGCCAGCCCCAGGGGGCTTCCATGGTGTCACTGTGGAGACACGGGCAGGGCCTGGGCAGGCTGGACATCACACACTCATGCACATCCAACACCCACACTTGAACCCACCAACCCCGCCCAATTCTATCTGTCTATCTATATATATCATCTCCCCGACCACTGCACACCCACCCCCTCGAGGGTCTTCAATGTCCACCCTCCATCCAGCTCCAGGGACCCCAAACACACACACAGAACCACAAACTCACACAGATACACACATGCAACTGAACATACCCATATAGTTACACACCCAGACACACGAACACAGCTTTTCGCTCACGCATCTACACGGCACAATAAGCAAACTCGAAAGTCCGCCACGCACTCCTGGACACACAAACTGACACCCAAACTGACATGACCCCCCCCACTCACCTGGACACACACGGTCATACACCCCTACAGATGAATGAACAAATATTTATTGAGCGCCTGCTCCCTGTTTAATTTATACCCTCTCACCCAGATGGCAGATCTGTGCACACACACCAGAATTCACAAACACCTGACACACACGTCTGCTCCCTCCTGCACACACTCGGCCCCTTTCAGCACCCACTGGAGGACAGAGGGCTGACTGCCGCCCACTATCCCTTCGTGGGACCCCTCTGCTGGGCTCTGGCACCCGCAGCCTTTTCCCAGCTTCTTGTGTTTTGCGGGGGGCAGGACCCAGGAACTTTGGTTACAGCTGATGGGTCTGTCACTACCTCCCCCCTCTCCCAAGCCCCTGGAGTTAAGGTCCCCCCACTCACTCATTCTGGGTCCCCGCCACCTCCCGCAACACTGTCCTGGCACAGAACCAGCCAGCAGAACTCTGCCTCCCTCCCTGCCCGGTCCAGCCTCCTGGGCCACCGCTCCTGGTTCCCTGAACTTTACAGCTACCTCCCTGTCAAGCGCTGGCCTCACCTGCGTCTGGTCGTCAATGCACTGGATACTCCCGTCCTTCACCCAGGGACCCCTGTGGGACACCCAGCAGGGCGGTGCTGGCCTGTGGCCAACTTTCACATCCCTTCCCACTTCCTCTTCTCCTTGCCTGGAACTGCCCTCAGTGTTGTTCTAGGGCCACAGGCCTGCAAGGGACATTTTGAGCAGACCTCAGCAAGACTGGGACATGGGACATTCTACCCCAGCCACAGATGGTGTGGGGACAGGGACAGCAAGGCGGAAGTCTGCCAGTGGGGCCGTGGTGGGGATACTGGGCAGGGCTGTGAGACCCATAGAGGCCTAGAACACCAGGGCAGAAGGAACCTTTACAAAATCAGTAACTTGGAAGACTTCTTTGTGATTATGAAAGCAGCATGCATTCATTGCCAAAGCTTGGAAATACAGAAATACGGAAGAAAGAAGAACAGTGCAGTAGTAATGGGAAGCTCAGTAATCAGCTTCCTAGACCTGCCACTTCCTAGCTACATGTCCTTGGAAAGATACTTAACCTCCTGCGGTCTCAGTTTGTTTGTTCGTAAATTGGAAACAACAGATTCTACCTTGTCGAATATTATAAAGTTTTAATGACATAATACATATACAAAACAGTGGACACATGGTGACCACTTAATAATTAGCTTTTATCAACATTTAAAAATCAGTGACAAAAGCCCATCTAGAGAATTGCTGTTAACATTTGGATGGATCATCTAGCCTTACTCACTCTCACTGACGGGGTGCTCACTACCTGTCAGCACAGCTCACTTTGTCATTGACAGCTTGGACCCGGAGAATGTTTTTCTTTAGATTGAGTGATTCTGTCTCCTCCAGACTGGAGACCAATGTGTTCAGGCCTGGGCAGACCATGTCTTTCTGTTTCTTCCCATGACCATGTCTTTTGTCGTCGTTGTTGTTTTGTTTTGCTTTCCAGAGGGAGGAGGAGAGGAAGAGGAGGAGAAGAGGGAGGGCTATTGTACCTGGGCAGGTGAAGACAGTCTAGGGCCAGGGTTTTGAAGCCTTTGGGACTCCTTTTTCATTTGCAATCTTGTGTGACATACGATATATATGCAACAAATCTAGACGGGGAGGCTCTGGTTTCAGGGTGGGGACCCAGAGCTCCTCCTGCTATCCCTCTACTGCTCCCCAGGATTCAGGGGCTTTTAGGGGAACTAGAATTTCTCTATGACCTTGGGCAAGCCACATCACTTTTCCAGACCTCAGTTTCTTTGTCTGTAAAATGGGGATGATACAGTCCCCTCGGTGAACTGCCGAGGGATTATATGAATATATGAGGAAGTTTATACTGTCAAAGTCATCATTATGAATAATATCTGTGTGACCTTGGGCAAGTTACCTAACCTCTCTGAGCCTCACTTTCTCAAGATGAGAGAGTGGTGGGAAGCAGAGAACGGCAGAGGCGGCATGAGGGAAAAGCAAATACTGTGAAAGACTTCTCAAAATATAGTTTTCCAAATATTAAATACACAATTCATGTAGAAATACATAGTGAGCTCATGGGAGTTTTCTTTGTAGCTTATAAATGAAGGAACAAAGCTAGTGCAATGAAGGATATGAGAAAATAATTTATATATACCTATATATGGTAAAAAAGATTCACTAAAAACAAAAACAACAATAACCCCAAAACCAAGAATTTTGGAATATTCATAAGGTTGCTAAGTTACATACAAAACTGGTTAATGTTCTATAGGGCAATAAAATCCTAACGTTGGGGCTATCTTCTGTATTGGAAAGAAATCATTTGCATCTCTACCAGACAAAAATAATTGGCAACTTATCAGTTTTGTACCAGCTAACAGCTATCTTTATAGAGCCTGGGCCCTAATCAATAGTAAATAATAAGTCAAGCAAAGTGACATTCCCCTGGAGTGTCAGATGATCCTTAGGAAGGCTTGTTAGACACTACTCGAATTTGACTTTGAAAGGACACCAGTTATCTATTTGCCTTATTTCCAAGTGTTGGATGATTTCACTTATCAGGCTGTTACAAGAGTATAAACACTTCCCAAGAAATAAAAGACATCGATAGTAATAAACATATCATTAGTGTGAAAAGTAATGGGTTGGCAATAGCCCTGTGAATGTCACAGTTGGGACACCTTCAATCAGAGGGGATGGCGGTCTCTTCCTTTTCTCCAGAGCTCAGGCTCTTGGAGGGGAGGTAGGAGATATAGGGATGAGAGGAAACCCCTTGTCATGCTTGTGAGGTCAGGATCCAGGAGCCCCATCCCACAGTATAGCCAAGGGTCTAAGGAATAACCAGAAAAATAATTTCTAAATTACTCAAATTCCTTATGGTGGAGTCACATCTCACTCAAGGGCTGTGTTCCAAAATCAGCGTATAAGGCAATAACTGTAAATGGTCAGTGTTACCCTTGGAAGAAATTCTTAGGAAAGCGGCATGTTGGAGACTGTATTACCATTTCGGGATACTTCTATGCTGTCACTTTTAGCTTTGACATCGGAACAGATTTCTTGTTCTTCAGTTGCATATCAGTTGGCTAATATATACCCCCTTTTTCAAAAAAAAAAAAAAAAAAAAAAGAAAGAAAGAAATTCAATCTTTAAAGTTTAGAGTTGTACTCAGTGGTGAGGCATTTAGACCACGAGAGGCTCTGGATTTGAGGCAGACGTGGGGACTGCAGGAAAACGTTCCAGAATAGGCTCCTTGAGGGTCTGGAGTGATGGGCAGCATCCCTTACCTTATTTTCATCGGTATCATTAGCTCTTTCTCACTCTGAATTTTACTAGGCAAAATACAGATAGTCAAATGTGCATATAATGTAACTCTGAAGTTCTTGTATTCCTTTCTTTTAATTAAAAAACATTGAGGTATAATTTATATACGGTAAAATGCACAAATCTTAAGTGCCCTGTTCAATGGCTTCTCATGTAAATGAAGATATCCTTTACCACCACCCAGATCAAAATACAGAACATTTCCATCACCCCAGCAAGTTTTCTCGTGCCCCTTGTAGTACAGTCAGCCCTCAGCGTCCGAGGGTTCTGCATCCACAGATTCCAACAACCGCGGATCAAAAATATTTGAAAAAAATTCCAGAGTCCCCAAAAAGCAAAACTTGAATTTGCCTTGCGCTGGCAACTATTTACATAGTATTTACATTGTATTTACAACTATCTACAGAGCATTTACATTGTATTAGGTATTATAAGTAATCTAGAATGGATTTATAGTATAGGGGAGGATGTGGGTAGGTTATCTGCAAATACTTCTCCATTTTATAGAAGGGACTTGAACACCCTCGGATTTGGGTCTCCGAGGGGATACAGGGGTGTCCTGGAACCAATCCCCTGCAGATACTGAGGGACAACTGTACTCCCCCCTCCCCGCAATGTGACCAGCGTTTCGACTTCTCTCACCATGGGTTATTTCTGCCTGTTCTTGAACTTCACGTAAATAGAATTGTGCAGTGGGTGTCTTTTGCGTCTGGCTTCTTTCATTTCACGTGCTTGTGAGATTCAGCTGTGTTATTACTCGTGTCAGGTCGGTTTTATCGCTGAGTAGTACTCCACTGCATGCATGCAGCGCACTTCGTGTAGCCCTTCTCCCGTTCGTGGATATTTTCCGTTATGATGAAGAGAGCTGCTGAGAACATTCTCGTACAATCCTCCTCCTTGTGCCACCCTGTGAACGGATGTGCTCAAATCCCTGTTGTACTGTTTGAACCCCAAGAAGGGACATGGAGTTGACGTGGATACTCCTTCCTCTCCCATCCACTGCCCCACACCTCTCTCTTCCACTCCCTCTCCCTCAAAGACACAAACCTCCTGGACCCTCTACCCGATCCGCTTGTTCTCCTTTTCCCAGCTCTTTATTATGGAGATTGTCTTAATCTTGGCTTCCTTGTGAGATCCTTCTCCTCCTCTGGGGCCTTCTGAATCTCTCCTTCCATTCTCCTTCCCTCCACCCAAAAGATCAGGGTTTTTTGGGGGGGGAGGTTTGGGAATTGGGGAGGGAGCTGTCAGAAACTGCTACACGTTTTCAGTGCATGTTCTTTATTCTTTGCCTCTCTCGGCAGATAAAAGAGCTTTGGGGGATTGTTTTATGAAAAACGGAGGGCATTGTAGAACAAGAAATGATTTATTGTGGAGACGGAGACAGCGTGGGTTCAAATCCAGCATCTGCCTCCCTTTTGCTCTTGCATGAGAGAACTCCTGTGTCTGGGGAATGGCAGTGACCCCTTGGACTGGGACAAGGTTTCTGATCAGTGTGGCTTGAACCTGGCAGGTGGCAGGCACTTAGCAAAATTCCCACCTGCTGCTCAGGGGGCCATGCACGGAGACCAGTTGAGAAGTTTGCGGGGAAAATGTAAAAAGAAGACCAAACACAGCACAAATGATTTTGCGGGGAGAGTAAGAAAAATACGAAGAAGACAAGCTCCCCTAACAGCTGGCCACAGCTGGAGACCAGCATCCTGGCTGCCCAGGAGGAAGCAGCCAAGCCTGCAAGGGGCCAGGTGGAGCCGCTCTGGGAGAAGTTCCCAACGTGTAGATCACAGACCGCAGGTCGAGCTGGAAAGGCGCTAATGGAAGCCACCAGGCATGCAGGCAGATGAGAGTAAAAAGATTAAGAGGATTAGGAGAGAGTTTGGAAAACAAACAGTGCAGGCTGTGAGAGCCAGCAAGGAGGACAGGCCTCTGCCTGGTGGGGGATGGGCCCTGGGTCCCCAGGCCCTGCCTGGACTCCACAGCCAGGAAATGCGGCACCCAGAAGGCCTGGATAATGCGAGCTTCAAAGGAGCTCACACAGATGCAAGGGGAGTAGCCAGGGGAAAGCCCCACCCTACCCCCACCTTTAAATCCCTCGCCACCCTTCTTCCCCCTATCCTCCTCCACCACCGACCCCAGCTCGCCACGCAGAAATGACCTCCCTCATTTGCCCATCGCTTGGCCTGCAATTCCACTTTTACTCATTCTTTCCGTGGGGTAAGCTTTGCCTTCTCTGGGATGTTTTACAATTAAAGTTGTGTCTTAGTGCATTTGCAAGACGTTAATGGGCTCTACTTAGTGAGCCCTACTGCTAGGCTTAGTACTAGTGCTTAATACACTATCTAAAAATTTCATCCTCACAACCCCAGGGAGGTAGTACTATGACAAGCCATTTTTACAGATGAGGATCAGAGAGGGTAAACAATCCCCACAGGTCACACAGCCAGTAAGTGGTAGTGTTATTTCCACCACAGCAGGTACCTTTCTGAAGATGTTCACTGGCATCCTGCAGATCGGGGCTCTAAAACAGGAACTCTGAAAGGGAGAGAGGAATGGAGGAGATAAAAGTATTGGGTATGGGGACTCTGAAGGCAAGATTTGCCAGCTTCACAAATTTACCTCCCCTGTGCCAAGCGTTTCACATATATCATCTCACTTAATTTACACAGTATCCTTACAGGGTAGTATTTTGGTTCATTTTTAAAGATGAAGAAACTAAGGCTCAGAGAGGTAAAGTGACTTGCTCATGGGTCTAGAGCCTCCAGACTTAACAAATAAAAATACAGGATGCCCAGTTCAATTTGAATTTTAGATAAACAACACTATGCATAGGATATACTTATACTAAAAAAATTATTCATCCTGTATTTTATCTGGCAGCCTACATAGGTCACACAGCCTGTGGGTGACTATTCTCCCCACTCTGCCTGGCTCACTGGGAAGCCTATCTTGGTAGGAATATGGGGGCTGAAGGGGATGCTTGTCTCTGCCTCCCAGGGGAAAGGGGAATAGGTGCCTTCATCTCCGTCTGGGGGCCGAGATCACTGCTCTTGTGGGCGAGCCAAGAACCCCAGCCAGGTTCTCCCACTGTGACCCCCCCATATCATTGCCAACTCTCTCCCTGCCCCAGACTTTCATCAGGAGAGGCCACTATGGGTGGAGGTAGGGAACTTGGGTTCTACTCCCAGCTCTGCAGGGTGTCCATGGGCAGATCACCCCTCCCCCTCCGGGCCTCAGTCTCCCTATTTGTAAAAAAGAGGGAGGAGCTGAATCAAAGCAGTAGTTCCTTGGGTCAGAGTCACCTGGGGGAGCTGGTCAAGGGTACCATTGTCGGAGCTGCATCCCTACGTACTGCATTAGAATCTGTGAGGTGGGGCTTCTGCCGTTTTCATAGGTGCCCTGAGCGAGCTGAGACAGGCAGCCCAGCATCTTTCTGGAGCTCTGACAGCACCTGAGGGTCTCTCCAATCTTGACAGGTGGGCTGGGCCTGCCTTCTTCATCGGACAAGTGGGGAGCAGGTGCTGAAGTGTCTAGAAATGTCTTGATGAAGTAGGAGAAGGGGGGGAAAGCCCAGGTTTGTTGGGTTGGGTGGGGGTGGGAGGGAGGGAAGGTCACTAAATCTCCCTGGGGGCTGAGACAATTTCCATCCTGGGAATTCAGAAATATGTCTTACATCTGAGTAGAGATTTATGTTTTACACAGCCCCTGCCTGCCTCACATGATTCCCCGCCAGGGGACTGGCGAGACTACTGTTGTCAGCCCCGGTGAACTGATGGGAAGACCGAGGCTCAGAGAGGGCAATCAGTTTCCAGTGTTACACAGCAGAGCTGGTCCAGTCTCCTGTCTCTGGGGCCGGGACTCCGCCACCAGCCCCACCCTAAGGCGGTCCTGGAAGATGTCCGGGATAGACAATGCCCTGCTCCTGAGGCTCTGCTTTCTTCAGTGTGACGTTCTGAGCCTCTGCCTCTGTCCTGCCAGCCCCTCACAGCGGGCAATTGTCCTACACTTCCCTACCTCAGGTCCCATCTCCTTCCTCCTTTCCCTGAACGGGGGCAAGCCCAGGGGCAGAGCCTGGCATTTGGGCGCAGGTCTGCGGTGATCAGCTCCTACTCATTTTTCCACCCACAGGGCGGCTTCGGAATTTGGGCTAATGACAGCTGCTTCAGCCTGTTTCCTTCCCCTCTTCCCAGCCCTCTGCTGATTACAAATAAACACCAGTCTACACGGGAGAGTAATTAACTCTCCAACGTGGGGGGAACTAATCAGCCTGGAGTTTGCTGCAGGTGGGAAAAATGAAGGCTTTTCCTAAGTATATGCAAATGACACCCCTAGTATGCAACCCACCCTCTCAGGCTCCCAGGAAAGGCTGTCAGAGCTGCCGGCGCCGGCTGCTGAGAAGGGAGAGGCTCTGGGAAACGGTGGCCCCAGCTGCAGGGGTCCTGGGCTGTCAAAGTTAGGGAGCTTGGAGGGGTCAGCGTAGGAGTAGGGGGCTCACCTTCGGGGCTCCCCGGCACACCTGCTGTCCTTGTGTCTGGAGCTCTGCGGGAAGGCAGGAGAAATAGGCTCAGGGCTCAGAGAGGACTGGCTTTGAATCACACCACTGGTCCTTGCTTATGTGACCCTGGGCAAGTCACTCCCACCTTCCTGAGCCTCAGTTTTCTCATCGAAAGATGGGGATACAAAGACACTTTTCAGGCTTGTACTGAGAGTTGGACAGCACACAAAGTGTCTAACATGGCCTGGCATTTCAGTGTTCAGTAAATGGGAACTCTTACCAGAAAGCATCAAAATATGCCCGTGGCATCCCTGTGGGCAACGGACTCCTGAGTCAAGGCTCCGCCCCCTTGGGGGGCTCATCCTCTCCCAGTCTGTCTTTCAGGGCTGCAGTCAGTCTTGTGACATGTGACTTGAAAGGCTTCAGGAATGGTCCCTCTATTCCCAGGTACGTTATTTCTCCTGCCTTGCCTGTAATTCTGGACCAGGACTAGGGAACGAGAGTAAGGCTCCCAGGGAGGAAAATTTAAGGAGGTGTTCACTCAGGACTCTGTGAGTGCAGAACCGATCCCGAGAGTGAACACCTCCTTAAAATGTGTGCCCTGGGCACCTCACTCACCTCATCCTGGTCCAGGCTCTGCTGAAACCCCACATTTGTCAAACCATCTCTCAGAGTTAAGCATTGTCCTTTAAAGTGCAGGGATGGGAGAGGGGAGCAGGGAGAGGGGCACGAGGAAATTTTTTGGGTGATGGAAATATTTTATATCTACACTGGGGTGTCAGGTACACGGGTGTACACGTTTGTCAAAACTTACCAAATGGTACATTTATGTGTATTTCACTGTATATATATTTTACTTCCATAAAACATAATTTTAAAATAAATAAAATGTAGATATCTTCTGGGAGACATCACACATTAATGTACAATGATGATGATGACCAAGGTGGTCATCCAGCCTCTGCTTGTATACCTCCGGTGACGGGGAGCTCACCACCAGTGGAGCTGGGACATCACTTGTTTGGCAGTGGAACTAGGATTCGAAGCCAGATCTGACTCCAGAGTCCAAAGCCTTGGCCTCTACTCTACTGACTGTTCCAGGATTGTCTGTGCTCAGGAATCATCATGAGGGTTAAGTGAGGTGTGATATATGAAATGTTTGTCACATATTGTGAGATATTAAGAGCTTCTGCACATCTGGAGACACTGGGGAATTGCACTTCCCCACCTCATCCTAGCAGTTAGGCGGGGTCTGGGACCAGTTCTGTGCAATGACATGTGAGCATAAGTGATATTGCTGGTGCAAATCCTCTAACACGCTCTTGGTCTGCTGCTGCTGTTGTGGAGTCCTCAGGTTGCGATGGGTAGAGCCACAGAATCCAAGTGGTCTGGCTCGCTGAGTGTCTGCATGGAGGACAACTGCCCTGCAGAGTCATCTGGACCACAACAGGCTTTGCAGGAGCGATGGGTAAATCTTGGTGGTGTCAAACCACTGAGGTGTGGGTTGTTTCTACAGCATAACTTCCTTCTCCTGACCCATACAGCACAGGATGGGCCTGACACAGAATGATAATGACATTGATATGGTTGCTGGCCTCATAGTCTGAACCACCCTCCTCCTCCTCTTCATTTTCAGGCTGTCGTTGTCATTGACAACACCCTCAAAGAATCCTTCAGGCTGCACCTGCCCCAGCTGATCCCCGTTGAGCTCCAGGGTCCTGTCCTCAGCCTGAGCTCTCCAGCACTGCCCAGACTTTCATCAGTTCTGTATTGTCTAGGCTGGGCTCCCAGAATTCTAATATGAAAAATACCCAGATTCACCTTTGGAGAGCTTAAATTCTGTGACAGGGAGGCAGATACAGAAATAACTCCCAAAGTGGAAGGCTTATCGGGTGCCAGACAGTGTAGAAACCCGAGGTGGGAGCTCCCAGTGGGTAAGACAAGAGTTACCCCAGTGCAGGAATCTTGGGAGACTTCTTGGAGGAGGAGGAAGAAGGTGGCCACAGCAACTCCCCTCTGGGTACTCATAGGCTCTCATGACTCAAGTTCCTTTACTTCCCACCGTGTAATGCAGAGCAGGCATCTTCCCTCCTAAAGCCTTGGTTGTCTCATCTGTAAAATGGGGACTATAAAAATACATCTTTATAGAGCTGTTCTGAGAATTGAACAAGTTAATATGTGTAAAGCGCTTTACTCAGTGCCTGGCATGTGGTAATAGCTCAATGAAGAGCTGTTTTTATGACCACATTTGACCTTTGCAACAACCCTGCAAGAGAATAGAAATAACTAGTATTGTCTCTGTTTCGCAGACGAGAAAAAGGAAGCTCAGAAAGGACAAGTGACTTGCCTAAAAACACACAGCTAAGAAGCGGCTGAGCGTGGACTGGGAGCTGTGCCTGCCTTTCACCAGAGCCTGTTTGGTGTTAGGATTTGTGTCCTCACTGCTTCCTCTGCCTTGACCACATCTCCCACTCTTTCCATGCCGGACATTTGAGATTCCACTCCTTTTTTTTAAAATTGGGGCAAAATATACATAACAAAAATTTTTACCATTGTAACCATTTTAAAGTGTGCAGTTCAGTGGCATTAAATACATTTACATTGTTGTGCAGCCATCACCACCATCCATCTCCAGAACTCTTCATCTTCCCAAACTGAAACTCTGTACACATTAAACAGCCACTCTCCGTTCCTCCGCCCTCCAGCCCTTGGCAATCATATTCTTTTTTCTGTCTCTGTGAATCTGACTACTCTGTGTACCTCACATAAGTGGCATCATACAGTATTTATTCTTTCACGACTGGCTTATTTCACTTAGCATAATGTCCTCAAAGTTCCTCTGTGTTGTAGCATGTGTCGAAATTTCCTTCCTTTTTAAAGCTGAATAATATTTCATTGTATGTATTGTCCACATTTTATTTGTTAATATCTATTCATCTATTGATGGAACTTGGGTTATTTCCATCTTCTTGTTATAGTGTGATTAATGCTGCCTTGAACATGGATGTACAAATATCTATTAGAGTCCCTGCTTTCATGAGACCCTACTATTGCCACCATCTTGGGGGGCCACTTACAAAATACTGGATGTTATTTATTCCAGAAATACATAGTGCTTGCTCAGGGAAACTTGGCCAAGTTAATGGGAAGGAGCATGAAGAAGGAACTTGGGTTCAAAGTCAGCAGGTGCCTGGTTGCCTCGAGGCAACTTAAGCAAGGAGAGCTGCTCAGCCTCTGGCTTCTCCTTGTCTCCACGAAGTAAAGAAGTAAAGAATATGCCTGCTGTCTACACTGCCAGGCTGTTGTGGGCATTAGTGGGGGGCTTGGGGTGAAGGCACGGGTTTGGGAGGGAGAGCAGTGCAAACGGCCTTGGCTCAGCTATTTTCTCCCCTGGGAGATGGACTTCAAAGCAGCCCTCTCTAGGCACCCCCCCGCCCCACTCGATTTCTCCAGCCTCTTGGCTCCCAGCAGACAGCAGTTGCTGGGAGACCCTGCTGGGAGTTGGCACCCACTGGGGTAGGGGCTGGTGGAATCAGCACCCTTCCCTTTGTCCCCACCGTCTCCCACAGGAACCGAGGCTGCGGGGGTGGGGGGGGGTGTTTCCGGGGCCGGCTTGACCTGGAGGGGAAGAGAGGAAGCAAAAACTCCTGGGTTGGCCTCTGGGGCCAGCCTGGGTGTGGGTTCCAGGCTGCTGTTAGAGTCAGGCTGGGGCACTAGTTCTGCCCAGGCACCTAGAGGGGGCCCTGGCTTGGGGGCTGGAGACTGGGTGCTCGGCCAGGCTCTGTCTATGCTACCTCAGCCCCTCCCTTCTTTCTTGGGGTGTATCTTCACCTCTAACGAGCGCCATCCTGCCTGCCTTGTGGGGCTGGGGGCAGACTCCATGGGGTGATGCTCAAGAAAGAACATCCCCAAAGCCCGGCAGATCTAAGGGCATCAGAGTTCTGCTCGCGGGTGACCTGCTCAGGGCCCCCCGCAGACATCCCACAATAGGCAGGACTGGGTCTGAACTTAGAGACGTTTATGGAACAGAAAGAGGGCTGGCTGGGTAGCCTCTGCTCCCTCTGTAGCCTGCGTGCTGGCCTTGAGTCCGTGACACCATCTCGGGGCCTCAGCTTCCCTGTTGCCAAAGGCGATGGCAGTTAGCCGCACTGTAGGGCAGGCAGGGATTTAAAAAAAAAAAAAAAATCTCAATGTTCACAACTTCCCTGCCTGGGAGATATATCGTTCCCAGTTTACAGATAAGAAAACGGGGCCTCTGAGAGGTGATGTCATTTGCCCCAGGCCAAACACTAAGAGGATAAGAGAGCAGAGGTGTAAACTGGGTTTTCTGTGGCCTTGAGCGAGCACCTTTGCCTCTCTGAGCCTCAGTTTCCACATCTGTAAAATGGGAGTGGCAGTCTCTTCTGTGCAGGCACTAAATAATGGCAGGCAGTATAAGTCCTAGGAGGCCTGGCTGAGGTTTGAACCAGGCCTGCGTGACCTCTTGGACCTGCTCACATGCCAGGCTGCCTCTGTCACCTGAGGGGTGGGGCTGGGTGACTTCCAAGAGCCTTTGCAGCTTGGCTTGAATGTTCCCTGCCTTCAGCTAAGCCTCTGGATTCCTGGAAGGCCTCTGCCTGATTTCATTTACTCCGCCGCCTGATTTTACTCAGAACTCAGGCTTCAGGTCCCCGGGGCTGGTTCTGGCCCCCCCTCCCAGCTCTGTTTCCCAGAACCCAGGTGTGTGCAAGGTCTTCTGTGGCAATGAGGTGTCGTGACTTCCTAGGGCCTTCAGCCTCTGTGAAGGGCTAACTGGGGGTGCCTCTCCAGAGCACTCCCCCTTGGCTTCTCAGCAGGAGGGGGCGGCCAGGTTATTTTTGTGATAAAAGTTTAATAAATTGAAAGGCACGGTTTTCATTCTGTGGGTAATTAGCTGCCGCCGCTGCGCTCCCTCTTAATTGTCTCTCTCACTCCAGACGGGCGTAGATCAATAGGAAGCGGCCGCTGCATGGTGAAAGTCACAATTAATTAATTGTCGGGCACGTGTGTGTCTCCATCTCTGTCACATCAGAGACCCGGGGGCGGCAGCTGCCCACATTTCTGGCTCTGTTGGCCCAGCCCAGGCCAGAGCCCCCAGATGCATGTGACCACAAGCCACACCGTTCACACTTCCTGCCTCTCCCTCGGGCAGCAAGCCTTCTGGAGAAGGGGTCCCCTGAGACCCCAGGCTCGAGGGCCTTCCCTGACAGCCAGCATTTTCCTGGCACCCCACGCCAAATGCAGTCACCACTAGATCTTTGCCCAGATGCCTGTGCCCTGGTCCCCTGCCTCGTCCTCCAATCCATTCTCCTCCCTACGGTCTAAACCCGCAGCTTTTCTAGGTTAAAACTTTGGCTGTATCCTAAATAGTGGTTGGTTACCTCCGATGGTGGTGGGGGGAGGTACTGACTGGAAGAGAGAACATTCTGGGCTGCTGGGAATGGTCTCCACTTTTATTTGGGTGGTGGTTTCATGGGTGTATACCTATGTACTAAGCCATTTTTCTGTACACTTAAGATCAGTGCAAACCGTTAAACACGTGAGACCAATGTCCCTCCCTCATTCAGTACTAACAACTTACATTTATGTGCTAGGCATTGAGACAGGATGACGAGAACACGGCCAGAGAGTGATGGAACCACAGGCCCTGCTTAAACATCTCTTTCCTAATCTTCACCACCAGCCTTGGAGATAGGCAGCGTTATCCCTGTTTTACAGATGGAGAAACAGAGGCACAGAGAGGGCTTGGGAGGAGCTAAGGAGAGGGGAGAAGAGGATGGGGGCTGGAGAGGAAGGACCTGTGTACACTGGGGGCTTGTGTGCACCAGTCACAAGCTCGGTGCTTCACAAACCTCCACCGCTCCAAGAAGGCAGAGCGATATGTCCCATTTTACAGACAGGGAAGCTGAGGCTCGGAGAGACGGGGCCCCTAGTCTGAGGTCACACAGCCTGGGGTTGCTGAACTGGGTCTGGAACCTGGGTTGTCTCATTCCAACGTCTCTCTGAGCAGCAGATGTGGAGGAGGGGGAGGGAGGACAGAGAGAAGTGAGAGGGTAGTGGGGGCCTGAGGTGGGATGAGCCTCAGCCTGAGGTGGGAATACGCCCAGCAGGTGTGAGTGTGAAAGAGGTGGTGCTGAGGACACACACATGGGTGCACCCACACATATGCACACATATGCACACTCCTCACTACTTCTGCTTCACTCTAACCTTTCCAGTGGGGCTTCCTGCTGCTTCTCTGCGGCCAGTGAGACCAGCCCTCCCTCCTCTGTAAAGGCGGCCAGGAACCGCGTGGCCTGAGGTTTGCGGTGGCCTCACACTGCCTGGCACCCCGAGGGGCCTGGGTGAGGGAGCTGGGCCCTTCCTCTTTCTCCATCTCAGCCCGGCTCCCAGCCCCATGGCCACGCTCCTCTGCTCCTTCCCCAGCTGCTCGAGGCCCCAGCTCTGCAGGTGATGCTTGGCTCTGGGAGGGGTTAGGCCCCGGACCCCAGGGCCAGTGCTCCGTTCTGCCCCCACCCCTTTCCGCTTCCTCAGACAGGATCATCCACCCACCCTGGAGCTCAGGGCTTGACAAATATTGTAAGAACTTCCTCGCTGGTGGGGCAAGGTGGTGTCCGTCCTTCTGTCGCTGTTTCTTGGTGAGAGCACAGCAGTGAGTCCAGCCTCCCCTTCATGGCTGGTCGTCAGGGGAGGCCACCTCTGTGCTCCCGCCACCGGTGCAGACTGTCATTGAGCCTTTGAAGTGATGCCTGATTTTCCAGTCTGTCTGAAGTCACTGGCTGTTTATGCAGCAGCTGGTCCAGCAAGATCCCCCTCCCCCACCGCCGGACCTTTCCGTGACGGTGCCAGCCACCAGGGACTCAGGGAGACAGCCACTGGGTCTCCAGGGGGGTAGCGAGAGGAAGCCGAGATGCCATTTCTGTCCTCAGGGTCTTCTAGACTGAGTTTGCTTATTTTTTGTTTAAAAGTACAAAAAAAAAAAAAAAGTTTCCAAGAACCCTAATGTGCTGTTCTCTTCAAAGAAAAAGAATAAAGATTTAAAAAAATAATAGTATGGGCCAAAGGTAAAGCTTTAAATTTCTTTGAACATTTTAACTGCTGTGGCAGCTGCACAGGGGAAGGTGCTGGACTGGGACTCCTTTCATGGATGCTAATGTGTGGGACCCTGGGCAAGTCACTTCTCTCTGCTTATCAGATCCCTGATGAGGGTTGGACTGATTCTGCCCCACTCCACATTTTGGGAGCCTTCTTACAGGCTGTGCTGTTTGTTTTCTCCGAGACTGACTGCCACAGGCCACCTCCTCCTTCTCAATATGAAAGTCTTCTTCAGCCCAAGAAATTAGAGAGTGAGAGGGTGGAGGGGATTTTAGGGATCAGACAGGCAGGATGATCCCTCTCAGATGTGGGTGCATAAAAATCTCCATTTTGAGGATGTCATAGCTGGGGATCAGAGGGGTTAAGTAACTTGCCCAAGGTCACACAGAGAAGGAATCTGTAGTAGCAGGATTGAATCTGTGTCTTCTAGCTCCTCAGCCAGGGGCTTTTTCTCCCACCTCATTAAATAGTAGGAGGAAGTTCCCAGAGAACAAGGGCCACATTTATGTGACTTACTTTTTTCAGCTGAGGCCCCTGAGAGGGGACTTTAAGGGTGAGGACTCTGGGGTTGAACAGAATTTGGCCCTGCATCCACTGCTCCGTGTGTGTGACCTTAGGCAATCAATTTCACGTCTCCGAGACTCAGTTTCCCTAACTGTAAAATGGGGCTATTCCGTGTGCCTCCTTTGTGCACAGCTGTAAGAATAAAGGATAAGATGTGGTTCCTGGCACACAGGAGCCCTCCCTAAATGCCAGCAGCTCCTCTTGCAAGTCCTTAGCTTGGGGCTGGAGCTGCATCTGTTTCTTCGTCAAGCACTTGGAAAAGGAGGGCACCCGGGGCCAGTCTCCAGGGCCTGGCTGTCACATCTGCCTTTCACACCACACCCCTCCCACCAGAGCCCCTTCCTGGGAGAGACAGGCAGCCCACGGCAGGCTGTGCAGGAAATGTCAACCTCATCTCGCTAAGAGGTCTCTGCTGACGCTGATGAGACCCCTCCGGCAGGCAGAGTGGACAGGTTGCAGCCCGGGTCCCGGCCTTGCTCCCCCTGGATCTAGACTTTCTTGGTCTCCCTGTCACAGCACTGGCTCCAGCCCCTGGGAGGTGGCCCTGAATGTTGCCTGGGGCCAGGGGGCCGTCAGTCCGGGGGCTGGCCTTAAATGTAGCTGGTGGGTGGGCAGCTGGGTGGGCTCAGCCTCAAGCAAGGGGTGCACAGGGCAGGTGCCCGGTGGGTGTGGGCTCAGGGCTGGGAGACAGAATAAACTGGGTTGGAATCCTGACCCTGACTCAGCCACTCACTAGCTATGCGATCTTGGGCAGGTCTCTAAACGCACGTTCTTCAGCTGAAAGTGGGGACAAGGTTAATGCACGCCCCACAGGGCTGTTGGGAAGACTGCAACAATCTTCTAGTGCCAGCACCCGACACATGAACTAGGAACAGAATAGGTGGAAGATGCTATGAATATTGTCATGCTCTTGCCCTCACGGCTGGGCATGGGATTCATCCATCCATTCATTCATTTACTCTTCAATAAGGCCTTATTGTGCACTTAATATAGTGTGTCAGCCCAGTTCCAGGTACTGGGGAGACATCAGTGAACGTAGAAAAGGTCCCTGACCTCATAGAGTTGACATTCTAGTGGGAGTGGTCCAGAGGGGACAAAGGATGGGGCTGGGCAGCAGCAAGAAGTAGAAGAAAGGACACAGAAGACCTGTGTTCAAATCCTGGCTCAGCCACTAACTTGCTGTGTGACTTTGGACAAAGAGCTTCCCCTCTCTGGGTTTCAGTTTCCACATTTGCAAAACGGAAGTAATTGCCCAGCCTTGCATCACCAAGAGATGAATCTCCAACGAGGCACTAGGAGAATCCTCTTCCTGATCGGCTTCCTTACCATGAAAAAGAGGGCTGAGAAACAGCAGAGGACAGGTTGGTGCTGCCTGCCGCACTTCTACTCAACCTGGACGCCCCGCCCAGCATACCCCAAAGCTACAGACCTGGAAATGGCTGCCCCTCTGTTAAAGTCTGGCCCTAAGGTGGGGGCAGGAGCTCTGTATGTCTCCTCTGGCCCTAGAGCCTCCAGACTAGGACCTTGAGATCTTGTTTCTTCTAGTCACCCTCAGGGTGGGATGCTGGGGATCTAGGCAGCCTTGTTGCTGGAGAAGACCAGTGATATTCACTCATTCATTCGTTTGTTAGCAGTCACCCAACAAACACTCAACCAGCATTTACCATGTGGCAACCCCGTGTTAGGTACAGGAGATCAAGGGTGTGTCCATTTCTTTAGCCTCTGTGCCTGGCACTGGGGACAAAGTGATTAGTTGATTTATTCAGTGTTTAGAGACACCTGCCATGTTCCCTGTGCAGAGAGTCAAACAAATATTGAGGTCCTACTCTGTGCCAAGCACTATGACCGGTGCAGGAAACATAGACCCACAGGCTCTCTGAGCACGAGCTCTGAGTCAGGCACCACATGCGTGGGAGAACGGCAGCCTGCGTTTTGTATGCGGACATGAAACTCAGAGTCTCCCTGTGGCTAATGAATCGTCGGGCTTCACAAGAGAAGTGCGAGCAGACCCCCTTGTCCATGAATTTGCTAATTGAGCTCCTCCAACTCAGACATTAACCTGCATTACCATAAATACTGCAGAGAACAGCCATCCACAATTCATGCTCAGTGCTAATGGAGAAAATCAGTCGAGGAATAAAACTGAAATGGAATCATAAAACCTTATTTTCACCATTAATTAGAACCTAGTCTCCCTTAAATACCTTTTGCTAAATCTTTCTATAACACTCCAGGGCTGGAGAGAGGGGGTGGATGCCGACAGAAGGGAGAGGGCATGCAGTGGAGGCGGGGTGGGGGGCTGGAGGGGCTCCTGGGCGGGCTGGCCAGTCTGCTCTGCTTCGCTGGGGGCAGCCAGCCCTGGTCCCTGGCAGACAGAGGTGGGTTTTGGTGAGGAGTGAACCCAGCTCCACACATGGAGAAAAATGAGGAGTGGGAAGGGCAAGGTGGATGGACGGGCAGACAGATAGAAAGGCAGGACTGATCGACCCCCAGGTAGACAAAGGAAAGCACACAGACACTGAAAGACAGATGGGCAGCCGGCCTGACCGATAAGGGAGCTAATGAACAGACTGACAGACGATTGTGACGGCAGACTACAGGTGGACCGAGGGGTGGGAGGTCAGTCTGACCATTGGGAGGACAGGTAGATAGACCTAGTGGGAAAACAGAGGGGAAGACCAACGGATAGACAGACTGACAGCCAGATGGACAGCCAGACTGACCTACAAGAAGCCTGACAACCAACACGCAGACTGACAGAATCACAGGCCGACAGACGGGCACGGTGACAGTCCAAGAAGCAGATCAAGGGAGAGGCAGGTGGCCAGTCTGCCCACTGAGAGGACAGATGGACGGAAGGACTGACGGGCCGCGGGGAGTGGCGGCTGGAGTTGGGGCAGAGGCTGGGGTTGCTCACCCTCCCGAGATGTGCTTGGGGGGAGGGGAGGGGAGGAGGAGGCCTGGTGGGTGCCTTCCTCTCGCGTGTCAAGGCCTTGCGTGAGGGAGACTGGCGTGCCGGGTGCTCCCCTGGGCCCCAGGCTTCCCGGCCTCTTCCCCTCCTTCTCCTCACAGCCACATGCAGCGTCTGTCACGCAAGGCAGGAGGCTCGGAGCTGCCGCTGAGGTCTGCTCCATGGTTGGAGGCTGAGGACAGTGCCTGGACCCCTCCCTGCGTCACCTGGGCCCAGGTGTCTGTAAGGGGCTCAGATCCAGTGACAGGTCCTAGCCCTGGGGACATGGGGCGTTTTAAAGCCCTGGAGGGAGCCTTCTGGTCCGCTGCCCCTCTGCCTCATTTATACCCTCTAACCCTGGCCACAACTCTGTGTGGAAGGTTCTGTTGTTACCCCCATTTAACAGAGCAGCAAACTGGGGCTCAGATAGGGGAAGCACTCAGGCCAAGGACTCCGCTTGAGGTGGTGGGAGCCAGGCTGCCCACAGGAAGCCCACGTCAGTTGAGGCTGCTGCTGGGTCCAGTGCCCTTGTGTCTGGGCAGTGTGTCTGTCAGCCCCTGGGGTCGCCATAGGAAACCTCCCAGCCCTCAGATAGAGGCCACTTCCTCCAGTATCCGCTTTTCCGGCGATCAAGATGCTTTGGGGCTCCATCTGAGGGCCTCCCATCTGCCTCTCAGTTGGTTGCAAAGTTAGGTGGGGCAAACCCCCAATGATCAGGCCCCCGGTCAGTCTGACTCTGTGGCTTGTTCCCTGCTCTGTAAACATGGCTGGTGGGGAGAAATCTGGGGCTTCCCTAAGGAGTGCCCTGCTCCTCCATGAATGGAGCCTCAACTCCCACTTCCTTGATTTTCATCCATTTCTCTTTTTGGTCATCAAGCACTCAGGACAAGAAATGCTTCCATTCATCAATATAATGGTAGTAGTAGCAGCAACAGTAGTAGCAGTGACAGCCTTCGATGGAGTGTTCACTAAGGGAAGGTAAGCTATGTTCCAAGCTCACACCTCACAGTGAGTCTGCGAGGCAGGCATCCTCCCCATCTCACTGGAGAGAAAGCCAAACTTACGTGGCTTCTCTAAAGTCTCCTAGTAAGAGGCAGAGTCAGGATCTAGCTTCTGGTCTAATCCAAAGCCTGGGTTCTGCTGCTCCAGGCAGGATTGGAGATGCAGCCAGAGCTTGGTGGGGCTTCTGAGAGCCATGGCTGGACCACGGGGAGCACGGGAGGAGGGGAAGGGGGGTGGCAGATGGTAGGGCAGGGCGGGTCCGAGAACCTGCAGAGCTGGGAGGCAGGTGGCCTTAGTGACTTACAGACACCCTGGGCTGCTGCAGGTGAGAATCACTGTCCCATCCCTCATGAAAGAAACATCCGTGTTAATCGGATCAGGCCCCACACCCTGTGCTGGGCGCCTCATCCATTTTTAATTTATTTCTTCCTTAAAACTTCACCCATGAGGAGGAGGTGGGGAGGGAGCTGAGAGAAGGCTGTGGAGGGATGTCGAGGAGAAGGTAGTAATTCCACACCTTCTGGATTGGTTCAGGGAGACTTTGTAGCACAGAGGTTAATAGCACCGTTTGGAATCACATACGTCGGCATGATTTCAGCTCAATTACCTACTAGTCATGTGACCTTGAACAAGTCACTTCCCCTCTCTGAGCCTCAGTTTCCTCTTCTGTAACATGAGGCTAATGAATACATGCTCATAGGTCGTGGCAGGCACATAATAGGTGTTCAATAAATTGCAGCCATTGTGCCTAAGGGCTGGTCTGCCCTCACGAGGACCCTAGAAAAATGAGATGTTTTGTCTTTCTCACTGTCTGGAAGCTCATTTCTTTTTTTTTTTCTTTTTTTTTTTTTTTTTGCGGTACGCGGGCCTCTCACTGCTGTGGCCTCTCTCGCTGCGGAGCAGAGGCTCAGCGGCCATGGCTCACGGGCCCAGCCACTCCGCGGCATGTGGGATCTTCCCGGACCGGGGGACGAACCGGCGTCCCCTGCATCAGCAGATGGAGAACCGGCGTCCCCTGCATCGGCAGGCGGACTCTCATCCACTGCGCCACCAGGGAAGCCCCGCTCATTTCTTCCTGAGGCAAAATTATCCTTCGCTGGGGGGACTCTGACCGTAAGAAGGGTTTCTTAAGTAGAGTTGAAATCTGCCTTTCTGAAGCCTCAAGCTTCCGATTGTGGGAGGAAATATCCCAAATCCCTTTCCCAGGACAGCCCCTCCAGGATCTGTAGACAATGATAGGCGATGCTCCCCTGTCCTTACAAGGGTCTTGACACAATCTCCTGTTGCCATGGCTCCCAGACCCCCCCTTTCAGCATGGTATCCTCCCCTTGACACACCCAAGGTTCTGTTTACCTCCTTCAGCACAGTCTAGCAAATATTACTGAACCAGGACCTAGGCTGCATCAGCCTCACCCAGTCCCTGAGAAACTCCAAAAGAAGTATTTAGGCAAGAAGAGAAGCAAGGCTCTAGACGTGCCAAGGCAGCATGGAGCATAGCAGGAAAATCACTTCCCCTGACTATGACTCAATACTTTCAATAATCCAGCCTCAGCTCCTCTCAAAGTCCAGAGGTGGCCCCAGCCCAGGCCCTGGAGTCAGGCGCCTGCAGGTAGAATCAGCACCAAGGACAGCTCCACAGTGTTGGGACTGCAAGAGTGTCCTGCTGGGTTTGAGGCTCAGTGCGGTCCAGGGAAGGTGACGGCTCCAGTCCTCAGACAACTGGCTAAAGACTGGCAGGCCAGGTTATCTGGTCACAGGGTGGAAGTGCTGAATAAATGTTGAATCAATAATTGACTAAGTGTTGGTTTCAGGCAGGACAAGAGTTAGGAGAAATTATGGATCATAAGTTCAGAAATTGGGGACCTTGGGGGAAAGCAATTTGGACCTGAAATTGGAGGCGAGAGTCTTAACTTGTCTGAGCCTCAGTTTCCCCAGCTGTGAAAGGGTGGCAAGAAGGATGGAGATATATATAAGGGCCTGGTACATAATCCCTCTGAGACTTGGCCTTTCTTGAGGATAGTGCCAGGGGTGTCGGCCTGGCCTGTGAATGATGCTGGGAGGATCTCAGAGGAGCAGCCAAATGCATGTGTCAACTTGGATTCTGGGGCTCTGCTGTGCATCTGAAATTGGACATTCCGTGCCCACGATGTTCCTGTGAGGATCCGTGCACTGAGGCAGGGTGATTCCTATTCTGAGCACCTTGACAAACATGCAGTTCTGTCACTGGAGGAGAGACTAGGGGAGGGAGGGAATCAGAGGTGACCATCTGAGCTTGGCATCCCTGCATGCACAGACACACAGACACACACACACGCATGCTCCTACTACCCTCTACATAGTGACACACCACTCATATACTCAGTCATGCACTGATTCATGTCACAGTCATGGAAATGCATATATATCACACACACATACAATTGCATATACAATAGTACACCAACACCAATCACACACATTTGTATGTTTTATTTAGTCGCTGAGTTCTACATACAAAGACACATCCATTAACCACAGCCTCCTTTACCTTCATGGCATATACTTACTCATCAGAGCCATACTCGCAGAGACACATACACATACAATCCTACACCAACAGTCATACATACCCTTGGAGATAATGCCATACATACCCTTTTGCACAGTTACATGTTACCTCATGCACAAAAATATTTGCACGATCTCTCAGAGTCATCGAAACACAAATCCATAACAGTGGGCCCCCCACCCCCGCTCTGCCCCGTCACTCATCCTCTTGGTCGAGTGAGTCTGGGAGGGTTTCCCAGGTGTGATCTGCTGAATGCCTGGGTGATTCCTGATCTTAGGACAGGGCTCACGTCCTTAACCCCTCCCTCCTGCACACCTCACCAGTGCTCCTCCCCAAGGAGTCAGGTTGACCTGGTTTGAATCCTGGTTCACAACTCACCAGCTCTGAGCAAGTTACATAATTTCCCGGTGCCTTGGTTTCCTTACTGGTAAAAATGGGATAGTAATAGTAACACTCTCATAAGGCTGCTGTGAGGACTGGAAAGCATGCATGGAAAGCACTTGTCACTGTGTCTGGCACATGATAAAATTGTGGTAAATAGTGACTCATTAATATTAATAACAATAGGTTCCCATTAGATGCCATACAGACAGCCTTCTCTTCACGGCCTCTTTCACAAAAGTGCGTGGCCGGGGACGGGGGGAGGAATAATTACTTTTTAGCATCCAAAGATGATGTCAGCATTGGGAGGGAGAGGACTGCACCTGGGCTCCCCTCCCCTCACCACCTTGGCCCCAGCCCTTGTGTCACCTTGGCCATGCCTCCACTTGAACCTTCCCTTGATGGTTCCTGGTTTCCTTCACCTGAGTCTGCATCCCCTCTACCCCTGCCCTCTGTCCAGCCAAGACCCTGGGCCCCCTTCTTCTTCCCTTGGTCTCCTGCCACCTCAAAGCAGGAAGGTGGCTTTCTGGTTTATTTTGGTTTATTTTATTTGATGCTGGACCCCTCATCTTTGGTATTCAGAGAGAAGCTCTTGTGATAATCTCTCCACTCTAAATGCTCATCACATTTCTCTTAAAGCCACAGGCGCTCCCCCCATTCCCATCTTTTATTCATCACCTTCCACCAGCCCCAACACAGGAGACATGGAAATGAAAACCCTCCAAGTACTGCAAATTTCACGCCAGTAGCTGACCCTTCCCTAGCCACCTAGGGTGGGAGAGATGGAGGTGTCCTAATGAGGTGCCCAGGCATCGGGAATGGAGTTTGAGAGGTGGTGGTCCACGGGCCTAGGCCATCATCCCCTAGGTGAAATGAGAGATAGAGGAAAAATGGTGAGGGGCCTTCCCTGGAGCTAGGATGCTAGCCTACCCCTTCCTGCTTCCAAGACCTCACCCACGCTCACCGACAGCCTCACCCTTGCACCATCCCAGAGATACCCAGCCACCTTCCTTCAGCTATAGTGACAAACACCGGACACTATCCCTTGTATCTTACCCTCATATCATCTTCTAATCCTCATGACAAGCCTGTGTGGTGTGTATAGTATTGACCCCAGGTAATGGGCTCAGGGTCACATGGAAGGGAAGGATGAAGAAACTGATCCTAAGACAGGGCACATACCCAGGGCCCCAGTAAGGGTTATTTGCCTGTGTCTCTCTCATTCACTGAATTCTGACCATGACCCAGCCCTGGGCTGAGCACTGGGGTTCTCTGGCTAAATAGGAACAGCTCTGGCCTTAATCAGACCACAGGGAGGGGAGGAGGAAATCTATCACAGTGCAGTGTAAGTGTTTTAACGGGAAGTCTGGGGGTCTGCGGGAGCTCAGAGAAGGGAGGCATCCAGCCCTAAATTAGGGAGAGGGGTACCAGAGGTTGGGATCTTCAGTAGGGGAGGAATTAACCAGAGGGGAAGGGAGAGGAAGACCATTTCTCTAGTGGAAAACATACATGTTCCACAGCCATGGGAGAGGGCCGAGAATGTTTATGGACCTGCAGGTGTTTTCTTGTGGCTGTAGGGTCCTCTGTGGGTTTTCTGGGGAGTGGGCACAAGGGATGAGACAAGATACATGGGTAGGGCCAGATAAGAAACGTTTGTTGGTGCCTTGGATCACCTCTTCTTACACCTCCTCTAACCCCCAGTCATACCATCTGTTTTCCTCTCTCCATAAGCTCCCTCAGAGGGCTGGGAGGGTTTGGCCAGCTTTGCCCACACTCAGGGCCCAGAGGGTTATTCTTCCAGGGAGCTTCTGTGTTTCCTCAGGATAGTCCAAGTACAGCAAGGCTTGCTCCAAAGAGATGAGACACTAATGGTGAAAATTCAGGCATTGTATCTGATTAAATTGTAAGGTGTTCATATGTCTGAGGATTTCCTTTTGATCATCAAACTGCCCCTCTGGGGAATTTTTTTTCCCTTCTGCAGGTGGTCCTAGAATGGCGATACCAAGATCCATGAGGTAGAAGACAGTCCAAAGCTGCTTTGGGAAGCCTTCCTTTAATGCACGTTATGAAAAGTTAGGTGGCCTGGTTTCAGACCCAGACTGTGCCTCTGATGCTGTGGGAACTTGGGTGAATCCTTTTCTCTCTCTGGGCGGGGCTGGGTTTCTTTATTTAAGAAACATAGAGGGTGTGGAGAATGAACAATCTGGTTCCTCAAAGCCCTCTAATTCTATAATAAATCAAAGGAACTTATTCCAACATTCTATGATCCTATGATTTGGCTTCTATGTTTTCTCTAGCCTGTGAGCATCTTGAGGGCAAAAACTATCTTATTTATTCCAGAATTCACAGGTTCAAGGCAGGACCTGTCACAGAAGAACTGCTCAGTAAATATACATTCATTCATTCATTCAACAAACACCTGTTACACACAAATGAGGGCCACAAGTGTGCTGTGTGCTAGGGTTAAAGCATTGAGTAAATTAGATGCCACACTTGCTTTTTAGAATGTATTGAATGATGGGGGCAGAAAATAAGTAAATAGACCATGTATAACTTCAACAGGTTTTAAGGGCTATAAAAAAAATAACATTGGGTAACATGGTAGAAAGTGACTCAGGAAGAAGCAGTCACTGTTGGGCTGAACATTTTGAAGACATGGAAGAGCATCCCATGAAGGAGGAAGAGCTAATGCCAAGGCCTGGCACGTTCAAGAAGTAAAAGGAAGGGCGTGAGTGAGGGGGAGGGGGAGTGGAGGGAGGCTGGAGAGGCAGGCCAGCTGGAGCAGTTATGTTGGGTGTTTTAGGCCAGGTGAGGATTTCAGATGTCATTGTCAACTTGATAGAAAGCTTTTGGAGGGTTTTATATCTAGGGAAGTGGCCCCCTCTGGCCATCCATGGAGAATGGATTATGGGGGCGAGAGAGGAAGCAGGTGGGCCCATGAGGAGGCTCCCGCAGACCTCCAGGGGATGGGGGTAGTGGTGGTTCAGACTTGGGGGCAAGTGGAGATCCATGGTTAGATTTAGAATGCAGTTCCGAGAGAGCTGACAGGACCTGCTGGTCTGTTGCTGCACAGCCAGCCTCCAGCCATTGGAGTCCAGCACCCTGGACAGCGCACTCCACTTCTCCGAAGGGCTGGTTCCGGTTTCTCCCGAGACGCTGAGATTCCTGAAAGCAGCCCTCATTACTTTCTAATTATAAAACATTTCAACGTCCAGAAAAATCAGAAAATAATGTGACAGACGGGTATGTGTCCACCAAGATTAAATGGATGTTTAACATTGTGCCATAGTTGTTTCAGAGCCCTCTCTTTTTTTTTTTTTTTTTTTTTTTTTGCCGTACGCGGGCCTCTCACTGTTGAGGCCTCTCCCGTTGCGGAGCACAGGCTCCGGACGCGCAGGCCCGGCGGCCATGGCTCACGGGCCCAGCCGCTCCGCGGCATG
>NC_041216.1:17147702-17164549 GCF_002837175.3 Physeter macrocephalus
CACGAACCCGTGTCCCCTGCATCGGCAGGCGGACTCTCAACCACTGCGCCACCAGGGAAGCCCAGAGCCCTCTCTTTTTAAAAAAGAAAATAACTGAAACCTATCAATACAATTCAATACCCCTCTCCTTGCCTTTATTCCCCAGACGTAACTGAGCTGAAGCTTGTGTTTATCTGTTCCAGACGTGTACTGTCTTCATCTAGTTATGCATGCAAAGCCTGTAATTCTATTGTTACATACATTTTAAAAGTTTATATAAATGGTATAGTACCGTACACATTCCTTCGTCATTTATTTTTTCACTCCATATTTATGTTCTGGAGATTTACCTATACTGGGGCATGTTGATCTAGTTTGTTTATTTTACCTGTGATAGATGATTTCATTATATTTATAAAGCAGCTTATTTTCTTGTTCTCCTGCTGAGAGGCAGATAGGCTGCTCTTCATTTTTCTATCACACACTAAGGTGCAAGGAATATCCTTGTCCACGTATCCTTTTTCATATGAGTTTCTCTAGGATGCATAGAAAACACTCTGGGTTCTCCACCCAGATTCTTTGAACTGCAGGTGCGTTCATCCTCCAGCTGCTGTGAGTGTTGGCTGCTAAGGGCTCACAGCTGCTCACAGCTTCTTGGGAATGTCCTCATCCAGGAAGTTATAAGTTGCCCCCCTGCATTGGGCAGCCCATAGCCAATGACTGATGGATATGGGGGGGGTGCAAAAGTCTGGCCCCCTTGCCTCAAGGCAGATCCGCTCTGCAATGTTATTAATGCTCCAGACCTCCCCCAGGATCAGATTAGAAGCTAATCTCCAACTGAGAATCCACCATTACTTAACATTTCCTCCTACCCTATCTGCCTGCCTCTCTCTCTTCACATGAGAGCCCTCCCTCAATAAATCACCTGCACAAGAATCTCAGGCACTGCTTAGGGGACCTAACCTAACAGGCACACACTAAGGCAGGCAGAGCTGCTGGGTCTCATCTTAGAATTTACTGTTTCCAAATTTCTCTCCAAAGTAGCTGTACCAATTTACATTCCCACCAGCAGTTTATAAACATTGCTATTCCCCCCGTCACTTTCATCAATAATAGTGTTATAGATTAATTTTCCAATCAGATTGGTGGAATATGCTATCTAATTTTTGTTTTAATTTTCATTTCCGTGCTTACTAGTGATGTTGAGAATCTTTTTAATATCTTTATTGGCCATTCAAATTTCTTCCTCTGTTATTTGTCTGCTCATAGCTTTTGTCCATTCTCCTATTGCTTTGGAATGTTTTGGTAAATTGATTCTTTGAAGTTTGAAAAAAATTTTTTTTTAAATTTCGGTAACTAATTCTCTCTTGGTTGGTTGTATAGTTTACCAATATCTTCTCCCAGCCATGGCTTTAACAAATTTATTTTTTGTCATGTAGAAGTTTTTGATTTTAATGAAATAAGATTTATCATCATTTCCCTTTATCATTTGTGCTTGTTGTGTCTTATTTTCTACTCTAAGATCATAAAGTTATTTTCCTGTTTTCTTGTAAAAGCTTTATAGTCTGCTTTTTTACATTTAGGACTTTGATCAACCTGGAACTTATTTCGTGAGTGCTGTGAGCAGGAATCTACTTTTCTCTTGTTCCATGGGGGTATTTAATTGTCCTAACATCACTCATTGACTACCCCTTGCCATGTTTCAAACACTCATATACATTTGGATCTGTTCCTAGATATTATTCTGTTCTTTTTATCTGTTTCTCTATTCCTGGGACTAAATCAAATGATTTTAATTATTAAAGCGTTATAGTAATTATTGAGATCTGGCAGGGTGAAGTTCCCTTCCTCTTCCTCTTCTTTCTTCTTCAAAACTGTCTTAGCTATTCTGGGTTCTTTGTTATTCCATATACATTTTGGGATGACCTTGTCAAGTTGCAGAGAAAACCTCCTTGCAAATGTTATTGGGAATAACATGTATAGATTAAATTGGAAGCTACTAGTCAACTTTATAACAGGGAGGCTTCCCATCCACGAGCATGATTTGTTTCTCCTGTGGCTGTTATTCTTTATCTCTTCTGCATTCCATCCTTGCACAGGGCGCTGCCTAGGAAATGAATCTCCAAACCCTTCTCATCCTCCAGTGCCCAGCTGAATTCTCTCTCTTCCAGGAAGTCCTTGGTGACAGCGCTGGCCCTCCAGGCTCAATCTCCCCCACACTCCTCCTCTAACCTCCTTTAACCCCTCTCCATTTTCTGGACACTTAGCCCCCTGGATCCAACTGAGGGAACCATTTTTGTGCACTCTGTACCTCTGCCTAGAGTTCAGCTTTGTATCCCCAGTGGCACCCACTACATAGTAGCTGCTCAGTAGGTCCTACCGAGATGGTTGGTCCTTAGGGAAGAGAAGTTATGTAATAACAGGTTCTTCCTCATAGGAGACAGCTGGTTCCGTGGGGTGGCGCCTAGATCGGAGTTTAGAGTTTCAGGGGGAAACACATCTGGCTTGAGCTCAGGCAGATCTAGCTTACCTGATGGTCCTGCCACGTGGGACATTGGCCTCTCTGAGCATGATTATTAGTGAGATTGTAGGAAACACATTAAATGTGTTTTCTCCGTAGTCCCCCTTTCCCAAATTGAGGGAGAGGCAGGAACGAAGACGCTTCCCTCAGCCGGAGGGGCTACTGGAGATCATTTACTTGTTCATCAGCAAGACCGCGGGGGTATCTTCCCCAAACGTCTGAGCCATTGACTCAAATGGACACAGTTGGGCTCTGCTGCCACCACCCTCTCTCCTGCTGCTGTCCCCTTTCTCTGGGAGCAGAGTTGGGTCCTCTGCCTCTTGATGTAACTATGGAAGCTGCTTGCATCCTGTCTTCCCTTCCCTGCCCCAGAGGACCCAGGTCTCTCGATCGGCCCCTTGTTCCCAGGGAAGCTGTCCCATGAGATGCTCTTTTCTCACGCATTCTTCCTCCAGGGCTGTCCTTCTTCCCCAAGAGGACGCGAGGCAAGGGCGATGCCCAGCTACAAGGGATTGAGCTCCAGTGTTAAGCACCATCTGTACCTCACAGAAGAAAGAACTGGGGTCCCATGGGGGTGCTTCCTAGCAGAGCATGAGCTTTGGAGTTGGACAAAACCTGGGTTCCGATTCAGACCCCCCAAAACTGACTTTAGGCAAGTTATAAGACTCAGCCTCCTCTTACACAAAATGGGCACATGAATCCTACTTCCTAGGATAGATGAGAAGACCAGAGAGGGGAAAAAAATGTATGGGATGCATGCAGTAGGTGCACAGCATAAGGTTGCTCCTTCCTTACCAGGAGAGGTCAACGTTGTAGGAATGGGAAGAAATGGGGGACACAGGCAAAGATGAGGCAGAATTTATTCTCAACGTGGGTAAGTTCAAGATTCAGGATGGAGACCACAGAGAGGCAGATCCCTGGGACTTGGAGGGGCACCTCACACTGGGGGCAGGGGCCACACTTTCCCAAGTGCCAGGCCCACTCTGTTCCCCCTGACTGTGACGAGCCAGAGCCCAGGAACTGGGTGAGAGTGGGGTGGGGGTGGGAGGAAGACAGGGTCCTCCCCGGATCGTGTCCTGACCATGTTTCCGACTTCCATAGGAAGGAAGAACAGCTCGGCTATATAGTAATATAATATATAGAGGTGTAGAGAGCTGGCCGCGGCACCTGGGCGGGGCTGAGACTCCCCGAATTATTGCAGGAGGGAGAGGGGGCTCAGTGCTGGTGTCTCCGTGGAACAGCTGTGCTGGCTACTGGGAGGGCTGGGCAGGGGGTGGGGCTGAGCTTGCCCCTCCCTCGGGGCCGGCAGGGGTCACCCCCCGGGCATCCTGCCCCGTGGGGTCCCTTGGGCCCCGCCAGCTTCGCCTGGGATGGGGCTTTCTCACCCTGGGTGCTTTTTATGTGCTTTGAAGACCATTTTTGCATTGTCAGGAGTGAGGAAAAAATATTCTGACATGGTAGAAAAAGATATTTACATACCCTGGTGGGCCATTAGAGGGAGGGTCAACTCTGAGTGGGGGGTGACTTCCTCCTCTGTGCAGGAGGACGTGGGGAAAAAGCCCCGGGAGGAGGCTCAGCTCTGAAACTTCGCTGGCTGCCGTGTGACCTTGGACAAGGCACACTCCCTTGGTCTGCCCGGAAGGTGCAGGAGGGGTGGACTTGGGGCTGAAAAACTAGGATGTTATGGTCCTTATTCCTAGGTGTGGGTCTGGGGTGCAGGCCAGGGCTGAGCAGTGAGATTGGCCGAGGGACTTCCAAGTGAGGAGCCCCAGGCTGTGCAGGGGCATCAGAGACTAGAAGGAAGTTGGTGGCCCCTGGCCAGGTAGCCAAGTTCAGCTGAGGGCATCTCATGTACCCTGTGTTGATGCCTACACAGAAGGTGGCCAGAGGGGCTGGCCGGGAACCCTGTTTTCCTGTTGAAGCAGTGGTGGGAGCCAGGTGGAGGATGCAGGTGGCCCCCCAGCAGCTAGAGGGAGGGCTCAGACCTGAGATAGAGCCGGGGGCGGGCTCACCCGGGAGGAGACAAGGGTGGGCCTGGTGCTGGTGTGGTTTGGAAGGAGCCCCTGGCTCCAGCCTCCAGGCTTGGGGGAGGGGGTTGAGCTTCTCCCCAGTCCCTGTGGGTGCTGGGACCTGGGCCCACATCTGATGGGCAGTGTCACACCGAGTTCCCTGCTCACGCATCCTCACGCTGTGACACGCATCCTCATTCATGACATGCCAACCACAGTCACACACATGTGCCCCCAGCCTTAACGAATAAGCACACTCACCATAACCGGCACACATCCATGGGGGACCTGACGAGCGGACACACACACACATGATCACACGTGTTCACAAGGGCTCCGGTGACCTCGTGAGAACACACCCCTACAGCATGTGAGTGTGTGCACACGGGCACCCTCACGCACACGCGCACACACACAGAGGCAGGTGAGCGACCTCGCTGTTGGGCTCAGTGGCATTGAGGCCCCAGCCTCTGGGAAAGAGAAGGCCCTCTGCCCTGGGGGCAGGTGTCCCCTCCCTGCTGGGCACCAAAGGTCCCTTCCCAGGTGGCCTGACCCCAGATAACACCAGGTCTTGTGATGGAGTCCTCGGCCTCCCTGGCACCTGAGGGGAAGGCAGCCAAGGAGGAGGGACAGAGGCCTGGGGTGGCCAACCCCACGAGTCCTCTGACGGCTGGCATGAGCCGGGGCTGGCTCGGTTTGGTCAGAGGTGCCGGTGGGGCCCCTGGGTGCTGGTCAGCTGGGCCCTCATGGTCTGGATGCTGCCCAGGATCTTCTTCTGGTGGCCCATGAGGGTGATGCCCAGGGCACGCACATCCCTGTAAAGGAAGGCGGTGCTGACCTGGGAGTCTGGGAGCTGTGGAGACGGGGACATACCCATCCCTGGAGCTGCCATCCTCAGCGGCTCCACCTCTGGCCTCTGCCCTCACCCCCTGCTCCCGTCCCCAGGGGCCCACCACTTACTGAGCATTCATACGTAGCACCATGCCCAGAGAGGAGTAACCCCCAGCAGCGAAGTGGTCCCGGTAGCGGCCCATGCGGATGGAGTCCAGCCAGTCCCCCACGGTGAGGCCCCCGCCGCCACCCCCGCCCCCGCGGAGGTCAAAGCAGCTCCGGGCAAAGGCGGGGGGCGGGCACCTGAGGCACAGGGGCCCTTGGTAAGTGGTCTGCCAGGAGACACTGGCGCCAGCCACTCAGCCTCCATCTAGGCTCGGCAGTGGCAAGGAGGGTCTGAAGGCTTAGACCGCAGGCTTGGAAGTAGAGCTCTGAACAGGGGTCAGAGGCCCAGGCTGGGTCTGGTCCAGGGGTCAGGGCAGAGCCATCCCAAGGCCTGGACTAAGTCTGGGCCTTGTCTAGGGCAAGCAGGGAGGGTAGCCGGGCTTGGGCGGAGCTGGGGTGGGCGCCAGGCACCTGTTGACAGTGGCCGTGGCCCTGAGACTCTCAGGGCTGCGGATCAGCGTGTCCAGGACGCTGACGATGTGGGAGAAGCGAGGCCGCTGGGCCCGGTCCTTGTGCCAGCAGTCAAGCATGAGCTGGTGCAGGGTGCGGGGGCAGCCCATGGGCGCGGGCAGGCGGTACCCCTCCTCCACGGAGCTGATGACCTGTGGGGGGAACACGGCGATGGGCTGGAGCGGCCCCTCCCTCCGAGGCCCCGGCCGCCTCTGCCCAGCCAGGCTCCGGCACTCACGTCCCGGTTGGTCATGTTCCAGTAGGGCCGCTCCCCGTAGGCTAGCACCTCCCACATGACCACCCCAAAACTCCACACGTCGCTGGCCGAGGAGAAGGTCCGGAAGGCGATGGCCTCGGGGGCCGTCCAGCGGATCGGGATCTTCCCTCCCTGCGACGGACACACGAATGTTGAGAGCTTCTCCCCAGCTCGTCAGGGAGCTGAAGGCAGGGGTCTGGGCTGGGAAACTCGAAGGCTGGTCGGAGAGGCACGGCCTCCACCTTCCAACAGCACCTGTTCTGATGGGGGAGACCTGCACATGGAGCTGGTGTGGCGACTGAACAAAAGACAGCGGGTGGAGGGCCTGGCACCCAGTAGATGCTCAGTAAGCATCGGTCAACAGGTCGATGCCTGAACAAGTGACGAAGCTCAGAGAACGTGGTCTAGTAATTTTCCAGCTCCCCTGGAGGGTTTTTTTTTGGTCACAAAATCCTTTCTCTAAGTGAAACCTTATTTGGAGGCTCAGTGGGTGAGATCCTAAGGGAAGGTCCTGACGGAGGCAGGGGTGGAGGCCCTCCACCCTTAAGGCAGCCCCTAAAGCACTGCTAGCGAAGCCCAAATCCCCCCAGAACACATTTTGAAAATGCTGGTTTTTAGTCAAACGTTAGAGACAGACGTGGAGTGGAGGCGATTCAGAGAGACGCCAACTCTCCCCAAATCTCCCAGTGAGTGAGTGATGGGGGGACCAGCCCTGGTACCTCCGCAAGCCAGTTAGTGACGGAGCAGAGGTGGGAAAGCTTTGGTGCAAACTGAGGTGCAGAGAAGAGGTAGGACTCGCCCCAGGTTGAAGGCAACCCTGAAACGTCCAATTTCCCTAACGACACGTGGGGGGCTCCATCCCAGGGCCTGCTGGAAAGGGGGTGCGGGCTACGCACCGTGGTGGTGTAGGCGGCGTCGGGGTCGTCCTCCAGCACCCGCGAGAGCCCGAAGTCAGACACCTTGCAGACCAGGTTGCCATCGACCAGGACGTTGCGGGCAGCCAGGTCGCGGTGGACGTAGCCCAGGTCCGAGAGGTAGCGCATGCCGGCACCCACTCCTCTGAGCATGCCCACCAGCTGCATGATGGTGAACTGCCCATCGTGAGTCTGCAGGGGGATGTGGCTTGCGCTTCAGGAAGGCTCTTTGCAGTTTACAAAGTGCCTCACTGCTTAGGAAGCATATTGCTGTTTAAGGTTTGTTCTCACGTCTCATTTACACTTCCCAGCAGCCCTGAGAGGTAGGTAGGGTGGCAGTGACTGGTCATCCATTTTGCAGAAGGAGAAATGGAGGCCCAGAGAGGTTTTGCCCTGTGCCTAAGAGCGCCCAGCAGATAGACGGCATGGCGAGGGCTGGGAATCTAGGCATTTCCACCACCACCTGCCAGGCCTCCCAGCTGACTGGGGCCCTGGGTCCCCACAGAGGCGCCCCTCTTAGCCTGTGTGCAGGACAGGGCAGCAGGACCCGTGCAGCAGAGGGACTTCCACGTGGTGGGGGCTGAAAGGCAGTCTGATGGGCTGACCCGTAAGACCCCTCCCCACACCTGGCTCGCCCTTCCCCAGGTCTGTTGGGTCCAAGCTCTGGGGAGGAGGGGGTATCTGGAGGTCTCACATGATTTCCCACCACCCAGACTGAACTTCCCTCCCCCGGCCCAGGTGAAAGGAGGGGCGGGGCACGCACCCTCAGGAAGGTGTCCAGAGAGCCGTTCTCCATGTACTCGGTCACGATCATTGCCAGCTGGCCTGGGGAGGGCGCCGGGGAGGAGGTGGCTCTTGGTGGGGAGGGATCAGGAACATGTCCTCCCCGCCCCGGCTATGAGCTGCCAGGAGCTGGGCCAGCACCCAGGGTCCCAGGGAACGTAGGGCTTCCACTGGGGTTCCAGGCTCTGGGTCCCCTTCCCTGCCAAGTCATCTGGGGACCTGAGCCAGGGGGATGGGGCAGGGCGGGGTGGTCTGGGGATGGACCTAGAGCTCTGACCCCAGCAGGAGGGGCCCTGCAGGGTGAGGCTGCTGTCGCCTGGCACCTACCACGGGTGACGACACCTTCAAGGCGGATGATATTGGGGTGGTCAAACTGACCCATGATGGATGCCTCACTCAGAAAGTCCCGCCGCTGTCTCTCCGTGTAGCCGGCTTTGAGGGCCTTGATGGCCACGGGCATGTCCCGCTGCCCCGGCACCTGCAGACGCCCGTAGCAGACTTCCCCGGACTCTCCTGTGAACCCAAGTGGGCCGGCAGGGGGTGGGCGATGGCACCTCCCCCCTCCAACCCCAGACTCTGCACTCTCCCAGCCCCGCACACCGAGTGTCTGGCCATGCTGGGCATCTTGGCTCCCTTGTCCCTCTGCACAGGGTGTCCCTCCCCTGGGCACCCCTTGTGATGTCCCCACTCTCACAATCCCTGAAGCTCACCGGAGCCGATGATCTTCTCGATGTGGATTCTAGAGGCCTCGATCTCGCGGGTGAAACCACGGCCCGCCCGGCCTGGCTCCTCGTAGGTGTGGGGTTCTGCATAGAACTGGGTCTCTGGGATCTTCCCCGGAGGGTGGTGCAGGGGCAGGAAGACGGGTGGAGGCGCTGAGGGGCCAGGAGAGAAGGGCCATCGGCGGGCTCCATGAGGACATTCTCTCCCAGCATTCCCTGGGCCTGGGACGGGACTGGGGGTGGAGTGAGAAGTGTCTCCGGGAATCCCAGGATGTGGTGGCAAACAGTAGGTGCCCAATAAGTGCTTGCCAAGTGTAAGCAGGGTCTCTGTGGAGTAGCTCTGAGGTCTCTAGGGGACTTTGGGATTTCTCGTGAGTTCTGAGCCTATCTGTCATTTTTCTGGGGTCACTTTTAGGGTCCTTAAGATCTTTCTCAATTGTCCTAGGGTAGGAATGTGACCAGAAAAGGTCACATCGCAGTGCCAACTCAGATTGATGGAAAGCGGTTCTCTAGAAGACTGTGTTAAGAAGGATTCTGAGACTGCATTCAGGCTCCATGGGAATCAGTACCATGATTGATTCTGCCGTGGGCAAAGAAGTGGGGCACTGAGGTAGGCATCCCCATATTTGCCCTGTTTTCTGAGGTTTCTGCAGGGTCCTGAAAAAGTTCTTTGTAGCAGGGGTTCTTGTCCAAGAGTATATGACCCCCCAAAGTTGTATGTGAAATTGTGTGTGAATGCCAACATTTGTGCATTTCCCTGGGGAGAGGGTCTTTAGCATCCTCTTCAAACCCAGGAAAGTTGCACAGCACTGCACCTCTGGGGTCTCAGGTCTCTGTGACAGGCTGCGGTCTCTCTCCGGGGCTCTAGTCTTTTCTGAGGGCACCTTTCTCCTGCCCACCTGCGCCACCCCCAGACCAGCACTGGTTCCTACTGTGACCTCCTCTTTTGCATCCAGATCCCTGGGCCCTGCACTCACCCTGCCCGTTCTCATAGTGCATCTTCTCCTCGTCCGAGTGCTGGAAGGCCTTGCTGTAGCCGCAGTGCCTGTAGAGGGTGGACTGCCCCTGGTTTCAGCCCTGACCCCGTTCAGGGACACGTCCAAACTCCTCCCTTCTACCCCCCTTCCCCTTTCAGGTCAGCTTCTGCCACCCCAGCCCCTGCCCCTGCAGGGGGGGAGTCCCAACCTCAGGCTCTCAACCCAGCTGAACTGTGACATCCTTGACATTTATAAACACCATATAATCTACAAAGTCAAGTCCACTTGGCCCTCACAGCAAAGTCTATGGCATTATTAGCTCAATTTTACAAGAAAGCACCCCTGGTAGAGGGGCTGGGAGATGAGGCTTCTCATGCCAACTCTGCCGTGTGACCTTGGCAAGCTCCTTCCCTTCCCTGGACCTCAGTTTCTCCATCTATGGATGATCTTTCTAATTCTCGCTGAGTGGGACCCTAAGCCCACACCACCTCCCTCCGGAACAGAGTCGGTGGGGAGAGTAACTAAGAGCGTGGTCTTTAGTTTGAACAGACCTGGGTCCTGTCCCAGTTCTGACACCTACTTAGTCGGTGGGCTGGTTTGGGGGTGCTGTGTGTCTGAAACACATCTGAGTGGAGATGGGTGTAGGCAGCTGGACCTCAGGGGAGAGGCCTGTGCTGGTGACACACTTGGGGGACGTCAGCACGAAGGTAGAATTCAAAGTCGTGGGCCCTGATAAGGTTACTCAGGAAAGATGGAACTGGGTAAGTAGGAAAGAGAAAAGGGTCCCAGACCAGCCTGGGGTCCTCCAGCTTTCAGGAAGTTGTGCAGAGAGAACTTCTGCTGGAGGAGATGGAGGACAGACCAGACAGGTGGATGGAAAGTGGGGGGTGAGCCGGACATGGAAGGCAAGAGAAAAGCGTTGCAAGAAGGAGGAAGGAAGAACAGGTATATCTGTAAGTGAGCCCGGGCACAGGGGATCACTGGCTCAGCGGGGCTGGGGAGGGCAGCAGACACAGTGCTCCAGGGCAGGGCTTTGGGGCGGCTGGGGGCCAGGACCACCCACCTCTTCTTGCAGATGAGCAGGAACAAAAGCACGACCAGGCCGGTGATGAGTGTCAGGCAGATCCAGACGATGGTCCGGGTGTCGTAGTGGGGACCTGTCGGGGGAAACCAGGCTGGGGGGCCGGCCACTCAGCCCTGGCCTCAGGGCCAGAGGTCTGGCAGTCCTCCCGGGGCCCGGCGGCAGCCTCCTCGGCTGTGAGCCAGCCCAGAGTTGGGGCGCAGGCTGCACCCTCCTCTGCCCCACCCTCCCCTCTACAAGTTTCCCCTTCAATATCCTGCTTTCCAACCTGGTGCCACCACTTCCTGGGACTGTGTAACCTGGGCAGAGTCACTAGACTTCTCTGAGCCTTAGCTTTCTCATCTGTAGTATGAGTCCAAAAATGCCTGTCCTGCCCGTTACCGTAACAGTGACAAAGCTGAATATACCGAGAGCTGCACATTCCAGTCAGTAACCCACATCCCTTCCAGGGATAACCCAGTATTATCGTTAGTTGTCAGATGAGAAAACCGAGGCCCAGAGAACTCAAGGAACTTACTCAAGGACACACAGTAAATGGGATGGAGCCGGGCAGGATTCCTACCTGGGAGGTCTCAACATGGTATCAGACCCAAGAGCACTTGAGACACACAAGTGCCAAGGGGGTGCCAGGTTGAGGAAGGTCATCACCTCAGCCTTGAACCATCTGTCTTAGCACTGTCCCCCTGGAGGGTGCTGAGTACAGGAGAAGACCCCAACGGGCTGGAGATGGGGGCAGGGGGTTCCCAAGCTTGAATGTGCCTCAGAATCATCCTGAAGGTATGAACAAACCAAAATTTCTGGGCCCCCAGCGCCAGGGTTTCTGCTTCCGAAGGTCTGGGTCGGGGCCTGAGAACCAGCATGTCTGATAGCTCCCAGGGGCTGCGGCTGCTGCTGGTCCTGGACTACACTGTGGGAACCGCTGTTCTGGAGGCGGGGGGTGCAGGGCAGGCTGATACTGGGAAAGGGCACAGAGTTTGTCCCCAAGCTGACCAGGTTCAAGTCTTGCTCTGCTGGGTAACCTTGGGCAATTCGCTTTACTGCTCTGACCCTCATTTTCCTCACCTGTAAAATGGGGATGTGGATATTGCCAACTCACTAGAGGGTCTCTGGGACGATTATAAGGTTATCCTGCTAGCAAAGGGCACCATGGTGCCTGCAAGTCACACTGATGTTCGGGGAAAGCCTGCACTTAATGGGCTGTTATGAGCTCTGTCACCTCGGGCATGTAACTTTCCTTCTCTGAGCCTCAGTTTTTTCACCTGTAAAAATGCTGATCTGGCCCATGCACCAGCTCAGCAGGCACTAGTTCCCCTCCTCTGACCACCACGACCCTGGCCCTGGTCCTGGCGCCTGGCCCAGCTCCCTCGCCCTCCCCCTCCCTGCACTCACGGGGTTTCCCGGTCTCCACCTCCATGGCCTGGCTGAAGCGGCCGCAGCCAGCCGAGGTGCGGGCTCGGACCTGGAACACGTAGCGGGTGCCCGGCTTGAGGCCCGAGACGGTGGCCCTGGTGGTGACAGCCTTGAGGGTGGAGTAGCTCTGCATCTCCTTGTCCTGCCCGTGGGAGGGGTGGTCAGCCAAGGGTCCCCGGCCTGGTGGCCTCCCTCTTTCTCCCTTCCCTGTGGGTACCTTCTCGTAGTACTTGATCTCGTACTCCAGGATGACGCCATTGGGCTGCTCTGGCTCCTGCCACAGCAGCGAGACGCTGGTCTGCCCCGCCCGCTCCTGGCGGATCACCACCACCTGGGACGGGGCTGGGGCAGGGGGAGGGAAGGGAGCTCGGTCAGGTCAGATGGGTGGACGGGTGATGATGGGGACTGGCCTCTGTCTGCCCCTTCCTCAGGCCCCGCCCAGGGATGCTGGCTTGGGCCACACTCAGCTTGCTAACTGTCCTGCCGCCGCCCCAGGAGAGCCAGTACCCTCTGCTCCTCCTGGCAAATCATTGGCTGCCACCCTGGTCAGTTAGCTGGGGTTGGCACAGCCTGGCTCCCAACTGGGATGCTGGGGTTGGCTTGACCCAGATGAGGCCTGAGCCCGCAACTTCCACTGTCTCCTCCTCCTCCCTGGCCAAGCCCACCCACTGGAAGCATGCTGGAGCCCCGCCAGCGCCATCAGGCAGCCGCACTTGTCGACCCTGAGGCCCCATCACCTGATGCCTCTGTCTCCGTGTCACCCACCCCCGCCCAGGGCCTGGTGTGGAGCAGGCTCTCCGGAGAAGCACTCGAGGAAGAAAAGGAAAAGGAGGGGAAGAATCAAAGGAACCAACGCCCTCACTGCCTGGGTTTGGGGGGACATGAGCTGAGCCTGAGGCCCATGTGAGCTCAGGTATTCTCCAAGTCACACTAGGTCACCCTTTCGCCCCCTTGTTCATTCCCTCATCCACCCATTCCCTCCCCCACTCCTGTGCTCGGTGCAATTACCCCTGAGGTGAGTCTGTTGGGAAGGGTCGGATGTCGACCCAGCCACAGCCGAACCGAAGGGACTGCCCTCAGAGCTGCAACCCGTCCTCCCTGACCCCTCCGGCCGCAGGCCTCCTCTTCCCCCTCTGCTCACCCGAGTTCCGACTCTGCCCTACTCCTCCCATGCCCCCTACCTGCCCCATGTGGCCAGCTCTGGCCTCATAACTGGGCATCCTCTCTCTCTGGCACACGTGGGAGCTCCCCGAGGCAGGGATTGCACAGAGTAGGTGCCCAATAAATGTTGCTGGATGAGGCTGACATGAAAAATTAAGAAGCAACTCCAGAGTTAAGTTGGAGGGTGTGGTACAGGGGAGACCCCACCAGCCTGGGAATCAGGTCTGGCTTCACAACCCGGCCCGTCTCTTGCTGGCTGGGCCCATGACTACCTCTGGGCAGTTTCTCCACCCAGAAGGTGAAGCTGGTGGGCACCAGCTGCCAGGCGGAGGTGAGTATCAGAGAAGACCACTGTGTGTGTGGGACAGACACCAGTGCCAGGAACACATGGGCGCCTCTTAAGAACCAAAAAATTTGCAAGGCAAGAGGTGCTGTGTGAGCGGGGCAGACACAGAGGGAGACTGGGGCTCAGAGGTGGGAAGGAAACAGGGCGGAGCACCAGAGAGGGCTCCAGGGAGGACGGGGTTGTAGAGAAGAGGCTACGGGGAGGCACGGGGAGGGGGAGGGGCAAGTGGTCTCTGAGGACAGCCCTCCCCCATTTGCTCAGGGCTGCTGTCTGCCCCAGGCCCCCAGCCCAGAGCTGCGGGTGTCCACTGGATCATCCCCCTAGAATTTCCTGAATGACTCCCACGTTCTGGGCAGTGGGCTAGGACCTGGGGATACTGCAGTGCCCAAGACAGCCCTCAAGGAGCTTATGGTCTTAGTTAAGAGAGACACAGTTAATAAGAAAACAAATCAATGCATAATTACAGGTAGACTAGGTGCCATGGAAGACATGAAGAGGGTGCCGTGATGGAGAGGACCCTACGTCTGCAGGGGCCCAGGAGGGAACTGGGCCATTTCAGCTGAGGTGGTCAGGGGCCGGCCTCCCAGAGGCGGGGGGACAGCTAACCGAGGACTGAAGGAGGCAGCGAGGGGAACGTCACGGGGAGGAGCACGTCATTCCGACCGAGAGGCGAGGCCAAGGCCCAGGGCAGGGAGCGGCTTGGTGTGTCCAAGGATGAGGACCAGAGGCCAGGGTGGCTGGAAGGGAGAGAGCCCGGCAACAGTGGATGGGGTGAGGCTGGGGAGGTGGGCAGGGGAGGGTCTGATGGGTCCCCTGAATCATGGTGCAGGGCTGTCCACGCAACATGTGATGGACTGAATTGTGTCCCCCTCCCAAAATTCGTCTACTGAAGCCCTAACCCCCAACACGATAGTATTTGGAGATGGAGCCTTAAGGAGATAATGAGGTTTAGATGGGGGCCCTTATGATGGCATTGATGCCTTTCTAAGAAGAGACACCAGAGAGTTCTTTCTCTCTTTCCTTCTCTCTCTCTGCCATGTGAGGACACGGCGAGAAGGCAGCCGTCTGCAAGCCAGGAAGAGGGCCCTCACCAGGAGCCAAACTGGCCGGCACCTTGATCTTGGACTTCTGGCCTCCAGAACCGTGAGCAGTAGACGTCTGTGCTCTAAGCCCCAGTCTGTGGTATGTGTTATGGCAGCCTGAGCTGACTAGGACCGATGGCATGTGTGTGTGCGGGGTGGAGGGGTCGGAGTGCAGAGGGGGTCACGCTGAAGGGAGACCCAGTGGGACCGGCTGGTGGGTGCACGAGGCACGAGGGAGGGAGAGCCAAGGATGACGGCTGGGTTTGGGGCTCAAGTAACCCCACGAACAGTGGTGCCACGTCCTGAGATGGGGGCCTGGGGAAGGGGCTGGCTTGGGGGTGCTGTGTGTCTGAAACACATCGAGTGGAGATGGGTGTAGGCAGCTGGACCTCAGGGGAGAGGCCTGTGCTGGTGACACACTTGGGGGACGTCAGCACGGAGGTGGAGTTCAAAGCCGTGGGCCCTGATAAGGTCACTCTGGCAAGATGGAGCTGGGTAAGTAGGAAAGAGAGGAGGGTCCGGACGTGCCTGGGGTCCTCCAGCTTTCGGGAAGCTGTGCAGAGAGAAGGGGCTGGTGGAGATGGAGAAGGACAGGCCGGAGAGCTGGATGGAAAGTGGGGGGTGGGCTGGGCATGGAAGGCAAGAGAAAAGTACTCCAAGAAGGAGGAAAGAAGAGCTGGGGGTGGGAGGGTGGAGTGCCCACTGCAAACTGAATTTCTGGGGACAGGTGGGCAAAGGCGCCCGACTGGAGGTGCCCGAAGAGGCCCACGGAGGAGAGGACGCAGATGTGTGAGCAAGACAGCTCTTTAAGGAGGCTTCCACGTGAAGAGAAGTAGTCTCGTGGCTGGAAGGGCGTGCGGGCTCACGGGAGGCTGTTCTTCTTAATGATGGCACACATGGAGCAGTGCGAGCGCCGTAGGTTCTCTGCTCCGCCCTCCACCCCTGACCAGCCGGACACCTGTCTCGGCCACCCCAGAGACACACGGGCAGGGGCGGGGCCTGGCACCACGCACAAGGGCCTACTCCTGATTGCGTCACTAGCACTGAGCAGAGAGCTTGGCATCTCACAGTGCTCCACAGGTGCCAGAGGAGTGAGGGTCTCTTGGGAGGGTGAAGCCCTGGCATCAGGGAGGGGGTGCCCTGGGTTCAGGGTTGGGAAGCCTATTTCACTTGGGAGTGAGACAGACCTGGGTTCGAATCCTGACTCTGCCGCTTCTATGTGGTGACCCTGGCTGGCTCCGGGCCTCAGCTCCTCCTCTGTGACATGGTGGGAACGGAGTCACTGATCCAGGCCTGTGTGGTGTTGGGAGGAGATGGGGGGCGGGGAGCCACAGGGCACGTGCCGGGGGGGCTGTTAGCAGGGAAGCTGCCGCAGGCGGCCCTCGGGTCAGGCTGCCACTCGACAGGCAGGACCCACCAGAATTTGGAAAGAAAGGGGCTAACTTCAGTCCAACAACTGGCTAGAAACAGAGAGGTAAGTGGTTGTCGTCCAAACCAGTATGACCAAGTCCATCCCAGGGGCAGCAGTGGCAGCTGTTCTGGAAAATGATAATCAGAGTGATTTGATATTTTAATGACATTTATTGAGCACGTACTGTGGGCCAGGTACCGGGCTAAGCATTTTCATTTCCTTCATTTAAGCCTCAGTAACAGAGCAGGCATTATTACTCCTATTACAACAGGGAGGAGACAGAGGCAGAGAGGGAAAATTCTAGAACCCAGGCCTGGGATGGTCATGCTAGCTTGCCTCTGTGCTTTTTGCTTTCCTTCCACTTATAGAACATGCTTTACTTTTCTAAGGGCGCAAAGCCTGTAGCTCAGAGTCCTGGTGAGGAAGGCGGAGCCCAGAGAGGCAGGCACTTGCCCAAACGCCACAGCATGTCCGCACACTGCTCGGATGCCAGGGAGGACGAAGGGCCCGGGAGCTGGGGACGGGCGTCTCCGCCTACCTGCCTGGTTCGTGGTGATGTTGACGACGGCAGCCCGGCGGGGCTCTGGGCTCAGGTCGGACACACCGTTGATGGCCTCGATCCAGAAGGAGTAGTTCATGTGGGCCAGCAGGTTGGCCACCAGCAGGCTGGCCTGCACCAGGCTGGTCTGCTGGGGCACGAAGCGGGTGCTGCTCCCGCATGTCTCGCAGTGGCCCAAGGTCCAGGGGCA
>NC_041216.1:17165049-17192693 GCF_002837175.3 Physeter macrocephalus
AGGATTCTCATAAGGAAAGCGATCATTGTTCTTGGAGGAAAAAAAGGGCTTGGGAGATTCATGCAGTTTGTCCAATCGGAGATCAAAAGCAGTTTCTCTCCAACTCCCTCTGGGAAGGTGACCTGGCCGGAGCCAAGAAACACTTTCAGGAACACAAATGTGAAGGGGAGAGACAGGGGCCACACTTCTCTCCCGTCCCCGGGGCTGCTCCTCCAGGTCTCACTCAACAGCCACGCGCCAGGCGGATGGGCAGGCGACGGGCCGCCACCCCCGGAGCCGCTCTTGGAAAATCCAGTCCCGCTGCCACGGGGCAAACAGAAGAATTTTTCTGTCTCTGGAGAATATTCTAGAAACTCCAATGAAGGAGACTTGTTTCTCCTGTCAGCTCCCGGGGCTGAAAAGGGACTTTTGTCCTCCTGGGTCAGGGAGAACATGGGGACACCAGAAAGGTCAGCCTTCCTGAGGTTGACCATCCCCCTCCCCCCGGTCTGCAGCTCCACGTCCACGTCACGTGCACAGCTCGGCGGCCATGGCCCAGCTGGGCACCCGCTCCTGCCAGTCCACACCTGGAGGACTGATGCTGCAATGACTGCCATCAGCTACGACTGCCACTGAGAAGGATTGCTCCTACATCTGGGTTTGTTTACAGCAATTTGTGGACTCGGGGGTATTTTGGTCAGGGGTGGATTTGGTTTGGGGGGTGGGGTTTGTTGGTTGGTTTTTTTTTTATGATAATGAAGTGACACTTTGACATTTCCTACCTTTTGAGGACTTGATCCTTCTCCAGGAAGAAGGTGCTTTCTGCTTACTGACTTAGGCAATACACCAAGGGCGAGATTTTATATGCACATTTCTGGATTTTTTATATGGTTTTCATTGACACCCTTCCCTCCTCCCCCCTGCATAGAGTTCCCACCTGCTGCCAGGCCTCACCAAAGCCAACTGCCACGGGGCCATCTGGGCCATTCAGAGACTGAGTGAGATTTGGGTGGAGGGTGGGGGCCAAGGTGGAGGAGCATCCCACCCCAGGACTGTTTTTGAAAGCAACAGATTGAGAAGGAGGAGGAGGAGGCTTCAGGGCCAGAAGCCTCTGCCCACATCTCCACTCTCCTGTCCCAGTCTATCCAGTACTTTCCAGGCAAACAGGCCCCTTCGAGGTTCCTGAGTGCCCTCGGATGGCCAGAACCCAGTTTTGTCTCTGGGAGCCTAAACCAGGCTGCATCCGAGGCCAGGACCCAGATCATTCACTGTGATATCCCAGCCCTCCAGAGCATCACCCTCAGACCATGTGCAGGCATGCTCCTCTCCTGCCCTTGCAAGAAAGCATGTGATTTCTCTCCCACCTCTTTCCCTCCACCAGACCTTTGCCCAGGTCTGAAAGTCTTGGCCATGGGAAAATAATCAGCCAAGGGGTCTGGCCACAGACTCTCTCCTATGAGCAAATGCAGCTACCTGAACAGAACAATCGATTAGTGAACTGAATGGAAATAAACACTTTAGTTAGAAAATGACCCCTGTTCTCTGTCAGTTCCAACAGAGACCCTGGCACCTTTGGGACATGTCAAGTGACCCATGATGCTCTTCTAAGGGACTTTTCCTACCTCAGGGTTCCAGAAGGCCCGGGGCTGAGAAAACAGATGGAGGACACCAGTGGTCCATGTGGCCTTTCTGGCTCTGGCTTGTCAAAAGCACAGGCAGTGAAAGAAGTGAGTCGGAAGTGGCTCAGAACTTGGGAGTCTGATGCCCTGCAGATCAGTGTGAACCACTGCAGGACGCATTAGGAGCAGGGAGGTGACAGCAGGCTCTTTTGGGCCAGAGAAAGGGGGCCCAGGTATTAAGTGAGCCGTGATGGTGGGAGTGCGAGGGTCCCGGAGAACCCATGGATCCGCAGTCAAAGCCACAGGTATTATCACCTTATCCTGGTCCACTCTAATTATCTTCTGAGCATACGGACTTCTACTCACGTACAACCAAAATTCTCCGTGTGGAAGGAGGAGGCCGGGGAGGGGGAGCCAGGGATGCCACATCTCAGGACCTTTCCCTTTGTCCGTGGGAGGCTGACCAGTGAGAAAAATTCATGCCGCACGTGGTCACCTAAAGGCCCCTCAGTGAGAGCAAGAATCCAACACGGACCAGCCTGTCATCTGTCACTCACCTGTTCTCAGAGCCCGAGATGCAAGGGGAAGGAAGGGATTAGAGGGGAGCATGGGCCCCCCCAGGGGGAACAGCAGAGCAAGCCACAAGGAAGGCATTGGCTGGTTTCCCACGAACTGGCCAGCCTTGGCCCAGCCAGCTGCCCTTTGTGCCCCAAAGATGCCCAGCACGGGTGGCAGCTGTCCCGACACACAAGGTCACCTTCTGGAGGGAGCTGCCCTGATGCGCTTCAGATTAACTCTGTCTCCTCAGCCCGCCCCCCCAACTGCTCTGGGGCCCCATAGGGGGCTGGCAGTCGGTGCTTCCTGTCAGATGGCTTCCTGTCCTAAGCCGCTAGGCTGGTGTCTGCTAGCCAGCACGTCTGCCCATCCACCCTTCAGGGCCTGAGTCCTCCGTGGTCCTGGGCCTCCACGTGCCTGCTTCTCAAGAGTTAGGGTGCTACCCAAACCCTCTGTCTCTACTTCAGGGTAACAGACAGACGTCGCTGTGACTGTCCCGGGTGCAGGCAGATGCTCACCTCTCCCCGCTGCTGGGGCAGCTCCCCCCGCCACCTCTTGCTTGCTTCTCAGTGGGGATGGTGGGCCACGCTGCCAAGCGCCTTCCACTGATGGCTGCCTGCTCGCCCGGGCACACGGCTCTGAGCCACCCGCTGCCTGGTTACTAATCCTTTCCTGGCTCAACCTCCCCAAGTGCCAGCCCCCACCTGCCCAGCAGTGTGAGAGGAGTTTCCGGCCGCTCTGCACACAGTTGGTACTTGAGGAAAGAAAGCTGCCTTGCACACATGGGCCAGGGCACCATGGAAATGGGGACCAGCTGCTCTGAGAGGGTGTGACAGGCAGATCTGCACAGCGCCAGGCTGGGTAATAGAGAGCCGTGCCGTCTCCCCGGCTCCTACTGCCCCAGAAGCGCCCCCAGGCGGGTCAGGTGGGTTACCGTTGATGATCAGGAGGCCTCCTCCTGGGGGATGATACTCTAAATTAATCTATCAACCGGTAAGATGTGGGCAAACCAATCAGAATAGTTGATGGCCGTAGCGCTACACCAAAAGGCCCCAGAGTAGGGGCTAGGGTGGCAGGGGCAGTCGGGGATACTTAGGGACTTGGGGTGGTGGCTGTTCGCTACCCAGCGGTGCCTCCTGCTCAGATGGCGTCAGCTGGGCTTTCCCCATCATTTCTGGTCGGTCCCTCTCAGGGAGCTCTCTGCCACCCCCTTGTGTGCACTCACTAGCTTTGCACCCCCCTCAGATCAGGGGCTCATCTCCAGAAGACTAGGAGCCCCCGCCCCGTGCCAGCTCTTCCTCACCCCTGGCTGAAGCGCAAGCAGCAGTCCTGGCCCCAGACCACTACCCACCCCGGTGCTGGGCCCTCAGCCACTCCTGGCTCTCCCCTGAGCCCCTGAAGTTCCAAATGGTACCAAAGGTTGGATGACTTGTCCGAGGAAATAATGTAAATGCGTTCGAAGGTCAGGATGAGGCATGATGCTAGGGAAAAAGCACACTGCCACCAGAGTGGCAGCTCTGACCACTAACTTAAGACACAGATCTGGGCAAGCCAGCTCCCCTGAGCCTCACTCTCGCGTTTATAAAATGAGAGGACTGGACTGGGTGAGCCAAGCATGTGAAACACTTAGTACACTGCAGCCCTGTGAGGAGGGACTATTTCCTTCCACAGATGGGGCTGGGGGGCTGGGGGGCTGGGGGAGAGTGGGCTCAGAGGAAGTAGCTTGCTCAGGATTCCACAGCCAGGAAGAGGCAGAGCAGGGCTGCGTCTACCTGCTTCCAATGCGCACTCCACCACACTCAGACGACATGAAGCACCTGATGTCTGAATGCTGGTTGGTAAGAGAAGGGAAAGAGCAAATGGGCTGGGATTGTCATGGAGGGCTTCACAGAGGAGGCTGTCTTGACAGTAACAGATGTTGAGAGAAAGGTCACTCCAAGTGGGAGGTGCAGTGGAACCAAAGATGCAAAGGCCAGAATGGTTAACAGTGGAATCGTTTCTGGATGGACCAGAGCAGTGCTGGAAGGCGGGGGTTGGTTTAAGGGGAGGTTGAGGCAGTTTCGACACGATGCACAGTCCAGCCACAACAGGTTCTTGAGAACAAGAGTGGCAGAGTCAGCATCAGGTGCTAGAAGGAGCAGTCAGTTCGGCCATCAGATGGGAGCAGGATGCCTCACAGCTCCCCCTCTCCCCCCGGGGGGAAAAGCCCCCTGGAGAAGCCCTCATTTATTCCCGGAGAATCCAGGCCCTGCTGCTTCCTTTTCCATCCTCACTCACTGACGCAGATAATCCAAAGAGTCATTTCAGCTGCTTAGAACAGCAGGGTTGGATTTTGTGCTACCTGATTCTTAATTCAGCTGCATTCGACTGAGATGCCCACCCCGTTTCCTCCAGGCCAGGCACTGAGAGAGCTGCCACTCATGGCCAGAGCGGAGTAGACGCGGCTGGTGGTAAGGGCACGGCAAGGCAGACAGAGCCCCACGGGGGGCAGAGCGGAGTGATGAAGCGAACAGGGCTGGGGGCTGGGTAAGTGGTATGCAAAATGCTCAGGAAGCCCATCTCTGCCCCTTCGCCCTGGCCCTGGAGAGATCACCCAGACATGCTGTTGGAAGGGGGCGGGGTCCTGCCCTTCTCAGTAGTGTGTTATGCTGGGGAACCCAGAGGGAGGTTAGGGAGTCACACCGCACTTGCACGCTCCACCTTGCCCACCTTGACCCAGCCTCCCATGAAATGGCTCCTACCATAAAACAGCATAGACTATGGCCTCGAAGCTGGCCAGATTCCCCTTCAGGGAAATCAAAGGAAGTGACTTGGCCTTTGTTCTGTGACACAGGAAGGCTCGGGGACTCCCCATCAGAGGCTGGTCTCAGGAGGCTGATGCCACAGCAACTGCACGAATCGCTGAACACTTAGCCTACACCAGTCCCATGTGCGGGACCCTATGGGTGTCACCATCCCCACTCTACGAGTGAGGAACCAGATTCTCAGAGGTGATTCCCAGAGGATTCCAGCCAGGCCTTGTGCCTGCTCCACCCTGACCCCCTAAATCAGAATAGCCAAGGTTGGGCTTAGGAGCCCCTGTTTTTAACAAGCTCCTCCAGGAGATTCCTCCAGACACTGAAATTCTCTCTTCACTTCCCCCACGATGAACTGTGCCCTGAGGTCTGCAGGGAGAGGGTCTGGCGTAGACAGGGATTAGGAAAAAGCAGGACATCGTCAGATAAGATGCCCGAACTCAGACATGGATTAGGACCCATGAAGTGGGGGAAAGCGCTGACCCTCAGGAATGTATTGAGCTAAGCTTTCAGGAAAATTAGACCCCCCGCCTCCCCAGACCCAGAGTCTGTCTGAGTTTAGCTTCACAGCTTGAAGGCTGCTTCAGGAAAGCTGATATAGCAAGAAGGAACAGGAACTTAATACTTCACAGGGGCCCAGCAGCCCTCCCAGGGCCACCCTCTGGAGACCCCACAGGCCTCAAGGCTATGATCCAGGCCTGTTCACTCAGCACCTGGCCAGGTGGGCCAGGCAAAGGCAGGGTGGGGCTTCCAGCTGGACCTGGAGCTTCAGATAACTCCCCGCTACCAGCCTCTGCTACCCAGACTGAGGCACGGCTTTCCCTGGAGGAAGAGGGAGTGAAGGTCCTGTGTCTACTCCGGGTCTAATGGCCCCTGCTGGACAGGGGAAAGGGAGATGGCAGAGCGGGGAGGTCAGGGCAGGACCACATACACTCTGGGGCCCTGCTGACACTGCAAGAGTCCAAAACTCTAATATTCCATGGGTGAAGATTCCAGCAAAACCTCCTAATTCTAAGATTCCAACAGAAGGAGTCCACGTTTTTAAGATTCCACCACCATATGATTCTATGCTGCCAATTCTTGAAATTTCAAGTCCCATTGTTCAACTCTGATCCCCAAACCTGAGGGTCCCAGCAGCGACAAAGCACAAAGAGAGAGCAAGAAAGAGAGAAAGGGATGGGGAGGGAGACAGCTAAAAACAAATACTAACAACTCCACCCTTTGAATCTGAATCCCCTCCTTCTGAGTGTGATGGTGGATCTCCCTCCCTGGTAGAGGGGTAGAATTGCCCACACCTGGCCCTCCCAGTGGCCGGGGAGCTTACTACCCCAGGCTGCAGCAAAGCCCCACAGAGCCCACAATGCCCACTGGCTGGTGGGCTAGACAGCTCAGTTCAGGAGCCTAGTAGGGGCCCCAGTGGCTCAGTTTAGGGAGGGACTCATCTGGGGTGGACACCCCCCACCCCCTTAGAGAGGAAGCTGCAGGGCCAGGGATTTGCTGAGGAATCTTTCCCAAGCACGCCACCTCCCTGTTCAGAACCCGAGCCTTAACACTGGGAAGCCATAGGGTCTTTTGCTGCAAACCCCAGAGTCAGGTGCCTTCCTTCTGACAGGATGCAACTTCCGTGACCACACAGTCCCTGCCTCCATACAAAGGACCCCCTCACCTCCCAGTTGAGACCACTGCCTAAGGAATCTGGGAGACCAGCTGAAAGAGGTGCCTCTGGGTTGCTCAGAGCCTGGTAATCAGTCTGGCTGCTTTCCCCTCCGTGGACAGGGACTGTGGTGGGCAGGGGGCAAGAAATTGAGCCCCTGAGGCTGGCCCGGGGTAGGACCGGCAGGGACGCTCACTCACAGCCAGCCTCTTCGACGCCACAGAAGAGCAATTCCTGGTTGGCCATGCCCAGCCCCAAACCCTAATCATAGCTGCTATTTCTTCAGTGCCAACAGTGTGTGAGGTGCTGTGCTTAACTTTTTATACACGGTGTCTTGCTTAACTCTCACACAGCTCTGTGAAACAGGTACAATTATTATTCCCCCTCCACAAACTAGGAAACTCAGAGACGTGTGTGGTGGCCTTCCCAGGTCACGCCGTCGGCCAGTGGTCTCTGGCCCAGTATCTGCCCTCGTAATCACTATGCTATGCCGCTACCTGTGGTCCCCACTCGGCCCCTCCCCACTGTCAGACCCTTTGCCAATCGAATCCAGATCCCCACGGAGCACCCTGTTTGGGGGCACTTGGACACCCCCTCTGACCTTGGCCTCCTGGACCCGCTGTCTGAGCCATGGGCAGTGGGTGTGGGCACCTGCGCTGCCCACCCCCGCGCGGTTCACTCGAACCTCGGCCGTGCAGGCCAGAGTTCACAACTGGGGCCCGTGGGGTCTGGTGTGGCTTCACAGAACTCTGTTTCTTCTGGTCACAAATATGGGTTTTCCTGACAATGCTGGGGAGTCAGGGAGGGGCGCAGCTGGGGCTCTGTTGGTTGTGGGTCCGCCCTGGCTCCCGGGACCCCCGCTGTTATGACCAAGGAAATCTCACCAGCTGGCTCCATGAGCAACCCTGAGCCTGTTACTCCAATGCCTTTGTAGGAGTATTTTTAGCAGAACCTTTTTTTTCCCCCAAATAAATGTGAATTGCAAAAATTATTACTTGGACTCACAGTATTTTTTCCCCCCTGAGGTTCACCAGGGAACAAACAGGAGCTCCTAGAGGTCCTCAGCATGTTTCTGAAGAGTGACTAGGAGTTTTCCAGGGCCAAGGATGAAGCCAGGGTTGGGGCTGGGGTGGGGATTTGGCCTGGGGTGTTGAACTCGAGCAGTAATTCCTAAGTGTTCCAAGAACATTCACTCATGTTTAAGAGTTGGAGCTCTGCTGTCAGGGGTCCTAGGATTTGAATCCCAACTCTGCCATTGGTTACTATGTATCCTTGGAGAGGGCACATCATTGCTCAGAGCCTCATTTTCATGTCTGTAAAATGGGCCAATAATGCCTAACTCCTGGAGTAGAGGTGAGGATGAAATGAGATGAAGCACGTCAAGTGCTCAGCACTCACACCCGTTAGCTCTTAGTATTTTGCCGGGAGGAAGCAGGGCCCACATCTGTCATACACTCTGCTGTGTTCTCCACAACGAGGACAAAGCCTGACTCACAGCAGACTCTCAATAAACGTTTGTCAAATTCAAAAAAGGGGATTTGGGGGAGGGTTCCATGGTCAAATACGTTAGGCAAATTCTGGGCTTGGGCAAGTTGATCAGATTTCTTTACTTGGGGATATTGCAGAGCCTTAAAATGCCAAAAGCACAATGTGAATCTCTAAAAAAGTGTTATCATTTGCAGGGTTTCCCCTTGTGGAGGCAGCAGCTCTCAGTGTCCCTGGGAGTATAATCGGAGAAGTTCACCAGCGTCTGGGTACTGCCCTGGTGCTCAGAGGGAGAGCGGTGCTGAGGCTGGAGCTGGGCCCATAAACGTGAGGGCGTAGATGTCAGAGGAGACGGTAGTGGGAGGTCTACCTGATGGCTTGACATTCAACCAGGGAGAGCATAACAGACCCTACCTTGAAAGACCTTTGTGAAGCTTAGATAGTTAACGGGTGCCACAGTGCCCAGCAGAGAGCCTGGCACATAGCAGGGGCTCAGTAAGTAGTTACTCCCTTACTGCCCCCAGGAGCAGCCCTGCCATACCAGTCGGGATGGAAGGCAGGAGGATGGACTAAAGGGTGAGCTAGGCCTTCTTTCTATGGAGCCACTCTGCCCCCTGGGGGCTGAGGCTGGTAACAGGCCAGACCTGAGCCCCAGAGGAAGCTTGGCATCCTGGGCTGGTGGGGTGTGGTGACTCCTTGACTCTCTGCCCCCTGCTCCCCACCCCAGCAAAGGTCCCGGCCAGTGGGTGGGGACCTAGAGGCACAGTGATGGGGCAGAAAGCAGAGACGATGAACCCAAGGTTATCCCCTTACCAGCTGCCCTAGATGCCTCTTCCCAACTCCCAGCTCCTGACTTAATGCTGTGTCTCGGGTCCAGGATGTTGGCCCCAGAATTTCTCTACAGTAAGAACCCAGGAGCAACCAATCTGGTTGGTATGAGGAACTAGGAAATTTCTCCTGAGGTTGTAGTTACTCGGCCAGCATGCTCTTTATCCGCAGATCTCGAGTTTATCGGGCATGGCTCGGGGAGGAGGCAGCTGTTGGAGACTGCCACCCCCGGCACCACCATCCACACTGTGTCACTGAGTGCCCGCAGCCACCAGAGAGGCGTATTACCAGGGGTGTGCTAGTAAGTGTGTACCAACCAACTCACCAAGCATACTTCAGGAATGCTGGCTGACCCCTCTGTTTGAGTCAAGGAGTAAGATTAAGAGTGAAACATTGGGGGAGGGAAGAGGGGGGAGGGACAAGACAGGGGAAGGGGATTAAGAGATACAAACTACCAGATATAAAATACATAAGATACAAGGATATAATAATATACAGCCCAGAGACTATAACCAATATTTTATAATAACTTTAAATGGAGTATAATCTATAAAATCACTGTGTTCCACACCTGTAACCAAAATAACACTGAAAATCAACTATACTTCCATGTTTCTTAAAGTGAAACAATGAAGGTTTATGTTGGAACTTTTCTCACTCCACAATGACATGGGTGACTTCTTTGCTGAATCAGATAATAGTTTTCAAATACTGGAAGAATATTTCCTCAGTTTTTTTTTGTGCTCTTCACCACATCACAGTTTTCGATTTAATCTGCATTAACATGTTATCCATTACCTTCTTAGGTCTGGACAATCAACACAATGATAAATAAATCAAGCCCTGATGGGTGGCAACTGCCATTTTCTAAGGTATAAGTGGCCATCAAGGCCAGTTTCAAACTACCAGAGTGAGTCACTCAACAACAGACTTTGGAAGAGATGCTCAGTAACATATCTTTTTTTTTATATATATATAAATTTATTTATTTATTTATTTATGGCTGCGTTGGGTCTTCGTTGCTGTGCACGGGCTTCTCATTGTAGTGGCTTCTTTTGTTGCGGAGCACGGGCTCTAGGTGCACGGGCTTCAGTAGCTGTGGCTCGGAGGCTCTAGGGCACAGGCTTAGTGGTTGTGGCGCACGGGCTTAGTTGCTCCGCGGCATGTGGGAATCTTCCCGGACCAGGGCTCGAACCCGTGTCCGCTGCATTGGCAGGCGGATTCTTAACCGCTGCGCCACCAGGGAAGCCCAACATATCTTTTTTATTTTTGGCTTATGAACAGAAATGTGTTTCTCACAGTTGTAGAGGCTTGCAAGTCCAAGATCAGGGTACTTGCATGGCCCTGGTTCTGGGGAGGGCTCTCTTCTGGGTTGCAGACTGCGAACCTCTTCTCATCCTTCTCATTGTGTCCTCACGTGGCAGACAGCAGAGCTCAGCAACACATGGTTACATAATATTTCCAAAATTCAGATACAATAGATGTAAATAACCTCAAGAATACAAATAACAGTAATACATAGTAAAATAATTAGGAAGCGATTTGTTTTGAGTGTTGTCTTTGTCTTTAATACACTTTATGCTATTGTAAATTTATATAATTTTTAATGATGGCATTGTTTAACAACTGCTTCACAAAATTCCTGAAAATGTAACAACTGGCTCTCACCAGCCAGTGTGAACTGGCCCCAGCACTACCCTGGGCCCTTATCCTGTTTTACAGCAGTAGAAACTGAGGCTCACAGAGATGGGGTGTCTTAACTGCTCAAGGTCAAGATGAATGGGGCTTGGTTGGGGTAACACCCAGGTATATTTTACTCTAAAACTGAGTTCTTTCAACTGTTTCCTAGATTTCAAACTCCCTGCTCAGGAAGATCTGACATCTTCTCTCTCCACATCTTTTCTGCGTTCCTAGGGTCCTTCAGCACAATATACAGAATTTCCTCTTCCTCCTCCTCCCTCTTCAAAACCAATCCTGAGGCTGGACCCTCCCCTCAACTATTCCAGGGACACTAAACCCTGGAGCCTCTGAGGCCAAAGAAGGAGCCCTTGGGTCCAGGGGAGAGTGAGAGATGCCCAGCCCAGCCGGCACATGCTCGGGTGACCTGCCCCAAAAAGCTCACCCTTAGCTCACACCTCTAAGTGGCAGAAAGAGATATGGGGCGCTGCAGAGCTGTGGTGGAACCCCACTGATAAACTTCTGACCTTGGGCAAGTCACTTCACTTCCTGGAGTAAAATGGGGCTTATAATCCCTACCCTCAGGGTTGCCATGACAATTATCTAAACACTGCCTGACTTCTTTCCAGGTTTCCTTAAATGGTGTGATTGAGTAGATGCCAGGGAGCCCCACGCTTGTCCCTGAGGCCTGGAATTCCATCATAAAGGGTCGCACCTTGGGTTTTCAGCATTGCCTTCTTCCAACTGTTCTTTTTAATTCCATTATGCTTGGAGGAACAGGTGATCAATTCTGAGTGCCCTCAAGAGGGAGTCTGCTCAGGCTTCTTCCCTGACTGAGGCCCTGGGCTCTTCCCCTCTTCCCTCTCTCTTCCTCCTGTAGGCGGGAGAGCTGTGGCATGGCCTCCCTGGCACGAGGCCCACAACCAGAGGCCCTGGCCTGGGTCTTCCCTTCATGAGTCTTAATCTCACCAGAAGGGAAATCCCACCATATTATCTGCAGTCCTTCTAGGTCATTCTGAAAGGCTCATGGTTCACTGCAACCAGCCCTTAATGTGTCTGTCCCTGACCAGTCTTGACCCCTCCCAGCTGCCCACAGTGACCACTAACCATAGGCCAGAGACTGACTGATGGAAGATGCCAGATGACTTGACCTTCATTCTGGCTCTGCCACTATATCCCTGTGTGATCGCAGCAAGTTGCTTCCCATCTCTGAGCTTCATTCTTCTATCAGCAGACATTTTTTGAGTGTGTTCTCACACCAGGCACAGTGCCGGGAACTGGGTTACACCCAGGAGCGGGAGAGACAAGGTCTCTCTGCCTTCGTGAATTCGACAGCCCTTATTTAAGCTAATAAATGGAATAAAGGCAAATTGTCACAAGTCCTCGGAAGGAAACCAGCAGCTGTTCATGATGCCAGTCAGAGAGGGCAGCAGACTTTAGACAGAGTGGCAGGGAAGGTTTCCCGAGGGAGAATTTGAGTAGACAGCTAACCAATGAGGAGAAGGCAGCCACGTGAAAACCAGCGGAAACAGAAATGCGACAGGCCCCCCGACTCCTCACCATGGAAGGAGACTTCAAACGCTGCAACTCGCAGCCCTGAGTCCCAATGAGGTGCCCAGCAGACCTTGTACAGGAGAAAAGGGAGGGCCTGGGGGGCTGAGCTTCTCCTCCACCGCCAACTCCACCTCCTCCAGAATAATTCTGCTTTTAACTGTTTTATAGATTGGATTTGGATGTTTCTGAAACAAAAATGATATAGCTGAAAGATATTCAGAAACCACTAGAAACTCATCTCACTCGTGATGAGATGATGGCAAAGAACTCTTCCAGGTCTAAATCTTAGGCTCTCTGCATTCATGACATAAAGGGTGACTGCTAGGTTCACAGAAGAGGGAGTGAGAAGTCTGCAAATGCCCTTAGAAGGACGGGGCAGGGCAGGCAAACCTCTCGTCCGGGGCTACATGAGCGGTGATTCTGGAACTCAAAGAGCTCCTAGTTGTGCAACCTTGAGCGGGTTGCTAAACCTTCCTGGATCTCAGTTTCCACCTCCTTGACCTGCAGGTGTATAAGTTTCCTGTTGCTGCCGTAGCAAATTACCTAAAATTGCTAAATAAATTTAGCGGCTTAAACTACACACATTTACTGTCTTACAGTTGTGGAGTTTAGAAGTCCAACACAGGGCCCACTGGCCTAAAAATCAAGTGTCAGCAGAGCTGTGTTCCTCCTAAAGGCTCTCGGGGAAAATCTGCTCCCTTGCCTTCCCACCTTCCAGAGGCTGCCCCACCTTGGCTCCTGGCCCTTTCTCCTCCACCTTCAAAGCCAGCAATGATGCATCTCTCTCTGACTGTTCTTCCATATCTCATATCCCCCTTTAACTCCCTTCTTCTACCTTCCTCTTCCACTTTTAAGAACCTTTGTGATTACACTGGGCCCACCCAGAAAATCTCTCAATCTTAAAGATCAGCTGATTAGCAACCGAATTCCCCTTTGCCGTGTACCCTTGCACATTCAAAGATTCTGGAGATTAGGACATGGACATCTTTGGGGGGCCAGTATTCTGCTTAAGAAAGTGGGTTACATTCCCATTAACAGCCAACGTTCTGATGCTCAGAGCATTCTCCAACCTGTTTAATAACAGGTTCTCCTTTGATGCTCCTTCTGGGACCAGACACGAGTATCTCTTGGGGAAGGGCCTAAGTGGTATCATTTTGCCAGTGCCCCCCATCCAGTCCCCCCAACCCATAATTCTTCCTGTACACTCCAGTTCTCCTTAAGGTGCCTCCAACAGCCATAGAAGCTATGCCTATTAAATTCCTGTGTGAGCTAGACACTGCCTGAATCCTGCTCCACCATTTTCTAGTTGTATAATCTTGGGAAAGTGATTTTTCCTACCTCTGAAGCTCAAGCACCTTGTGTGTAAAAAGGAAATGTCCCTTTCTTTATGGTATTTCTGTGTGGCTAAAACAAAATAATGTATGTAAAATGCTTTGCAAGGAGTCTGGCAAACATCTCCATCCATTCATCCCTTAATTTATCCATCCATCTGTCCATGCATCTATCTACTGAACTCTCCATTGAACCAGCCATCCATCCTTTAATTTACTCATCCATTAATTTATTCATTCATTCCCTTATCCTTTCATCTATTATCTATCTTTTATCCACCTGTTCATTCATTTATGTATCCATCCATCCATAAAACCATTCATTGAACCATCCATTCATCCATCCATTTACCCAAAAGAAAAAAGGGGGGGAAGCATGCTACATGCTTTAAACACATGACCTCATTTAATCCTCACAACCCCACAAAGGAAGCAGTATTAGTGTTATTCCCAATTTGTAGGTAATAAAACTGAGGCATAGAAAGACTAAGTAATCTATGCAAGAACCATTACATGGGGGAGCAAGGACTGAACCCAGCAGCCTGGCTTTAGAACCACAAGCCCTAACAATACACTGCCCTGCCCCGACACAGGCCCCAGGAGCCTCTTCACCATTCTGGAGGCACACACAATACTGTCATTTTTGACAAGACTTTACCAAAGGTTCAGGAATAACTGGGGGAATGTTCAGCACAGAGGGCACAACCCACGGGCCACTACAGGGTCGGCTTCAAACCTCCAGGCTCAGCCCCAGCGTGGTCCCCCTTCCTCCCCCGCACACACCCACACATGAGACAACGGACTGCCCACCCCCACTACCAGGTATGGCCTGGAGCTGCCTCCACTCCTGATCCAGGCCCCACCTTGGTGAGGCCCAAAGAGAGCAAAACATCTGTCCTTTATGCATGGCCAGAATGACCACAGCCCCAGTCCACAAGCACGGGTGTAAGAAAAAGGACACATCTTTATGTCCTTTGAAACAATTTAACTCCAGTGAGGCCCTGTCCTACCAGGCTGGTCAAAAATTTGACCTTGGTAACTATGGGACTCCCCCCCAGACTTGTGCAAAGGTCCAGGGGGCTTCTGCATGGCTACCATTGACCCATATGGTGCCTTGGTGTGAATTAGACAAAGGTGCCCACTCTGGCGGGGACACAGATTAACACCAGGCACATGACAAATGGTACATTTGTGATAGGCACGTAGGGGCTGGAATTGGGCCCCTATGTGCCTACTCAGCCCTCAGGGTGCTGCTCTGGCAGCTGCCCGCCTCCATCCCCTCTCCAGCCTAGGGATGTCTCCCTTCTCCCCTCCCAGAGATGCTCACCTCCTGCCCCACCTAGCACAGGCTGTGTTTGCTTTTATGCATCTTCTGGTTTTCACCTAGCAAAATTCCCAGAGAGAGAAGAAAAATACTAAAGCCCTGGACTCCTTTTTGAAAGTAGAGAGAAAACATGATGGGAACAAACACAAATTCATTTTTAATATATTATCTAGCTCCACACTCATCTCCATAAGAACAGACAGGAGCGCAAAGGCTCAGTGCAGTTTATATCAGTGTTTTCAAACCATGGCCATGACTCAGTTTCCTTTGGGTGCCTCATGACTCACTGTTCCAGTTATCTCTTGCTGTGTAACAAGGACTCCAAAACTTAGTCACATAAAATAACTATTCAATTTTTAATTAACAATTCATTGATGATTACTATTTTAATTTTATTGTATTATTATTTATTTTAATTAGTTATTCATTTTGTGAGTCAGGGCTTTGATGGGCAATTCTTTGATGTCACATGGCATTAAAAGAAGTCATGCAGGGGTTTACAGCAGGTCGATATGCCAGTCCGGAAATCCAAAACAGCTTTACTCACAATTTGTCTGGAGTCTTGGCAGGCATGGCTGGGAGGCTGGACTTGGCTGGGAGGCTGGGCTCCTCTAGGACTGTAAACCCTAAGTGTCTACATGTAGCCCCCCAATACAGCAGATATCAGAGTAGTCAGACTTTAAAAGCTCAAGGCCCCAAGAGGGAGTGTCCAAGAGAGGAAGTGAAAGCTGTCAGTGTCTCACGCCATGGTCCAGAAACTGGCATCTCATCACCTCTATCATATCCTATTGGTCAAGCAGGGCCAGAGCCCACCCACATGCAAGAATAGGAAACAGATCTCACCTCTATAAAAGGAACAGCAAGGAATTTGTGGTAATCTACTTACCACACCAACATTTTTTCTTTAATATAATAGAATAAAAAATAACTTGATCTATAGATTCAATGCAATCCAATCAAAATCCCAGCACATTATTTTGTGGCTATCAACAAACTGATTCTAAAGCTTATATGGAGAGGCAAAAATTCCTGAATAGCCAACACAATATTCAGGGAGAGGAACAACGCTGGAGGACTGACACTACCCAACTTCAAGACTTACTGTAAAGCTGCAGTAATCAAGACACAGTGTGGTATTGGCAAAGGAATAGACAAATAGATCAGTGGAACAGAATAAAGAGCCTGGAAACAGACCCACAAAAATATAGTCAACGGGGGGGCTTCCCTGGTGGCGCAGTGATTAAGAATCCGCCTGCCAATGCAGGGGACACAGGTTCGAGCCCTGGTCCGGGAAGATCCCACATGCCGCGGAGCAACTAAGCCCGTGCACCACAACTACTGAGCCTGCGCTCTGGAGCCCACGAGCCACAACTACTGAAGCCTGCACGCCTAGAGCCTGTGCTCCACAACAAGAGAAGCCACTGCAATGAGAAGCCCGCTCACCACAGCAAAGAGTAGCCCCAGCTCACTGCAACTAGAGAAAGCCCGCGCACAGCAATGGAGACCCAATGCAGCCAATAAATAAATAAATAAATTTATTTAAAAAAAAAAAATATATATATATATATATGTATAGTCAACGGATCTTTGACAAAGAAGCAAAGGAAATACAATGGAGAAAAGATAGTCTTTTCAACAAATGATGCTGGAACAACTGGAAATCCACATGCAAAAAAAAAAAAAAAAGAATCTAGACACAGACCTTAATACTTCACAAAAAATAACTCAAAATGGATCATAGACCTAAAAGTAAAATGCAACACTATAGAACTCCTAGAAGATAATATAGGAGAAAACCTAAATGACCTTGGGTATGGTGATGACTTTTTTCATACAACACGAAAGGCACAATCTATGAAAGGAATAATTGATAAGCTCGACTTCATTAAAATTTAAAACTTCTGCTCTGCAAAACACAATGTCAAGAGAATGAGAATACAAGCCACAGACTGGGGGAAATATTTGCAAAAGACACATCTGATAAAGGACTGTTACCTAAAATACACAAAAAAAAACTCTTAAAACTCAACAATAAGAAAACAAACGACCCAATTAAAAAATGGATAAAGACTTTAACAGACACCTCACCAAAGAAGGTATACATAGCAAGCTATGGAAAGCTTGCTATACTTACTATACTTACTATACCATAGTAAGCTATGGAAAGATGCTCCACATCATATGTCATCATATGTCATCAGGGAAATGCAAATTAAAACAACATGAGATAGCACTATATACCTATCAGAATGGCCAAAATCTAGAACACTGACAACATCAAATGCTGGCAAGGATGTGGAGCCTCAAGAACTCTCATTCATTGCTGGTGGGAATGCAAAATGGCACAGCCACTCTGGAAGACAGTTTGGCAGTTTCTTACAAAACTAAACATACTCCTACCATACAATCCAGCAATTGTGCTCTTTGGTATTTACCCAAAGGAGTTAAAAACATGTCCACACAAAAACATGCACATAGATGTTTACAGGAGCTTCATTCAAAATTGCCAAAAACTTGGAAGCAACCAAGATGTCCTTATTAGGTGAATGGATAAACTGTGGAACATCCAAGCAATGGAATATTACTCAGTGCTTAAAAAAAAGTTACTGAGCTGCAAAAAGACATGGAAGAAACTTAAATGGATATTACTAAGTGAAAAAAGCCAATCTGAAAAGGCTACATACTATATGATTCCAACTGTATGATGTTCAGGAAAAGGCAAAACTATGAAGACAATAAAAAGAAAAGGGATTTTCCTGGTGGCGCAGTGGTTAAGGATCCGCCTGCCAACGTAGGGGACACGGGTTCAATCCCTGGTCATTACACATCTAACTAAACCCACAGAATGTACAAAGGCAAGAAGGAACCCTAATGTAAACTGTGGACTTTTGGCAATAATGATGTGCCAATGTAGGTTTATCAACTGTTTACAAAGGTAACACTCTGGCGGGGGGATGTTGATAATGGGAGAGGCTATGCGTGAGTACGGGCAGGGGGTCAATGGGAAATCTCTGTACCTTCCTCTCAATTTTGCTGTGAACCTAAAGCTGCTCTAAAAATTAAGTCTTAAGAAAAAATAATAGAATTGAGAAGATCAAACTCCAGCTGTATGTGACAAGAGTAAACATTGTTGCATTAAAATTATTTCAGTTATAGTAATGTGTATGTGTGTAAAATCTATTTTCCGTTGAAGGTATAGGTCAAAAAAGTTGTAAAAACTCTGGTCTAAGCCATATCAAGCCTTCAAGCTAACAGGCACACACGACAAAGCTGCAAAATATGTGAAGTGAAAAATGACAGAATCAAAAAGAGAAACAGACAAATTCACAATTATAATTGGAGACTTCAATTTCCCTCTCTCAACAATTGACAGAACAACTAGATGGAAAACCAGCAAGGGTAGAGAAGAACTCTACCTGACAACCAACAGGTCTAACCGACCTCTATATAGCACTCCACCCGACAACAGCAGAATACACATCTTTTTCAAATGCACATGGAACATCTACTAAAATAGACTATTTCCTGAGCCACCCCCAAAAAAAAAAACCCTCAACAAATTTGAAAAGAATTGAAATCATACAAAGTGTGTTCTCTGACCACAGTGGAATCAAATTAAAAATCAACAGTGGAAAGATCACAGGGAAATCTCTAAACACTTGGAAACCAACCAACACACTTCTAAATAATCCATGTGGTCAAAGAGGAAATCTCAAAGCAAATTTAAAAATACATTGATCTTAATGAAAATAAAAATACAACATATTAAAATTTGTGGGACATAGCTGAAGCAGTGCTGAAACAAACATTTATAGCACTAAATGTTTACATCAGAGAAGAGGGAAAGCTTCATGTCCATAAAGTAAGCTTCCACCTCAAGAATCTAGGGGAAAAAATTCTAGAAAAAAGAAAAGCACAATAAATCCAAAGCAATCAGAGGAAAGAAATAATAAGATAACAGAAGAAATCAGTGAAACTGAAAACAGAAAAGTAATAAAGAAAATCAATGAAACAAAAAGTAGTTCTTTGAAATGATTAATAATTGACAAACCTCTAGCAAGACTAACAAAGAAAAAGAGAGAGAAGACATAAATGACTCATCTCAGAAATGAAATGGGATATCACTACAGACCCTGCAGATGCCAAAAGGATAATAAGAGAATACTATGAACAACTCTACATGCATAAATTTGACAACTTTGATGAAATGATCAGTTCTTGAAAAAGCACAACTCACTTACATGAAGCAGATGGCTTGACTAACCCTATAACCATTAAAAAATGGAGTTAATAGTTTTTTTAATTCCCAAAAAAGAAAATCTCCAGGCCCAGAGAGTTTCACTGAAGAACTATACCAAATGTTTTAAGAAGAATTAATACCAATTCTATACAACCTCTTCCAGGAAATAGGAGAGGAAAAAACACCTCCCTATTCATTTTATGAAGCTAGTATTATCCTGATACCAAAACCAGACAAATACCAAAAAAAAGAGAAACTACAGACCAATACCTCACATGAATATAGATGCAAAAATCCTTAACAAAATATTAGCAAACAGAATTCAGCAATATATTAAAAAAATTATACATCATGACCAAGTTTATTTATTTACTTCAGGGATACAAGGCTGGTTCAACATTCAAACACCAATCAATGTAATTTACCAGAATAGACTAAAGAAGAAAAATTACATGATCGTATCAATTTATGCAGAAAAAACATTTTACAAAATTCAAACCTTTTTATGATTTTTCAAAATACTCTCAGGGAATTCCCTGGCAGTCCAGTGCTTAGGACTTCGCACTTCCACTGCAGGAGGCACAGGTTTGATCCCTGGTTGGGGAACTTAGATCCCGCATGCCGCGCAGCGTGGCCAAAAAAAAAAAAAAAAAGAAGAAAAAAGAAAAGAAATACTCTCAGAAAATTAGAAACAGGATGAGATTTCCTCAACTTGAGAAAGGGCATCTACAAAAAACTTACAGCTAACATTATATTTCATGGTCAAAGACTGAATGCTTTCCTTCTAAGATCAGGAACAAGGCAAGGACACAGACTCTCATCACTCTTATTTGACATAGTACTGGAAGTTCTTTCTAGCCAGCAAAATAAGGAAGGGAAATGAAATAAAAGGCATACAGACTAAAAAGGAGGAAACAAAACCATCCCTATTTGCAGAGGACACAATTGTCTACGTAGAAAATACCAAGGAATCTAAAAAACAAAAACAAAAGTAAAAACAAAAACCTTCTAGAATGAATGAGTACAGCACAGTCACAGAATACAAGAGTAACAAAAAAATCAATTGTTTTTCTATATACCAGCAATGAACATGTGGACACTAAAATTAAAAATATAATACCATTTACAAACACTTCTAAAATGAAATACTCAGGCGTAAATCTAACAAAACATATACAGGACTTCTATGCTAAAAATAACAGAAGGTTGATAAATGAAACCAAAAAAGATGTAAATAAATAGACTTAGTGTATCCCTAGATTGGAAGACTCAACAGAATAAAGATGCCAGTCTCTTCAAATTGTTATACAGATTTAATAAAATTCCTATCAAAATCCCAGCAGGACTTTTTTGTATATATAGACAAGATTATTATAAAATTTATATGGAAAGACAAAGAATAGCTAAAACAACTTTGAAAAAGGAGAATAAAGTGGGAGGAATCAGTCTATCCAATTTCAAGACTTACATATAGCTATAGCAATCAAGACTGCATGGTATTGGTGGAAGGACATACAGAACAATGAAAGAGGATGGAGAATCCAGAAATATGCCCCACAAATATGCCCTACTGATTTTTTTTTTTTTTTTTTTTTGTGGTACGCGGGCCTCTCACTGTTGTGGCCTCTCCCGTCGCGGAGCACAGGCTCCGGACGCGCAGGCTCAGCGGCCATGGCTCACGGGCCCAGCCGCTCCGTGGCATGTGGGATCTTCCCGGACCGGGGCACGAACCCGTGTCCCCTGCATCGGCAGGCGGACTCTCAACCACTGCACCACCAGGGAAGCCCTGCCCTACTGATTTTTAACAAAGGTGCAAAAAAGCATTTCAATGGAGTAAAGACAGGTGGTGCTGGAATAATTGAACATCCATATGCAAAACATTAATTTCAACCTAAATCTCACACTTTTTACAAAATTCAACTCAAAACAGATCACCAACTTAAATGCATAACATAAAATGATAATTTTTAGGAAAACACCACAGGAGACAATCTTTGAGCATTAGGGCTAGGCAAAGAGCTCTGAGCTTTGACAACAAAAGCATGATCCATAAAAGGAAAAATTGATAAACTGGTATATTAGTTTCCCAAGCTGCTGTGACGAGTGACCACAAAATTGGTAGTTTAAAACAACAGATATTTATTCTCTCACAGTTCTGGAGGCCAAAAGCCTGAAATCAGTATCACTGGGCCAAAATCAAGGTGTTGGAAGGGCCATGCTCTCTCTCCCTTGGCTCTAGGAGAGAACTCATTCCTTGCTTCTTACACTCTCTGGCAGCTAATAGAATCCCTTGCCTTATGGTGGCATTATTCCAGTCTCCGCCTCCATGGTCACGCAGCCTTCTCCTCTTCCATTTGTGTTGAATCTTCCTCTGCTTCTCTTTTATAAGGATACTTGTGATTCCATTTAATATTTAATACCAACGTTACGGGCCAGGGTTCTTGGCCTTCCCCAATCAGAAATTGACTAGAGGAAAGACAAGAAATTCAGGCATGGCTTTATTGGGTACCCTGCTGCAGCAGGAGGGGGCGAGAACAAACAAGAGATTCCCTTGCTTGCTGGCTCCCTGAAGCGAGGGTGAGCTTGTTCCTTACATGGGGTGAGGGTAGGGATGTGTCCAGGGGTCGGGCCAGAGGAGTGGCTTAGGTGTTTTGTCCACCCCTCTAGTGGTGTGTGCAGTGGGCATGTTCAGTACCCTGCTTTTGCTCCCAACACCCTGTTTTTGCTCCAGGCTCTTCAAAAGTGACAGTTGGGTTTTTTGATCTCTTTGTATCTTTTGGGTCCAGAATTTGCCCCAACTGCCCATGCATGCAGTTATTTTTAGTCCCATACAGTTTCTTTGTATTTTCTTGCTCAAGGAGAGGTGTGTCCAGGTGCAAGCATTGCAGCACTGCAGCAAAGGGTCCCAGGTCCCAGCAAAGTGTCCCATGTCCCAGCCTGTCTCACCAATAACCCAAGATAGTGTCCCCATCTCAAGATCCTTAACTTCATCACATCCATAAAGTTCTTTTTTATCATATAATGTTAACATTCACAGGTCCCAAGGATTAGGATGTGTGCATTTCTGGGGGGTCATTATTCAGCCTACCATAATTGAACTTGATCAAAATTTAAAATTTTTGCTCTGTGAAAGGCCCTGTTAAGACAATGAAAAGACAAACTACAGACTAGAAAATATTTGCAAACTATATATCTAACAAAGGAAGAGTACCTAGAATATGTAAAGAATTCTCAAAACTCAACAATTTTTAAAATCCAATTAGAAAATGGACAAGACATAAAGAGACATTTCACTGAAGAGGATATACAGATGGCAAAAAAAAGCAAATGAAAAGATTTTCGATATCATTAGTCATCAGGAAATTAGAATTACAAAAATAAAAATAGTGACAATACCAAATGCTGGCCAAAATGTGGAGAAACTAGATCACTCATACATTGCTGGTTAGAATATAAAATGGTACAGCCACTCTGGAAAATAGTTTGGCAGTTTCTTTTTTTAAAAAACTATCATTCAACCATCAGTTGCCCTCCTGGGCATTTATCCCAGAGAAATAAAAACTTATGTTCACACAAATACATGCAAACAAGTGTTCAAAGCAGCTTTATTCGTAACAATCTAAAATTGGACAACCTAGATGTCCTTTACCAAGCGAATGGTTGAATAAACTGTGGTAACATCTGTACCATGCAACCAACCACTACTCTGCAACAAAAAGAAACAAACTATTGACACCTGCAACAACTTGAATGCATCTCCAGAGAATTATGCTGAGTGAGAAAAAAAACCCCAAAGATTACACTCTGTGTGACTCCTGTCAACAGAAATAATCAATAACCAATCTGTAATAAGAACAAAGGAAAGGGGGCTTCCCTGGTGGCGCAGTGGTTAAGAATCCGCCTGCCAATGCAGGGGACACAGGTTCAATCCCTCATCCAGGAAGATCCCACATGCGGCAGAGCATCTAAGCCCGTGCACCATAACTACTGAGCCTGCGCTCTGGAGCCCGCGAGCCACAACTACTGAAGCCCACGCACCTAGAGCCTGTGCTGCGCAACGAGAAGCCACCGCAATGAGAAGCCCGCACACCGCAACGAAGAGTAGCCCTCGCTCGCCACAACTAGAGAAAGCCCACACGCAGCAATGAAGACCCAACGCAGCCAAAAATGAAATAAATAAATTTAATCAAAAACAAAAAAGAATAAAGGAGAGTTTTATTTGAGCCAAACTGAGGACCAAAGCCCAGGAGAGAGACTCTCAGATAGCTCTGAGGAAATGCTCCAGACAGCATGCTTTTCAGCGCAATTTTATATCTTGTCAGAACAAAGAACATCAAACATGACAGGGGTACATTCCTTCAAAGTTTCTCCCAAAATACAGATTTGTACATACATAGGAAGTCAGTATGGCCTTGGTGCCTGGGGAGGGAGACTGATCATGGAAGAAGCAGTAGCACTGACATCCCAGGAAGAGAGGCATTTATCTCTGTCTTCAAAACGGAATTCTTTACTTCTGGACAATGCACCCTTTTCTTTAATGGTTAGAGGGAAGCAACAGTGTATGTTTGATAGGCCACAAAGTCAAGCTAAACCATGTATGTATAAGCCAGAATGACTTACCCATACCTCAATATGCGAAAATTTCTTCCATCGCTCCATTGATATAATATTCTTGAAATGACAAAATTACATTAATCGAGAACAGATTGGTGGCTGCCAATGCTTAAGGACAGGGTGGGTTGGTAAACAAGTGGGTGTGGCTAGAAAAGGGCAACAAGAGGGATTCTTGTGCTGATGAAAATGTTCTGTATCTTGACGGTATCAACATCGATAACTAGCTTATTATATTGTACTATAGTTTTTTAAAATATTTATTTCTTTATTTATTTGGCTGTGCCGAGTCTTAGTTGCGGCACGCAGGATCTTCGTTGGGACATGCGGGATCTTTAGCTGCGGCACACAGGATCTAGTTCCCTGACCAGGGATCAAACCCAGGCCCCCTGCATTGGAAGCACAGAGTCTTAACCACTGGACAACCAGGGAAGGCCCTGTACTATAGTTTTGCAAGATGTTTCCATGAGAGCAACGTGGATAAAGGGTACACTGATTATTTCTTAGAGCTGTATGTGAATCTACAATTATCTCAAAATTAAATGTTTGATTTTTAAAAGGACATGAAAAATGCAAGCCCAAATTTTGTATTAGATTCATCAGGCATAAGACTCCTCAAAATTTTAAAACTTTTGCTCTTCAAAAGACACCATTAATACAAGGAAAAAGTGGGACTTCCCTGGCAGTCCAGTGGTTAAGACTCAGCACTTTCACTGCAGGGGGCACGGGTTCCATCCCCAGTCAGGGAACTAAGATCCCGCAAGCCACGCGGTTTGGCAAAACAAAACAAAACAACCACAGGACTACAGTGAGACAGGACTTCACAACCACTAGTGTGACTGAAATTGAAAAGACTGGCAATGCTAAGTGGTAGCAAAGATGTGGAGACATGGAACCACTGCATATGCTGGCAGGAACATAAAACGGTACCAGTGCTTTGGGATACTGCATGGCAGTCCCACCTAGATATTTACCCAAGAGAAATGAAAGCATGTATTCACACACAAAAAAGACTTATACAGGAATGCTTTTTCATAAAGCCCCAATCTGGAAACAACCTAAATATCCATCAAAAGGTGAATGGATAAACAATTTGGTGGCATATCCATACAACTGAATACTATTCAGCAATAAAAAGGAACAAAACATTGATATACACAAAGACAAGAATGAACCTCAAAAACATCCTTCTGAGCAAAAGAAAGCAGACACAAAAGCCTGCACTATATGATTCCATTTATAAGAAATCCTAATCTAAAGTGACAGAGTAGATCAGTGGCTGCCCGGGCCTGAGAGCAGGGGAGGGGACTGACTGCAAAGCAGTAGGAGGGACATTTGGGGGATGATGAAAATTTTCTATATCTTGATTGTGGTGAGGGGTATACATTTGTCAAAATCATCAAAATATACCCCGATAATGTGTACATTTCCTTTTATGTAAATTATAACTCTATAAGGTTGGGTTTTTTTAACATCTTTATTGGAGTATAATTGCTTTACAATGGTGTGTTAGTTTCTGCTTTATAACAAAGTGAATTAGCTATATATATACATATATCCCCATATCTCTTCCCCCTTGCGTCTCCCTCCCTCCTACCCTCCCTATACCACCCCTCTAGGTGGTCACAAAGCACCAAGCTGATCTCCCTGTGCTATGTGGCTGCTTCCCACTAGCTATCGATTTTACATTTGATAGTAAGTATAAGTCCATGCCACTCTCACTTTGTCCCAGCTTAACCTTCCCCCTCCCCGTGTCCTCAAGCCCATTCTCTAGTAGGTCTGCACATTTATTCCCGACCTGCCCCTAGGTTCTTCATGACCAGTTTTTTTGTTTTGGGGTTTTTTTTTTAGATTCCACATATATGTGTTAGCATATGGTATTTGTTTTTCTCTTTCTGACTTACTTCACTCTGTATGACAGTCTCTAGGTCTGTCCACCTCACTACAAATAACTCAATTTTGTTTCTTTTTATGGCTGAGTAATATTACATTGTGTATATGTGCCTCATCTTCTTTATCCATTCATTTGTTGATGGACACTTACGTTGCTTCCATGACCTGGCTATTGTAAATAGAGCTGCAGTGAACATTGTGGTACATGACTCAGAAGTAGAACAAAAAATTTCACAATTTGTATGGAAACACAAAAGACCCCGAATAGCCAAAGCAGTCTTGAGAACGAAAAATGGAGCTGGAGGAATCAGGCTCCCTGACTTCCGATTATACTACAAGGTTACAGTAATCAAGACAGTATGGTACTGGCACAAAAACAGAAATACAGATCAATGGAACAGGATAGAAATCCCAGAGATAAACCCACACACATATGGTCACCTTATCTTTGATAAAGGAGGGAAGGATATACAGTGGAGAAAAGACAGCCTCTTCAATAAGTGGTGCTGGGAAAACTGGACAGCTACATGTAAAAGTAGGAAATTAGAACACTCCCTAACCCCACACACAAGAATAAACTCAAAATGGGTTAAAGACCTACATGTAAGGCCAGACACTATCAAACTCTTAGAGGAAAACATAGGCAGAACACTCTATGACATAAATCACAGCAAGATCCTTTTTGACCCATCTCCTAGAGAAATGGAAATAAAAACAAAAATAAACAAATGGGACCTAATGAAACTTAAAAGCTTTTGCACAGCAAAGGAAAAGCTTTTAAGTTTCATTAGGTCCCATTTGTTTATTTTTGTTTTTATTTCCATTTCTCTAGGAGGTGGGTCAAAAAGGATCTTGCTGTGATTTATGTCATAGAGTGTTCTGCCTAGGTTTTCCTCTAAGAGTTTTATAGTGTCTGGCCTTACATTTAGGTCTTTAATCCATTTTGAGTTTATTTTTGTGTATGGTGTAAGGGATTGTTCTAATTTCGTTCTTTTACAGGTAGCTGTCCAGTTTTCCCAGCACCACTCATTGAAGAGGCTGTCTTTTCTCCATTGTATATCCTTGCCTCCTTTATCAAAAATAAGGTGACCATATGTGCATGGGTTTATCTCTGGGCTTTCTATCCTGTTCCATTGATCTATATTTCTGTTTTTGTGCCAGTACCATACTGTCTTAATTACTGTAGCTTTGTAGTATAGTCTGAAGCCAGGGAGCCTGATTCCTCCAGCTCCATTTTTCTTTCTCAAGATCGCTTTGGCTATTTGGGGTCTTTTGTGTTTTCATACATATAAGGTTGATTTTCAAAAGACACAATTGCTAGACCATATTCTTAGATCCGACAGACATAAAAGTACTCTGTCAACTCGCTATTAAAGTTTCTAAATGCTCACTAAATTTCTGTAAACTCTTCCTCTCCCATGGATAACAAACAGTTCACCACCGGCTGTGGTCCACAGACCACAGTTTGAGTAGCACAACCCTATCCCACTTTGCCAACTCCTCAGTTCTTTAATAGCCATCCCTGCAGCCTTACCTTGCAGAACTAGGATGGAAAGCTGCCAGGCGAGAGAAGGGGAGTTCAGAGCTCGGGGTCACTGGGTCTTGAATACCGGCTTGTGAGACAGCCATAACACCCGGTACGTGTTGAGGCCCGGCACGTCGAAGCCGGGGGAAAGCCCGTGGTGGTCCAAGGGGTAGAAGTTGACGAGCTGCCCATGCTGGGCCTCGAGGGACAGCCAGGAGTCACCCAGCGGCAGCGCGCACGGAAATTCGCGGGCCACATGCAGCTGGAAGATGCGGCCGCGCAGGTGGCGCAGCGCCAACGTGCGGAACGCCGGGGGCACCAGCGCCTCCACGCGGGGCCCGAACTGGCGCAGGCGCAGTTCGCCCGCTGGCCCGGCGCGCACTTCGTAGAACGTCAAATTGGCAAAGGTGAAGTAGCCGGCGAAGGGTCGCGCCCTGGGCGGCGGAGCCGGGCTGAGCGCAGCCTCCCGAAGGGCCGTCTCCATAGCCGGCAGGAGCACGTCGTAGGCCTGAGCCACCAGGTCAGGCCCTGGCGGCCTCGGCCCGGCCAGGAGCAGCACGAGGCCCAGGCGCAG
>NC_041216.1:17193193-17193627 GCF_002837175.3 Physeter macrocephalus
GTCCCCGGCAAAAGACTCAGGGTGGTAGGATCTCTTCTTCCGTCTCTCCCTGTCCCTGCCTCTGCCACCACACCCCACAGCATAAGGGATGGGATGACCCCAGCTCCCTTCTCCCAAGGGCTCACTCCCAAACTTCTCCTTTATAAACAAAACCCTACACAACACCGAGTGGAGCTGCGGGTCCCTGCCCAACTTGAGCAGATCCTGCTTTCTAGAGAGCAGCCCAGCGAGAGTTACTGGAAATCTCTCCAACGGGCACAATGTTTGAGCCAGCAATTCCACTTCTAGGAGTTTAATCTAAGGAACCCATAATGGGATGTGCTGAGGTTTAGCCTTAAGGATTGTTTAGAAGAGTGCAAAATAGTCATCAATCTGGGCTTCCCCGGTGGCGCAGTGGTTGAGAGTCCGCCTGCCGATGCAGGGGACGCGGGTCC
>NC_041216.1:17193790-17216746 GCF_002837175.3 Physeter macrocephalus
CATGCCGCGGAGCGGCTGGGCCCGTGAGCCATGGCCGCTGAGCCTGCGCGTCCGGAGCCTGTGCTCCGCAACGGGAGAGGAGGCCACAACAGTGAGAGGCCCGCGTACCGCAAAAAAAAAAAAAAAAAAAAAGATGAGTCATCTCTGTATGAAGCATTACAAATGATTTAAAAAATTTTTTTCTTAATTATGTGCTCCTGGTTTTCTACATTTTCTGTACTGAATATGCATTAGTAGTAGCATTAGAAAATAATGCACAGAAATATAACTTTTCCATTAAATTCAGTGGAACACCCATTGTTAACCCTTCCCCTGCTCAGCTGCAAACCTCTATTACAGACGCGACACCATTTCTAGACATTCGCCCAAGGAAAACATATGACCCTCAACCCCAAGTGGTGGTCCTGATGACCACGTCAGCACTGCTGGGTCCTGGGCTTCATACCCTTGTGGCTTATGTGTGCGTGCACCTGTGTGTACAGACACATGTGTACACAGGTGTGTTTCCTGGGGCTGGGCATGCCACCAGCAGATGGCAAAATAGGGGCTTGGGACCATCATCTCAAACCCAGAGACGAGAATGACCTTTGACTACTAGAATCAGTTCTTAAAGCTGCTTTTATCATTTCTAGGAGCTTGGGCTCACTGCGCCTCTCTCCCCACCCTTTCCCCATCCCACCCCAAACGCACACTCACACATTCGAGAGACACACATGCCAATACACACTCCTCCTAACAGCAAGGCATGGTTTCTCTTTGCTAGGAGAAAACCAGAAGCTGAAGGACTAAAAGACACCTGTGGTGATCTCGTGGGTCTGCAGAATCCCTGCTGGGAGCGCTCCAGCATCTGCTCATATACGAGGTGCGCTTCCCAGTGTGAGGGATCTGTATGAGCCATACACATGTGCTCGTGGTGGTACTTACACGCACCCATACATATGGGCATGGTGGGACCGTGAAAAGAGCCAGGCATCCGGCTTCCAAGTCCAGCTTTGCTGTTCATCAACCTCGTGAATTTGGGAGAGTCGGAGCCTCTCCAAGCCATTGTTTCCTCTGGGATGTGGGAAGGATGGGTGTGGACATGATTTATAAACTGCAAAATGCTATCCACATTGATTATTATGTATACACAGGCTCGTATTTATTAGAATAAGAGTAATCCTAACATTCAGAGAATCTGCCTCTCCTCTACACCTGCCTGGGGTGCTGCTACAGCAGACTACCTCTGCCATGCTTGCCTCCCTCCTCTTCGCCTGCATCATGCTAATTGCAAAATCTTAGCATTTTCAAATCTAGCTCGGGGTGGGGAAAGGCTCCTAGAAGTTACCTAGTCAGAGGCATGAAGGAGAGCAGGGTGAACACCGGTGGTACCTGCTGAGGAGCATGTAGCTTAGGCCATGTGGCTTCAGGAAGCTCATAGAGGGCACCAGCCCTTAGCTGCGGAGCCAGGGCAGAAGGCTCAAGCAAGGGGAATCAAAAGACCCAGGAACTCCCACTAGCTCACCCCAGCGAGGGGAGGAGCCAGGCCCAGGGGCCCTGCTGGCTGAGCCGGCCAGGCTGGGATTTATGGGCCCCTCTTGGACACGTTAAAGATCACATTAAGTGCAATAAATGTAGATCACGCTCCTAAATAAGCTGAGATTTATCCCCAGATCCTCTCCGCAGGGGCCAGCCCCATAAATCCTGCCTGAGCCTGTCCCCTGGCCAAGGGATGGGGGAGGGGAGGGGAGGGGAGGGAAGGGGGGAGGGGTGAGGATTGGGGGAGCGGTTCCAGGTATTGAATGACTTGGAGCTGACAGGGGGCTCTTGATGAGGGTGAAGAGAAGGGGTGGGGCAAAGATGGGGCCCAAGCTGTGTGCCCCAGCTCCGTTCTCTGCCATCCCCTTCCCTGCCCACCCTCTTCTGGTCCCTGCCTGCATAAGATCTTGCTATAGACATAGAAATAATGACTCTTCTAAACAGGAAGCTCAACCCTAGCAAATATTGCCTTTGTCCACGGTGTGGGAGGGCGCTCTATTAAGAAAAATGTATTGTAGGAAAATGCAAATTTACAGACCAATAAATTACGAGATGATTAGTCACGTTGCAGTCTTTCTTCAAAGGATTCTTTAAAGGCTGTGCTCGTTCATGTAAGCGTCTCTTTATAGCTCAGTAACTTCCAGACTGAGAGGCTGCGAGGCCCCACGGAGGGCAAGGGAAACTGGAAAGATGCGGAGGAAAAGGGAGAGCTCGTCTCCATAACCAGCCTGGGGAGAAAACATCCCCGAAAGGGCATCAGAGTCATCTGGATTGTGTTGGTACAACAAATGTTTGCCCAGCACCTATTCTATACCAGGTACAGTCCCAACATTAGGGAGACAACCAGACAGGAACCACCTGGACCTCCACCGAGTTCCCAGGGTGGGGTGGGGTGGGAAGATTAACATTGATCAGATTCACCCTGGTTCCAAATTGACTAGATGCAGTTTACAGGCAATGGTTTCTGAGCACACCTATTGCCAAATGTCAGGGACAGTTCACGTGCATGATGGTTGAAGGAAGGGTGAATTAATAGATGGAATTTTTTAAAAGGAAAAACAAATATAAATGTCATAGTTTCTCTAGCTTTTCCCAAAGAACAAATACGATGTTTGGCCTTCTTTGCACTAATTGTCCCAGAGTCCTTTGCTCCCAGAGTCCTTTGCTCCCAGAGTCCTTTGCTCTGTCCCAGAGTTCTTTTCCCAAAGAACAAATACGATGTTTGGCCTTCTTTGCGCTAATTGTCCCAGAGTCCTTTGCTCTGTCCTTGGATCAAATCCCTCAGCCACTCAGCACCTCAAGCGTTATTGACCACAGGCAAACAGGAAGGGATGAGCTCATGCCCTGGCTGCTGGGATCACTGAGGAATCTCTTCCAAGGGTGAGGAGAGCCTGCTGGATCCCCTCCACCCACCCCTTGCAGGCACACGGATTTTACAGTTTCCCAGGCTCTTCCTGCCCCTATGTCTTAGCTCCTGCTGTCCCTTTTGCCATAATGCCCTCTCCCCTCTTCACCACCTAGCAAACTCCTATTCATCCTGCAAGACCCAACTTCTGTCAAGGACTTATTGCATTATGTTGGGATTTAGCCATTTGTGCGTCTGTTGCCCCCACTGGATTATAAGCTCCTTGAAGGCAAGGGTTAAGTTTTGTTGGTATAATTCTTAGAGCCAAGCACCATGCCTGGCACATAGATACTGTTCCATAATTATTTGCAGAATGAATGCCTCAAAGTAATTTGATGTATAAATGACCTTGATCATCACAGTTACACTTACTGAGTGTTGAGCATTCACGGTGGGCTTAGTGCCTCACCTATCATAACCTTGCCAGGGAGGTTTTATAATCACTGTTTTACAAGAGGAAAAATTGAGCCTGGAAAATTTGAAGGCTAGTGCAAGATCAAAGAGCTGGTAAAGGATAGGGCCAGGTCCACTTGATCTATTACACCCTCATCAGTTCTCTTTTGTAAATTACAGTCACTTCCAGGGCAGGGATTGTGTTGTATTCACCTCTGGATGTATCCCCAGGACCCAGCATAATGTGCACAAAACTGAATGACAATGAATCTGAAACCGTTGTCATCTCATTGACAAAATGACATTTGTGTTGATTTTCAAATCAACAACCAATGGGCTCTTCAAGTGCCATGCCATGCCACAGTAGAACCTGAAACAAAAGGAAAGAAAGTGTGCACCCTATATATGTATTTCATATAGCTTTTTAAAGTTAAGTTTTCTAGATTATTAAAGCATATTGAAAAATGAAAAACAGGTTATTAAAACTCACATTATTTTAAGTTTAGATATTTTACTTATACCTTAACCAGAATTTATTGTAATATTGCCTTCCTAGCTTGAATGGAAGCAAACTCATCAATACAAATCAAAATTCAAAATCTATTTCTTTGCTTGTTTTATTTTCTATTGAAGAGTCATAAATTATGGCAAATAAGAGAAAACTTTTTGAAAGTATGTTTGATGAGTATAAAACCATATCAAAAGATGTGAATATGCTTCCCAAATATTTAAACTTAATATTGAGAATTTTAAGACATCTACTTTTCAGTTTTTGTCATATTTTTTCAACTGCTTTAACATTCTAGAAAAGATATTTTTTAAAAATAGATATAACTATGTAACTGGGGTGTACATTTTTCTTTAGGCTCATGGCAGTGTGTTTTTATTTAAAATGATATTTTGTTCATCATGGACTTTTTTGCATTAATTTTGATTTTTTAAGTTGTGCATTAAAATGCCATTTACCTTGATTACCGAGTTTTTTTGGTGCTCCCTTAAAATTTATGCCCACCCAATCCTGGCCCTGCTAAATCCCAGGAGGAAGGGTAAGGAGAAAAGGGCCTGCTCCTCTCCCACAGGTAACGATACAAGCAGATACAGCTTCCCTGCAGGGCAAACTGTGATGTTCATCAAAAAACATTTAGGGCTTCCCTGGTGCCACAGTGGTTGAGAATCCGCCTGCCGATGCACGGGACACGGGTTCGTGCCCCGGTCCGGGAGGATCCCACATGCCGCGGAACGGATAGGCCCGGGAGCCATGGCCGCTGAGCCTGAGCATCTGGAGCCTGTGCTCCGCAAAGGGAGAGGCCACAACAGTGAGAGGCCCGCGTACCGCAAAAAGAAAAAACAAACAAAAAAACCCAAACATTTAAATGTTCCTTTCCTTTGGCCGACCATAATTCCACCTCTGGAGGTTTATCTAAAGAAATCAAGAGATACAAAGTTTTTTGTACAAGCATGTTCATCTCCTTGTTATTTATAACAGCGTAATGTTGGAAATAACCTGGTTGCCCAACCATAGATTTGTTTTTAAAAATTCTGTTTATCCATGTGGCAAAATGTCATGCAGCTGTTTTGAATCATGTTTTTTCAAAATGATATTTTTGAAGAATATTTAATGACATGGGAGTATATTCAAGATGGCTTTTGTGGAAACGCGCAATGAAAACTATATATCCCATGTTATTTCATTTTTTAAAAACATATTTGTTTTGAAAAAACCACAATACATGAAAATATTAATGGTGGTTCTCCCTGGATGGTGGAATTACAAGTGATTTTTTTCTTCCTTCTACTTTTCTTTGCATATGTCTTCTTTCTACTGTTTCGTTATATTTCCAATGAGTTTGTATTAGTTTTACAACCAGGAATTAATTTTTTCTATTTTTTATTGAGCTATAATTAACATATAAAAATAATATTTTAAGTTAATTCAGCCAATAATCCTATGCTTTAGAAGGTTTAGGAGAACAGGGAATATGCCTGCTTTGTTCCCTGATACATTTCTAGTGCTCACAGCAGGGCCTGGCACATGGTAGGTGCTCAATAAACATTTGTTGAATAACTGCTTATGAATAAGTAGTTCAAACACTCCTTTTATTAATCAAGACTCTTTTGGCTGAAGAGACAGAAACATAACTCAGTTTAAGGGAAAAAGGAAATGTATCGACTGACAGGTGAAGCTCCCAGATTTGAAAGACCAGTTTTGGGGATCAGGGCCAGTGCGTCTGTCTCTCCTCCCTGCTTGGCTCCCCTGCTTTCAGCAGGGAGAATGGCCACTGACAGCTCCTGAGCGACCTCCTCCCAGCCCCAATTGTTCTCCAAAGGACAGATTCTGGGTAGGCCCCGCTATAATCTCACTTACCCTCTTAACCAGTCCTGTATCTCGTAAAACTTCAGTGCCGCCAAATCCAGCATCCTTAAAAAAATTTTTTTTTGCGCACCCTATATTCATAGGGTAGGATTTGCAAAGCTTGTGACACAAGTTTCAGTAACTTAAGGATTTCTAAAATCAAAGGTCTGATGGTCCTGAGGGTAATTAGACAGCCATGGCTACTGGACAAAGAAATTCCCCGAAGGTTTCTGTTCTTGGCTGACATGAAATCTCTCCCTCCCCAACACGTGCACCCCAACCTGTTGTCAGGAACCATTTGACATTGACATTTACCGTTTCTGAAGCTCCCAGTGACATAGGTGGGAGGCATCAGCTATCTGGGTGACAACCTTAACAGGCCTGACGTAAGTAAGCCATCGAGTTCCCTAGGCTCTCAGATTTCTGTACCTGGGGAATTCAGTGTGTGGGCAGTATTTGCATCCTTTGATAATTCTGCTGCAAGAGCTGAATTTAAGTCAGAGAAGAGCTTGTTGTTCCAGGCACTCTGATGGATGACTTCATATACACAACCCTTACAACAAGGCAAAAATAAAGCACGTAAGGCAGTAATTATAATGATCCCATTTTACAGATGAGGAAGCTGAAGCTCAAAATAGAGAGTTCACACAGCTGCCAAATGGCAGAGATGGGCTCTTAATCCAGGTGTTCTGACTCCAAATCCTACAATCTTTCCATGCCCCAAGTGTTTCCCAAGGGATGTAAGAACCACCAGATGGTATGCTAAAAGAACTTTTGGGGCAAAGTATTTTGGGAAATGTTGCAAACTATTTCTCCCTCTTGGAAAGTCACAATATTCCTTAGCATATTAAAGGCTCTGAGAAGTCCTGCATGAAAGAAACTGGATTGATTTTGTTTAACCTACTTTTTGCCTGAATTTATTTGACCATGTAACTCTTCTTCCTTTCCATGATAACTATATCTCGTGGAACACACTACAGGAACCACTGTATTATGCCCCAAACTACTGTGTTCGTTCATTGTAGCAACAGCTTTCCAGTGTTTGCATTGGTGTTTGATGATCTGTGGGAGATGTCTCAACTAATTTTATACTTTCAATGGTGTAAATATCAAAGTCCCTAAGATTCAGAGGGGATTCAAAATTATCATGGTTCACACTCACTGTTGGACAGTTTCTGGAGCGATAGAGGAAGGAGTGTAGTTACAGCGTTAGCCCTGGAAATTGCCCGTGACTCACAACCTCTCTGTGCCTTAGCAAGGATGTATTACCGGCATCATGGCCTGTGTGAAAACAATTATAGCACTTATGGATCCTGATTTTTATAGTAATTGCTGTTTCCTTTTCATTTGAACCAAGGATAACTTTGGGTGGAAAAGTGTGAGGGACAGTTCTTGCTTTGTCTCCCAGGTTTTCAGACTACGTGATTCCTGTGGAAACATCCATTTCAGTTCCTTCTACTGTGCCTACCGCCTGGCCAATCATGGTATCCACCCCCACCCCCGTGCTGAACAAAGCAATTGGCCCAAAGTGTGGGTAGTTGATCCAAATACAGCCAATGAGATTCCTACCAAGAGGTCAGATCTATGGACTCTGGGAGAGAACAGCCTATTAGATCATAAGCTTTGTGGAGCTATTTTTCTCACCCCGTGGAGAAAAGCTTCTCTGAAATATAAGCCAACACACAGAAGGAAACGGGGCTGAAACTATAGAGAGAGGGATAAAGAAGGACAGTCAGGTTCTTGGTAACATCACTTGTGTCCCTGGATCTAGCCATGCCTGACACAGTCCCACCCCCAAAATTCTCAATTATGTGAGCCAATGCATTCCCTTTTTGCTTAAGCTCATTGGGGCTGTGTTTCTAGTTATTAGCAATATCTAAGAAAGTATTGATGTATTCAGAAATTGGTATCCCATAGTGGAGTATTATAAATGTGGAATTAGCTGAATTGAGGTGGGTAGTAGGTAGGAGTGTAGTAAGTGAGGAGGATGGTAAGAAATTAGGTCCATGAGGTAAGGAGAGGTCAGATCAGTCCGAATCTTGTAGACCAAGCTCAGGGTTTGGGGTATTATTCCAAGTGCAATGGACAGCTTCTGGAGGGTTTTAGACGTAGGACAGTGACCTAATGTGATTTATGTTTTTAAAAGATGGTACTCAAAAAAAAAAAAAAAAAAAAAAAAGAAAAAAAGGGCTTCCCTGGTGGCACAGAGGTTGAGAGTCCGCCTGCCGATGCAGGGGATGCGGGTTCGTGCCCCGGTCCGGGAGGATCCCGCATGCCGCGGAGCGGCTGGGCCCGTGAGCCATGGCCGCTGAGCCTGCGCGTCCGGAGCCTGTGCTCCGCAACGGGAGAGGCCACAGCGGTGAGAGGCCCGCGTACCGCAAAAAAAAAAAAAAAAAGATGGTACTGGTGGTTAGATGTAGAGTGGCTGGTGGAGGCAAAAGCAGAAATCAGGAGACCAGCTGGGAAGGAGGCTAGGGGGCTGGTCTAGGCAATGGTGGTGGTGGCTTGGACTACGATGAAGGGGGTGTGGGCGGTGACAACTGGTCATAATGGGATACCCTGGGGGTGGAGTTGAGCATGTCTGCTCATGCACTGGTTGTGAGACGTGATGGAGGAGGGAACAAAGGATGATTGTGTGGTGGATTCTGTTGGTCCCTACCCAGCTCTCCTGCTTCGCTGGGGCACCCATCCCCCACTCCTGTGAGCGCAGGTCAACCCCTTATCTGGAAAATTGCCCTTAGCCAAAGAGATCTAACTCACCAGAAACCCACCAATGACTGCCCCACTAATGACTGACTGACAGAGGGTTACAAAAGGCAGGCCTCCTACCCATTTCAAGGTGGGACTAACTCTGAGTCACAATTCGCCCTCCAAAGCTCCCCATGGGATCCGGCTAAAACTGGTCTCCAGCTGAGACCACAGCCCTTGCTGAGCTGCCCTAACCTGCTTCCCTCACTCCCTTCCTCCTGAGAGCTCTTCCCCAAGAAACCATTGCACAAGGACCCCTGGCTCAGGCCCTACTTGCAGGGAAGCCAATCTAAGACAGCATCTATGCTTTCGGCTGGATCACCTGGATACTGATGCCATTTGAAATGGGGAAGACTAGGGTAGAAGAGGTTTGTCTAGAAAATGAAGAGTTGATTTTGGACATGTTAAGTCAGAGATGCGTGCTAAAAGATGTCAAGAAGCTATTTGGAATGGGAAAGTGGGAAGGCTCCGTTAAATATAAGTCCTGACTCTGTGGTATCACTCCGTGATATAAGGCAGGAGGTGGGTGAGTTGGGGTGGGAGAGCTTGAATGGGGTAGGAGCTTAGGTGGACAATGGAACAGAGTAAGCGCTTGATGATCATGGGAGAAAATTCTGCCCTTGCCACAAACAGATGGCCACTTTGGACAATTCATTTTCAGCCTCTAAGCCTTAGTTTCTGTGCCTATAAGAACTGGAGGGATTCTTCTAGTTCTGACATCTCCCCCCAGGCCCTGCCTTCTCCTTTAGGAGCACTTTCCCTCACATTCTGACCTGGTTCCCAAACAGTTTGGCTTGGGCTTTTTCCCACCTCCCTGATTTAGTGGGTCTATACACTAATTCACACTAAAGTGTTAATGACTAATAAAATGTGGGCTTATATCTAAACATGCACTTGGAACTTGTTTAGTAACTCTATACTGAGCGCCAGTCAATGGTTTAAGACTTATGCCTGGTGCTATTATGGAAGATTCCAAGAGAAGGAAGGTAAAGCCCTTGCCTTCAATCCTGGAACCCAAACAAGAGAGACCTCACTGAGCCCTCGGGAGCTTCCCAGTGAGCCAGGGGCTTCCCAGATAGTCTCTTTAGTCCTTCATATTACAAGGCAGATAGTTTTTCTCCCTGTATGCAGAGAGGGATGCAAGGGAGGAGGGGAGTGAGATTGTAACCAGGATTGTCCACGTCCCCTCTGTAAGCACTTTCCTCTGTGCCAGATAGCCCTCGATTCAATCTTGGGTGGTTGGATGCACCCTTTCTGTGATGGGACTCTCACTAGGAATGTAGACCGATTCAGTAGTTCTGGGGTGGACCTGGGATTCCGTATTTTAAAGATGAATCTACAGGCAGACAGGTTTGGAAAACACTAGAAACGTGCACCTTCTTTCTCCTGGATTCTGAAACAATTCTGCAGTGAGACGTCTGTTAGGAGTTCAGCAGTCCTGGGAGTGAACCTGGCTCTGCCAGCCACTAGCTGTGTGGCCGTGGGCAAGTCACTTCACCTCTCTGAGCCTGTTTTCTCATCTGAAAAGTACAGACAAGAATAACTGCCCATATGAAAGAGGGGGAAGCTAAATGAGGACAAGGTACAGTGCCTGGTACGAGCAGGCACTCAGCAAGTTGTCCTGGTCACCGATACTCTTGTCACAGCACGTACATGGCCATCTGGTCCTGAGAACACAGGCTTCTCCTGCCTCCCACAGGTAGTCTCTCCATTGCATTCAGGACATTCATATCACTGGCCCCGGCTTCCCACATCAGCAGTGAACTCCCCTCCCCTCTTGCCAGTGCCTCCTGAATACTCACTTCTTCCATGGGGCCTCCCAGCACTGACCTCACCCCGGGCCCTATCAGCTGAGCCCTGGGCAGCATCTCTCCCACTATCTCAGCTCCCCACACCCAGCGGGGCCTGGGTGGGGCTGGGCAGGGGGCCGGACCCTTGTGTCTGCAGCCCAGGCAGCTGAGTTGTTGTTAACTGGGGCACGGGGGAGGGGCACAGGGGTAGGAGCACACAGAGTTTGCTGGCTGCAGGATGCCCTGAGTGGGGCCTTTCCCCACTCTGTGTGTGGGGATGGCAGCTGTCCCCTCACAGGGCTGTGGAGAGAAATCAGTGCAGTAGTGGGCGGAAAGCACGTGGTCACCCAGAGCTGTCATTGCCAGTTCCTTCCAGAAGCCTGGTGTCTACCAGGCTAAGGCAGTAGAGGGAGGCTTTTCCATGTAACTCAGGGTGGGGAAGAAGATGCACTCTTTGCCTGGCACGGCAGAGGAGGTGTCATGCGGGAGGCTACTCTTCCCAGGGCAAAGATCCTACCGTGTCTGTCTGTCCGTTTTGAATACTCCAATGGGACCTCAGACCAAGCCTTGAAGGTACGCCTACCCTACACACTCGGGATCAGAATCTATGGGAAAGAGAGGAGGGGTAGATAAAGAGAGGTGGAGGGGTGCGGGGGGAGTCATAGGAAGGGGAGGGGTTGAAAGGACCAGCGGAGAGAGAAGTCAGGACAGAGAAAGCCCAGGAGGCTCATTCTCCAGGACCCGGTGCTGTTGCTCTGATGGGATCCTGGGGACAAGGAGCCCAGTGGGGAAGCAGCTCCCAAGCCTTCAATCCCGGGGGACTCAGTCCACCAAAACCCATGCATGCTCCACCTGAGGACGACAAGGTCGTTCTGTGATGGCCCCTCTCACTCTGTCTTCTATGATAATGAAATAATAATAACAATCGTTGATACATACAGCAGTTACTATTCATCAGGCATGGTTCTGGGAACAATACATATGAACTCAATTACCCCTCACAACAACCCCAAGAGGTGGGTAGCCTTATTATCTCTATCTTAGAGATGAGGAAACTAAGGCACAGAGAGGTTAAGTAACTTGCCAAGGGTCACACAGCTACTAAGTAGTGGAGCCGGGATTGTCAGTCTCTCAGAGTCATGCTGAGTTTGCATCCTCTCTTCCTTCTCCCCTCCGCCTCTTCTTCATTGCTGGAATGTTCCCACATGTCCCTCCCCATCTTCTTTTCACTCCTCGGTCTGGTCCCTGGCCTGCAAAGAGCGGCAGTTCCACTCTACATTATTAATCCCCTGCCAGACTTGTCACCAAGAAGCTAGTGTTTAAGTGCCGAAGTAGCCACAGGCCCCCTCCAGGACCTGACCCCAGTCTGTCTCTCCAGTTCAGCCTTGCCTCGCCCTAACCCCCACCAGGCAGCATTTCTGGCCATTTCCCTATGGTGCCTGGCTGCTTCTTGCTGACCCGTCTGCCTAGAAGGCCCCTGATCCATCTATTTAGAGGGCTTACTCTTCTTTTAGTGATCAGAGTAAGCAGTGTGTTTTCACAGCAGGAAAATGGTGGAAGCTTCTTAAATGCCCAGAAATAAGGGATTTATGGAACAAATGGGGAGCAATCTATACATTAGAATAGTATGCAGCCATTAAAATTGCTCCCAAAGAAGAATAAGCTCCTAGGACATGCCAGGCGTTGTGTTAGGTGTCCTAGGCCCATTGAATTCTCACAACTGCCCTGTGAGGGAGGCCCTGATTTTCTTTCCCTGTACAGATGCAGAAAGTGAGGCTCAGAGATAACAATCTGACACAAGCAGTGGGGCCTGGTTTGGGCCCAAGTCTTCACTGCCCATGCCCAGAACCTCTAAGCTATGCTTATGGTGCAGGAAATGTTGATGAACATGGTATTGCGTGAGCGTCAAAGCAAGTTGCCAAATGCTATAGAAGGCATGATCCCAATTTGATTAGCGAGGATACACTTGCACAGAAAACTAATCACCCGCATTTTGTCTCTGTTTGTTTCTGGATCTTGGGTGGGCTTGGAGTTCATTTTTATTCACTTCCTTCCGTTTGTCTGCTTTCTTCATTCTGTACAGTGAGTGCACCTGACTTGTATAAGATAGTTCTTCCCTACCCACCTTGCTTCACACTTTGAATAGTCTCCAGGCCCAAGTCGCCTCATCTAAGCAAACTTTCCTGCCCTCTCTGCCCACGCAGGCAGCTCAGCCATGTGTGCTCCCGCCTGCCTCTGGGTCCTGCACAACCTGTGTTCTCACGTCCATCACAGCCCCCGATGTTTATGGATACTCACTGCTTATCGCCGCCCCCACCCCGCATTGGACTGAGGACTCTAGCAAAGAGCCCTCCCCCATGCCTGCCCCGCCCATCACCCATCTCCTCTCTCCAGCGCCCCAGCATGAGGCGTGGTAAGCACCCCATGCTTGTGAAGTGCCCCACAGAATGACTGCGACTGCCCAGCTGTAGGGTGAGAAAATGGGTGGTTCCAAGGCCAGCCCCAAGCAGGAGTCCTGGTTCTCCACCAGGGGCTGCCCAAGCAGCACTCCCAGAGCGGGAGACGCCCTGCCTGGGTAAAAGCCTAGGATTCAGCTGCCACGGAGGGATGACCTGATACCCATGTCCTCTAAGGGAGCACTTTCCACCACCCCAGGGAGCAGGGATGCTCCCTGCTCCCCGCTCCCCACCCACGAAGAGGTGACAGCCCAGCCCAGAGCTCTGCCTTGTGGTCAGCTTCCCACTCTGCACAAGACTGTCACAAATGCACGTGTCCCCTGAGACGTGGACACACACAGACGGAAGCATATACTCATGGGGACATGTGCATGCCCTCAGACCTGCACATACCAGAGACGTGAGTACACAGAAAAACATGTAGACGCATATACAAACACATACCTGGACACAAAGACGCGTGCACACGCACAGAACTGCGGACAGTCACAGATAAGTGTACACATACAGACACGTGCACATACGCACGCAGACACGCCCCTCCTGAGAGACGTGGGCACAGGCTCATTGGAAGCCGTGTGGCAGAGAGGAAGCTATGAGGACCTGGAGAACTTCAGGCACTTGGGTTCTGGTCCTGACACTGCTGACAATTTGTGGTGTGACTTTCAGCAGGACACTTTCCATGCTGGACCTCAAGCTCCGTAATTTTAAAATGTAGTCATTCCAATAAACTTAATAAGTAAGCATCTGCAGAGCAAGGGGCTGGGTAAACCAATGCACTTTAGATCTGGAACCTTCCTCAGTGGTCTTGTCCAATGCCCTCCTTACGAAAGGGGAGGAAACAGACGTGGAGTGACTTTTTCAAGGTCCCACGGAGAGACCACGCAGATGAGAACGAGAGTGCAGGTCTCCCAACCCGAGAAGGATTTTATCTGATTTACACCATTTAGAGAGTGATGGATTGGTATCTACTCTGAGATTCTTTAGACCTATGAATACCTTGCCCTTCCTTCTGCTTTCAAGACGAATTCAATACTATAGGCAAAATATACACAATCTGCTGGGGTTGTGGAGAAAAAGACCTCAGGACGTTTGCATGAGCCAAACGCTGCTGGGAACTCAGTGGTTACGCCAAGTAGTGGGCTGCTACTCGCACTGAAGCAGGCAGAGTTTGAGAGGTCCGGGGGCCTGAACCAGAGGTGTCCTCTTGTCCTGGCAATGGGCATCGAACGCTTCATACTTTGCACTCCCTTTGACAGAACAATTCCTCCCTTAGGAACTTTTTGGGAAATAATTGAGGATGTTGGGGAAAGGTTTATCTACAAGAATGTTCATCCCAATGTCAGCTATATAACAGCTAAAATATAGATACAATTTAAATAAGTAAAATTGGGGGTAAATCTATCAGGGATAAATTACCCCATAGTCAGAATAACCATGAAACTTTTTATAATCTTTTTTTTCCCCAAAGAATACTTAATTGCCCATGGAAATGACCATGGTGTTTTACGAAGGAAAAAGAGCCTGTAATAAAGCAGCAAGAAGAGGTGCCATAGCTCGGAGATGAGAGGCATAGATTCTAGACTTAGATGGAAGGGAAAAAAATTAGATGGAATGAAAAAAATTCACCAGCATTTTAACTCTTATTATTTCTGGATGGTGGGTGGGTTTGGCATTATTTTTATTCCTTTCTTTGTGCTTATCTGCTTTTCTTCATTTTGTGCAGAGAACGTGCATAACTTCTATAAGACAGCACGACCCATCCACCATGCTTTAAATAGACTCCAGGCCTGCGTCACCTTGTCTAGGCAACTTGTTCTGCTCTCCCTGCCCACCCAGGTAGCTCTGCCCCCTTGCCCCTGCCTGCCTGTGGGAGCCTCTACCACTTAGCAGCTGTGTGACCTCAGGTAAGCGCTTAATCTCTCTGAGCCACAGGTTCCCCATCTGGAAGAGGAGCATGATCATGGTACCTACATCATAAGATCAGCAGAAGGGATAAAGAATATGGTATATTTCATTTGCTTAGTGCAAAACCCGGCACATTGCAAGCATTTGGAAAAGCATATACTATATATCTGTATATATGTGTTTGCATGCACACACACTCACACATATTCAGACACACAAACACATATATATATAAATTGGTGGGACAGACATAAAATAGTAGAAGTGCATCTCTTGAGTTTTGTTTTCTCATTTTTTATTACTTTGGAAATCAGGGGAAACAAAAGGTTATGAAAAAGAAAGGAAAATGTCACCCCTAACACCACTGTGTATGACACAGTGGGACCCTGGCAGCACAGGAGAACAAGGACTAAAACCCAGCCCGCCGCATGCCTAACCCAGTGATCTTTCCTCTGGACCACGCACGGGAGGGCAGATGCTAAAGGATATCTGAGCCCAGGGATGATCACGGTGGGTCAGAAGAGCCCAGGATGGCATGTATAGAGTGGACGAAGGAACCTGATTGTAGGGAGAACAAAAAGGGAGAAAGTAAGTCAGACAGGGCTTCCCTGGTGGCGCAGTGGTTGAGAGTCTGCCTGCCAAGGCGGGGGACACGGGTTTGAGCCCTGGTCTGGGAAGGTCCCACATGCCGCGGAGCAACTAGGCCCGTGAGCCACAACGACTGAGCCTGCGCGTCTGGAGCCTGTGCTCCGCAACAAGAGAGGCCGCGACAGTGAGAGGCCCGCGCACCGTGATGAAGAGTGGCCCCCGCTCGCCGCAACCGGAGAAAGCCCCCGCGCAGAAACGAAGACCCAACACAGTCAAAAATAAATAAATAAATAAATAGATTTATTTAAAAAAAAAAAAATTAAGTCAGACAGATATGATCGCTCCATTTTACAGAGGAGGAAACCGAGGCTCGGGGTGGTGGAGTGACTTGCCTGAGCCAGGATTTGAACCAAGGCCTGTTGATTTCAAAGTGTATATTGTTGACACCATTTCTCTTTAACTGATGGAGTCATACAGAACGGTGGCTTTGCAGGTACAGAAAAGTGCAAAGGCTCCAAGGTTGGGTGTGGTTGCCTTGAAGGTCCACCTGGCTGCAGGAACTCAGAGGTCAGTTGGGTGAGATGTCATTGATATCCAGAGTCCTTTGGCCCCCGGAGCTATTGGCTCTGATTGCAGTTAAAGATGTGGAAACTGCCGTCCCAGTGTGCCTGGGCTCCTTGTGGTCCTCCCGGAGCAGGAAAGCCAAGCTCTAGTAGCCCCTGCGTCCCCCAGCTTCTTCCAATGGGTTCATCGTCTGCCCTGGTTTGTTGTCGCCAGTTCAGGCCACCCTGCTTCTGCCTGGTGAGTGGCCTCTTTCAAAGGTGAGCTGGCCTTTCTCCTCCTTTGACGATCGATCCATTCAAAGGCGGGCCTGCATCTCCACAAGCAGGTCGGCAGGTCAGGTCGGTGTTGTCACACAGGCAGATCTCTGCCACAGCAGGCAAATGGGTGTGCAGGTGGGTGTCCGCATGCCCTGAAATCTAGGTGTGCCCTTAGTGCAGGAGGCAGGGCGGGGGTGAGAAGAGGAGATAGCCGGTGGGCAGGGAGAGGGTAGTCAGAGATCGTGCCTTGGGACAGTCAAGGTTACTTGCAGCTCCACCAAAAAGCGCTCTGTCGTCAAATAAGCTTGAGAAATGCCAAAAGTTATATCTCTTTCTTTAAATTTACAGTACATACATTACTGTGATGAAGGCTCTGAGAAGGAAAGGAAGGAAACTTCGTTAACTTTTAACTGAGAATTTCCATATTTTTTCCCTCCTTCCTTCCTCCCTCCCTCCCTCTCATCCTTCCTTCTACAAATGTTTAGTAAGTTCCTAACATCCAGCAGGGACTGTCCCATGTATTGGGGATACAGCAGTGAGCAAAACAAACCAAGGCTCCTTGCCCCTGTGGGGCTGACATTCCAGTTGAGGTAGACAGACAATAAACATAACAAGTAAAACAGGGAATATTCGGTGTGGTGGAGGCAAGTGCGATGGAGGAGGATAAGGCAGGCAAGGAGGATGGAGAGCAGTTTGCCATTTTAAGTATGTTGGTGAGGAAGCCCTAACTGAGAAGGTGATATTTGATCTAAGACCTACAAGAGGCAAGGAAGCCCAGGTTGGGGGATGGGGAGCATTTCAGGTGGAGGGACCTGCAAGTGCAAAGGCCCTGAGGCAGGGAGAGGCCACCAACCCTCCCCCACCCTTGACCCAGGACACATTTTAGCATCTACCAAAGCAGTTTGAGAAACGTAGAGAGGTTAAGAACAAGGCTTTAGTCAGAAAGACCTACGTGATTATCCCACTTCATCTCTTCTACTAGTCTATGCGAATTTAGGCAAATGATGCCATTTCTCAGAGTCTCAGTTTTCTCATCCAGAAAACAGGGGTAACAACACGCACCTACTTCATAGAGCCACTGTGAGGCGCAAATGAAGCCACACTTGCACGTGCCTTCACTCTGCCTGGCCCATGGGAAGCCCCCATAAGTGTCAACTCTCGTTGTCACGATTAATATTATTGCAGCTGCATAAGGAATCGTCTCACCCTTGGGGGACCCATCACATTCCGAGTCCACTGCTGAATGCTCCAAGTGTCAGGCAGCAAGGGACGGAGGCGAACATCAGTTCTCATAGAGGCCAGGGACTCAGAGGGAGGGAGCATGCCTCGCGGGAATTCTGCTGCCCGCTACTCCTGTGGCAAATAATCCCTGGATGATAAGGAGGAAGGAATCAGAGAGAATGCAGGAGAAATCCTAGCTGAATGGCTGAGACATAGCCACCTAGGAAGAAGCCAACACGGGCTTGCTGAGTGTCCTCTGCCGCCCTGTTAGCCTTCCCTGCCCCAACTCTGGGCTGTGGGAATTGGCCTCCTAAAACACCAGGACCAGTAGGAATTTCAAGTACTCTCTCTCACACCCCTTCCTCAAATACGTAAATCTCCCTCTTTCCCCCACCAGCTAATTTTTCACTGTAAGCTCCCCACCCTCACCCCGGAGCTGTCTCCTTCCTGCTGAGACTGTAAGGTGGTTTATTCAAGAAGTATTTGTGAGCACCACAGACTTGTGCAGCCACTGTGACAGGCACTCGGGATACAAAACAGTCTCCCTCCTCTCATGGAGCATTCAGACCAGTGGTTCTCAAAGTATGGTCCTCAGACCATCAGTCCCAGCATCACCTGGGAACTTGTGAGAAATGAAGATCCTCGGTCCCACCCCAGACCTATTGAATCAGAAATTCTAGGGTGGGGCTCAGCAATCTGTGTTAAGTCTTCCAGGTGATTCTGACGCACGCCAAAATGTGAGGTCCAGTGGTCTAGAACAGCGGTACTCAACCAGGCATAAGTTTGCTTGTGCGCGCAGGCACGCGCGCACACACACGCACACACACACACACACACACACACACACCTGCCCCAAGGTATTTGGCCGTGTCTACGGATATTGTTGGTAATCACAGTGTGCAGGAGATGCTATTGGCATCTAGTGGAGAGAGACTAGGCATGCTACTAAACATTCTACAACACAGAGGGTGACCCTGCCCCAGACAGAGACTTATTTGGCCCAATATAGCAATAGTGCCAAGATCAGGAAACCCTGGTCTAGAGGCAGGGAGACAGAGAGACAGACAATGCACACTTACAGAAATAAATGAATAAGATCGTTTCAGACAGTAAGTGCTCTTGAAGCAACTAATTTAGGGTAATAAGAGAGTGGCTAGTGGGGATGGTGATATTGGGTGACCCCGGGAGGCCTCTCTGAGGAGGTGACTTTTGAGCTGAGACATGAATGACAAGAGGGACCTGGTCATGGAACACTTGGGGAGAAGAAGATCCCAGGCAAAGGGAACAGCCAGTGCAAAGACCTAAAGTGGTCAGGAGCTTGATGTGTTGGAGGTTTGGGGAGAGGGCTGGATTATGACCCTGGTTGCAGGAAACCCTCACTCCCTCTCCCTTCCTCCCTTCCTTCCTTCAGCAAGTATTTATTAAGTACCTACGGGGTGCCAGGCCCTGTAGTAGACATTGGTGCCCTGCAAAGCACCTGGATGAGCTAGACTGAATCACTGGTCAACAGAGAGGAAATTGAAGAGCAGAGAGTCCTTGAAACCAGGACTGGAGAGATGGATGGGGTGCTGGGAACGATAGCGCAGGACCTGGTCTCCAAACATGAACTTACCCCTCCCAGTATTCACACCCTGTGCAATCCTCTCCCCTTGACCTTGAGCTGGCTGATGACTTGTTTTTGACCAATGGAGTGCTGCGGAAGTGATGCCTGTAACCTCCAGGCTGGGCCAGAAGCCCTGCGGCTCTCACCTGGGTCTCTTATAGAATGCTCACTCCTGGGTTCCCTCTCTGGGAACCTAAAGAAAAGTCAGCTGCTGCTCTTAATTCCCCTCATTTCCTGTCTCACACATTTGTGCTCCACTGAGCATATTTAATTTGAGTCTAAACTCTCTCTCCTGATAGGCTTCAGGCTTCTGGAAGGACTGACTCACACTGAAACCCAGATCACGATATTTAGCACCAAAACGGAGAGCAGACACTGCCCTGGGAGCCAGATGTCTGCATTCCTTTCCCTGGCTGTGGGATCTGGGCACCTCACTTAGCTCTTCTGAGATGGGGAGTGCCCCCCCCCAGCCTCCTCGGGGGGCAAGGTGAAGATGAACCGAGATACTGGGTGCAAAATGCTCTGTAAACTGCCGTGTGCGGGACGTATACATGTAAGGGACACAGTGGCCCAGGGTCAGACCACAGGCCTGGAAGGCAGAAGAGCCGGTTCTCGTTCTGGCTGTGTGACCTTGGCCACACTGCCACCCCTCTCTGGGCCTCGGTATTCCCCCAGGTAAAGTGAGATGAAGTCACAAAACCTAGAGTCGTGTTGGTTTAGCCCACATAGCAACCTTTAAAAATTCAAACCTACTTTTTAAAGACTCTAGGCATTCACATGAAAATCAATTTCTAGGTTCTCTGAAAAATCAGAACACAGGACCCATAGGTCCACGTGGCAGATGCTGGGTGGTGGCATCCCCTTTAGAGGGGGTTCTGCTTTCCCATTCCCCACAACTCCCCACCCACACCAGGCCTCTCGCCCCTCCTGCTGTTTTCAAGGAATGTCGCTTGCGCAGCCCTGACAGCCATCGGAATTTGCCAGCCCCGAAAAAGATGGCCTCTGGGGGCCACTTGCTGTGCTAACTTCCTAAGAATCTCTGCCCGCGATGATTATGACAGTTATACTTCCTGGTATCCTGGTCAGCCGGCACAGTTCTGGGAACACAATGGATGCTCAGCAAACATTTGGTTCCCACCCCTCCCCGGCTGCCTGGTGACCTGAGTTACCCTCCAACCCTCGAGGTTTGAGATGCATCCTGCAGGGTGGGCCCTGCCTAAGCCCTGTCCCCACGCAGCCTGCATCCATGCAGCCAGAGCAGCCAAAATCAGGACCTTGTTCTGCTGCGGCGGGTCTCAGAAATCCCCAGGAACTGTGGAGGCTTCTTTCTGACCAGTCCCAAATTGGCAACTCTGGCTCCTTCCACTCTCTCACCCCAAAGAGAATCAAACTGCACCTGTGGGCAGGCATTTGCCTTCACCACGCAGAGAGATGGAGGACGTGGACCCTCCCATCACACAGATGTGTGTTGAAACCCGAGCTCCATCACTTGGCAGCTGTGATTGTAGCTGTGTCAGCCCGGGTTCTCCAGAGAAAGAGAACCACTCGGGTATATAGAGACATGTAAGAGGAGGTTTATTATAGGGGATGATTTGCATGATTTTGGAGGCTGAGAAGCTCCACATTCTGCCCTCTGCAAGCTGGAGACCCAGGAAACGGAAAGCTGGTGATGTCATTCAGTCTGAGTCTGAAGGCCTGAGAATCTGGGGGGCTGATGGTGTAAATCCAAGGCCGAGTTGGAAAGGTCCAAGAACCAGGAGCGCTGATGTCCAAGGGCAGAAGACAGATGTCCCAGCTCAAGAAGAGAAAGTGAATCCGCCCTTCCTCCAACCCTTTGTTCTCTCCAGGCCCTCAAAGGATTGCATGGTGCCCACCTCATTGGCAAGGGTGACCTTTATTCAGTCTACTTGACTCAAATGCTCATCTCTTCAAGAATCACCCAGAAATAATGTTTTGCCAGCTATCTGGGCATCCCTTAGCCCAGACAATTTGACACCTCAAATTGGCCATCACAGTGGCTAAAGTCCTTAACTTCTCTGATGCTCAGGTTCCTCAAGTGTGAAGTGGGAAGGGCACTCTCCCTGCCCTCCCTGGAGGGAGGGTGCTGAGAGGATTAGAGGGGTCTGTCGGTAAAGTGTTTAGCCAGCCTGGTAATGAACACCCAGGGAGTAGCAGCTGTTGGCACCATGGTCTCGATCACAGAAGGACATCATGGCTTACCATTACCAAACGAGAAGGGGCTATTTCCCCAACTCCATCATGAAATCAAGAAGAAATTGGTGAACATGCCTGGAGTCAAATTGGAACTGGGTGGGGGGAGCCCAGTACCATGCAAACCTCTTACCCCCACGTAGAAGACAACTCTTAGTTCTTGCCCACCCGGCACCCATATTTCCCTTCTAGTAATAGCACCACAAGTTTCCTCCTCCGTGCTCAGTCTATGGAATTTGTTGAGGTTGATGCTATCACTCCAGAATCAGGCCCGACCAATCAGAGCCCTGACTCCTCCAACTGCAGTGATTTGTTCAGAGGTGCACATGTGAGACCCAGGCTAGGCCAATGAGAAGCCTCTCTGGGATTTTTGCTGAACTCTTGGAAACGAGGCATCTTTCAGCTGGAGTGCGTAAGCTGATAGGACATAAGCCCGCAGCTACTGGTGGGCAACTTTGCAAACAGAGAGAAAAAAGAAAACAAAACAAAACCAACCTGGCTGAGAGTGAATCCAACAGAGAGGAAAGCAGAACCAAGGGCGAAGGGAGAGTTCCTGACAAGAACATCTGAACCTGGGTCCAGTATGACTGAAGATGTGTACATCCTCGCCTTTGGATGTTTCAGATACGCATATCAATAAATTCCTTTTTCACCTTGAGCCAATTTGAGTCATGTTCCTGCCACTTGTAGCGAAAGTGTCCTAACACAGTCCAGACATAAAGTCTGCGACAAACAGAAAGAGTGAGTGATTAGACAAGTGAATTAATAAGGAAGTACCTGAACAGATGAGTGAGTGAATGAAACATTCTGGGAAACAATCCATTCTTGTTCTCTGAGCCTCAGATGCCAACACCTTCTGTTCCCGAAAAGCCTCTGTGGCTCCAGGTTTCAGGAGGACTCAGCCCGTGGTGCTTTGTCGGGAAGGATTTTGCAGTCTGTCTCAGAGGGCGTCCAGACGTCTTCAGTAGGCAAGTCACTAATCTTTGGATGAGCCCGAGTTTCCCTACTGTGGAAAAGGGAGAAGAGGTCTTGTCTCATAGGGCTGTCACAATGGTTAAATGTGATCACGCACATAAAACACTTGCCAGAGGGCCTGGTAAAGCAATGGCATTTGAAGAGCGACAGCAGTAATGACCATTATTGTCAGGATGCTTTCAGGCTGAGCTCATAGCCAACTCCACAAAGTCTCCTCTGACCACCTGAGTCCCCATCAGCCTGCTTCCTTTAGGGCAGCATTCACGTGGGCAAGCTTGCCACGCACTTAGATGCTGTCTTGCTCAAACCTCGGGGTATCAGAATCCCCAAGGGGAGTGTGCTACACATGCAGACTCCCAGGCTCGCCTTCTGAGCACCTTTGCCAGAAGGCTACCATGGGGCCCAGGAATCTGCATTTTCACCAAATTCCCACCCCCGAGGTGATTCTGAAGCAAGTGGTCTACAGACTATGCTCGGAGAAACACCCACCTAACCACCAGCCCATTTTAAGATGGGAAAGCTAAGGTCCGGAAGGGGACACAGATTGGCCCAAAGTCACATAGTGATTCACTGGCATAGCCAGACTGAACCAGAACTTGTGCTCTGTGGACCTGGGCTAGTTCCACCCTGTTGCTTGGGGGTCCCTCTCTGTGGACTGAAGCTTTCCTGCCTCTGATGCATTTCCCAGAATCAGGTTCTCCCATCACTGGCCTGCCTACTGCCTCCAGAGAGTAAGTTCACTCAGGGACCCTGAACCTGCTGGGGCTCAAAAATATCTATTAGACGATGGGATATTTGGCACTGTAGCAGGACCAAAATATTTAGCAGGGTTTTTAAAAATATAGTTCATCACAGGGTTTCCCTGGTGGCGCGGTGGTTGAGATTCCGCCTGCCGATGCAGGGGACACGGGTTCGTGCCCCGGTCCGGGAAGATCCCACGTGCCGCGGAGCGGCTGGGCCCGTGAG
>NC_041216.1:17216806-17226227 GCF_002837175.3 Physeter macrocephalus
GCCGCTGAGCCTACGCGTCCGGAGCCTGTGCTCCGCAACGGGAGAGGCCACAACAGTGAGAGGCCCGCGTACCGAAAAAAAAAAAAGAATAGTTCATCATAATTTCTCTTCACCTGAGTGTACACCAAATGATTCTGAAGTAAGATACAGTATAAAGATATGTGATTATCCATTCACATAATATGCAAAGCTTTGGAAACCAAATGCCATAATGTAATTTTTTTTAAGGCGTTCAGATTTTAACCTTAGTTTAAAAGGAATTGTTCCCTGTTTTTTTTTTTAATTGAAGTATAGTTGATTTACAATGTTGTGTTAGTTTTAGGTGTACAGCAAAGTGATTCAGTTATACATACATATAAATATCTATTCCTGGAGTCTCCAAAATGGCACAGGGGAAGCACCATCATTCCTTGAGGGATCCCAAACCGTAGATTTTTTTCTTGTCTTTTTTCTCTCTTGAGGAGAGAGTTGGGATGTTGACCGAGCTGCTATGAACCTGCCAGACTGTAAACTTCAGCACTGGGGCCTGAATCTGCCTTGCTCACCTGTACTCCACACTCTCCCTGCCTGATGTACTGTAGGTGTTCAACAAGCAATGACTGAGGGAAATGGAACTGTGGACACTGCTTCCCATTCTAAGTAGTTCATTTCTTTTTTCTTTTTTTAAAAATAAATTTATTTATTCATTTGTTTATTTTTGGCTGCATTGGGTCTTTGTTGCTGTGCGCAGGCTTTCTCTAGTTGCGGCGAGTGGGGGCTACTCTTGGTTGTGGTGCGCGGGCTTCTCGTTGCGGTGGCTTCTCTTGTTGCAGAGCATGGGCTCTAGGCACGTGGGCTTCAGTAGTTGTGGCGCGTGGGCTCGGTAGTTGTGGCTCACGGGCTCTAGAGCGCCGGCTCAGTAGTTGCACACGGGCTTAGTTGCTCCGCGGCATGTGGGATCTTCCCAGACCAGGGCTCGAAGTCCTTTTTTTTTTTTAACATCTTTATTGGAGTATAACTGCTTTACAGTGGTGTGTTACTATTTTACATTTGGTAGTGTATATATGTCCATGCCACTCTCTCAATTCGTCACAGCTTCCCCTTCGCCCTCCCCGTGTCCTCAAGTCCATTCTCTAGTAGGTCTGTGTCTTCATTCCCGTCTTGCCCCTAGGTTCTTCATGACCATTTTTTTTTAAGATTCCATATATATGTGTTAGCATGCGGTGTTTGTTTTTCTCTTTTGGACTTACTTCACTCTGTACGGCAGACCTCTTTTTTTTTTTTTTTTTTTTTTAATGTATTTTTTTGCGTTGGGTCTTCGCTGCTGTGCGCTGGTTTTCTCTAGTTGTGGCAGGTGGGGGTTACTCTTCATTGTGGTGCGCGGGCTTCTCATTGCGGTGGCTTCTCTTGTTGCAGAGTATGGGCTCTAGGTGCGCGGGCTTCAGTAGTTGCAGCACGTAGGCTCAGTAGTTGTGGCGCACGGGCTTAGTTGCTCTGCAGCACGTGGGATCTTCCCGGACCAGGGCTCGAACCCGTGTCCCCTGCATTGGCAGGCGGATTCTTAACCACTGCGCCACCAGGGAAGTCCCAGTAGTTCATTTCTTGTACTAGAAATGTTCTGACTGCAACAAAAATGTTACCATCCCTGTAACGTCACCATCCCCATCCCCCTCTCTGCTCCCTGTCCCAGCCTTCCAGCTATGGGGTTGGGGGCATGGAGGCCCATGAGACCGTCCTGGTGCCCATCTTGGACCATCTTTTCCAGCGTCACATATCTGTGGGACGGAGGGTGGGTGTGAAGAAGGTTCCTGCTGCAGTTGCTCGTGCGCATCTGGGTGTGCCGTCACCCCGCCACCCCGCCTGCCCTTCCTCACATCAGCGCTTTGGCACTGCGGCCCCTGGCTCAGGCAGGACTGGATGTGATTGATTCTTTATGGCCTGTGGATTTGATGCCCGTGCTGAGCACATGTGCAAGAGAAGCCAGGGAGGAGGTGGGGGAGAGGAGAGGCAAGGGGGAGCTGTGTGGGCCAGACCCCAACTCTTACAAGACACAGGGCTCCCCCGGGCCTGGCCCAGAGCAGGACACCCCTTCCCGCTGCACCCTCATGCCAATGACTCCGGTTTCTAGAATTGTCCTGACCCTCATTTCCCAGCGACGTTCAGTCAAATGCGAATGTCCAAGCCCAGGCCCTTCAGATGGGACAAGCCTGGGCCAAATGTCCTCCTGAAAAAATGTGATGCGAGCATTGTTCATCTGTTATTGATTGGGAGGCTATGAGCTTTGCTTCCAAATCTCCAATAAAACTGGCTTGGAGGAGAATTTCCTGAATCCCCGGGTAAGTGGATAAAGATGTTCCGCAGGAGTCCGAGGTGGTGCTGGTGGGGAAGCTCGTGCCCAGTTGGTTTTACCCTTTGTTACTTAAATGAAGAACAGAAAACAATCAGCCCAACCCCTCTGCATCCAGGGACTTCTCCCTTTGAGTTAATTTCCGGTTGGAGGCAGGGCCCTGCTCAGCCTGAGAGCTCCTGGGAATCTGCCCATTCTTTTTCTCTTTTGGGGTGGGGGATGGGGAATCCTGTGGAAGGGCTGTTGCACCTGCAGGTGGTATTAGGAAGGTAGGAGGTTTCTGGGGAGCATGGCAGAGCATTTGGGGAGCTTGTTCAGTTGCTGGAGTGGGCCGGGTTACAGAGAGAAAGATCCAACTCTGAGGTCCCCCTATTAGAAGCCTTACCATTTACCAGCTGTGTGACTTCGGGAGAGGGAGTTCACCTTTCTGATCCTCAGTTTCCTCATCTGTGAAATGGGTGCCATCTCAGCTCCTGTCTCATGGGGTTGTTACCAGGAGTCAAGGAGAGCGGGTTTGCAATGCATTTTGCAGGGTGCCTGGTGCACTGCAAGCACTCAGTAAGCCTGGGCTGTTATTACGATTGTTCCCTGACATCAGCAGCTAGGACTCTGCTGACTTCATGGTGAGCCCCAGAGACGCCCAGAGAGATGGGATCACCCCTTCCCTGCACTTCTCCTTCCCTCCTTCCACCCCCACCACATGCTCTTGGGCCGTGGATGGAAGGATGAGGACAGGCTGTCTGAGTCAGAGTGCTTGTCATCTGGGTGGGGGGAGTAGTGGGGGAGGAGGAGCCAGGAGACCTCGGCCTGAGTCAGGGTGTGGCTGGAGAGGCCAGTCCTTGGCCTCAAGGCTCCACTGTGTGGCAGGGTCACTGATCTAGGGTGCCCTCAGCCTTCACAGCTGGCAAGGAAGGCATGCCCTGCTCATGGCCTTTTCCCTGTGCATCTATGTGGCAGTGGGCTCCGAATGCCTCCTCTCCCACATGAGCAGGTTGATTTTTGCCTCGTGCATTTCAAAGGGTTGTTACACAGCTCAACTCAGGACAGGACTCAGAGAACAAAACTAAGACCTGATGACCCAGACAAGTCCCTGCCTAACTTGGAACTATGCGAATACTGGACGGACTCAAACTGACGTGGCAAAGGCTCAGAGGGCGGAAGTGGGACTCGAACCACCACCCGCAGGAATCAGGCAGAGCTTACAGTCTGCATCCAGCCAGGTCGCTTGCTGCTCAAAGAAAAATCTCAACATTCTCCAAAGACAATAACAATCCAGAATCTACACAACATGACATTCACGATGTCCAGGGTGCAATCCAAAATTTTCAACATAGAAACAGCCATGAAGATATGAAGGCTCTTTAACCTGGTAAAAGGCATCGATGAAAAATCTAGAACTAACAGCATACTTAACGGTGAAAGATTGAATGCTTTTTCCTATGAGATGTATCTTGCACCATATATAAAAATGAAATCAAAATGGATCATACACCTAAATATAAGCCATAAAAACACAAAAGTTCTAGAAGAAAACATAGGAGGAAATCTTTGTGATCTCAGGGTAGGCAAAGATTTGTTGGATTCGGCACCAAAAACACTATCCATAAAAGAAGAGACGGATGAACTGGACTACATCAAAATTAAGAGTTTACGCTCCTTGAAAAACTCTATTAATGAAAAGATAAGGCACAGATTGAGAAAAAGCCATTTGCAAATCACATATCTGTTAAGAGACTTGCATCTGGAATACATAAAGAACTCTCAAAAATAATAAGAAAGCAAACAGCCCCACCAAAAAAAATGGGCAAAAGATTTGAACAGACACTTCACCAAGGCAGACATATGGGAGCAAATAAGCACATGAAAAATGTTCAAAATAATTTATCACCTGAGAACAGATAATTAAAACCACAATGGGATACCATTCACATCTACTAGAATGGCTGAAATTTAAACCACCGACCGTATCCAGTATTGGTGAAGAGGAAGCTCTCATACACTTCTGGTGGGAATGGAAAAATAGCATAACCGCTTTGGAAAATAGTTTGGCAGTTTTCGAGTAGTTAAACATAGACCTACTATACGACTCAGCCATTTCATTCCTAGGTACTTACCCAAGAGAAAAGGAATTATAGATGTTCATAAAAACTTGTGTGTGTTCATAGCAGCTTTATTTGCGATAGCTAAAAACCAGGACCAACACAAATGCTCACCACCAGATGAATGGATAAACCAATTGTGGTACATCCATACAAAGTCTACTACTCAGGAATTAAAAGGAATAAAGATATAGGCAACAACATGGACGCACCACAATAATTAAGCTGAATGAAAGAAGCCAGACCAAAAAAGAATACATACTATGTGACTGTATTTATAGACAGTTCTAGGAACTGCAAACAATTTACAGTGACAGATGCAGATTAGTGATGCTGGTATTGGCGGAAAGTTTTCTTATCCCAATTATAGTGATGGCTTCATGATTGTATACATACGTCAAAACTGGCCAGTGTTGTACAACTGAAATATATGTAGGTTACTGTACTTCAGATATAACTCAATAAAGTTGGGGTGAAAAAGGACTAGCTTTCTTCCTAAACTGATATTAAATGCCCATTCATATATCACCCAAGGCATCCTGTGCACCACCCAGGCCTCTCACTAGGAAGCGCTTCCCTAAATACTGTAAAGAGCCCAATTCATATGACCTGCAGTGGCCTACTGCCTGGTGAGCTGGAGGCAGCAGACATAAAGCACTAACTATAATGCGACTGTGAACTTAACTTGAACCATAGGAGAAGTAAAACCCAAGAGTTATGGGAGTACTGAGGAGGGACAAATTCTCTCCTAGCCCAGGCTCCTCCAAAGCAGAGCCTGAGGCACAGCGCTCATGTGTTATTACTTTATTAGGAGATGGAATCCCAGTGTGATGGCTAATTTTATGTGCCAACCTGACAGGGTTACGGGGAGCCCAGACATCTGGTTAAACATCTCTGGGTGTGTCTGTGACGGGGTTTCTGGAAGAGATCCGTGTTTGAATCAGTGGATTGAGTACAGAAGATCACCCTCCCCGGTGTGGGAGGGCATCATCCAGTCTGCTGAAGACCGGACTAGAAGAGAAAGGGGAGGAGAGTTGAATCTTCTCTCTCTATACCTGACTGCTTGAGCTGAGACATTGGTCTTCTTCTGCCCTTGGACGGGGACTTATACTCTCAGCACCCCTGGTTCTCAAGCCTTTGGAATCGGGCTGGAATTACACCACCAACTTTCTTGGGCCTCTAGCTTGCAAATGGCAGACAGTAGGACTCTTCAGCCCCCATAATCGTGGGAGCCAATTCCTTATAATAAATCTCGTTATTAAATCTCTTGATCAATATTGATATAAATACAAACTCCTGTTGGTTCTGTTCCTCTGGAGAAGCCTGACTAATACATCCAGGAAGCAGAAGTGAAGGGCAAGAGTAATGAAATGGGGAGGGGAAGAGCCACAGGAGGATGTGCGATCAAGCCGGCTGCACACAAGAGTCACTGAATCTATATCTCAAATTCATACTGTCTTCTGAGCTCCAGGCCAACAGACATCTCTGCTCAGCGGAAGCCAGACTGGGCTGTCATCCTCCCCACCCTCAATCCTCACTCCCCCTCAGCATATGGCTCCAACACTCAGTTAAAGGCCCCACATCCTGTTCGTTGCTCTTGCCAGAAACCTGGAAATCCTCCTGGAATCCCCTGGCCTCCTCCATATCCAGGCATCACCAAGCCGGTTGATCCTACCTCCTCCATATTGTCTCCAGGTACTTGCTACTCAAAGTGCGGTCCAGCAGCTTCAGCACCAGACTCTCACCCCAGCCCAGACGTACAGACTAAAATCTGCACCTTAACAACATCTCCAGATAATTCGTATGAACACTAAAGTTTGAGAAGCCCTGCTCTCCAACTTCTCATTTTCTCAGCCTCTGCAGTGCACTGACATCAACTGAGGGTCTTTAAAAATACTGATGGGGCTTCCCTGGTGGCGCAGTGGTTGAGGGCCCGCCTGCCGACGCGGGGGACGCGGGTTCGTGCCCCGGTCCGGGAGGATCCCACGTGCCGCGGAGCGGCTGGGCCCGTGAGCCGTGGCCACTGAGCCTGCGCGTCCGGAGCCTGTGCTCCGCAACGGGAGAGGCCGCAACAGGGAGAGGCTCGCGTACCGCGAAAAAAAAAAAAAAAAAAAAAAAAATACTGATGCCTGGGTCCCATCTCCAGAGATTCTGATTGAATTGGTCTCGGGTGTGGCCTGAGCATCTGGATGTTGCAATTCTAACGTGCAGCCGGGGTTGAGACCCGCTGCCCTCGCCCCTGTCTCTCCCATCCTCCCCGTGGCCCCCGCCCTCTGCCAGCCTCCTTTAAGGACAATCACGGCAGTCCGCTGCTCGGCCACCAGGGCAGCCCAGCTCCAGTCCGACCCGCACACTTCAGCCGGAGTGGCTTTTCATAGCAGGAAAAAACTCCACCCACTGTAATAGAGATGTACCAAACACGTACAGAAATAAAACTTACTTTCTCTAACTGACCCCAGCTTCCTCATTAGTGTCCTCATTCTGCTGACAGCAAGGAAAATAAATGAATAAATACACAAACTTGATTTTGCCAATTAAAGGTGACGCTGTCTCTTTTGGGTTACCTTGGTCTTTTTCTTGGAATATGCTTTGTCTTTCAAGGGTTCTCGCCACCTCCCACCCCATCTTTCCTTCCTGAGATGGTGTGTGCATTCAAGGGGTGCATGCGTCTTCTCAGGGCGACAGGGGGAGTTGCTGCTGGTCCACGTGTGGCCTCTGGACCGCCTCATTGGCCTCACTGACTCACCTACCTCTGGGCTTCGGCCTCTGTCTTTGCTGATTGGCTTGTGCGGTCCTTTGTCCCTCTGGCCTGCAGCTGTGTGCCCACATCTGCTGCTGTTGATGGTGGACCCTGCCATCAACGCTCTGCTGCCTCTTGTCCTGATCCTCTCAGCCCCTCTGAACCTCTCTACCGTGGAAGGCACACAGGGACCTCTGGGACTCGTGTCCGTCACCCACGGGCCACAGGGAACCAGCAGGGCTCTTTTAGGCTTACTGGTCTCGACACACCTCTTAGTATCTGCCTGCGCCAGGAGGGCTGATAAGAGCCGGGCACCAGCCTGATGTTCTCAGTTCCCCCTTCACTCCCCTGAAGTGCCCAAGAAAGCTTCCGTCTTCTCCCCCCCCGCAACATACCTGGCAGGGTTTCCATCTCAGGCTGGTTCCTCCCCTCTTCCCTTCCACAGGAAGGACTCTGCCCACCGTCTCCAGGGTGGGTGCTTCTTTTGATCCTTACTTCTATGTGCATTCCTTCTACGTAAGGCTCTCAGCAAAGGTCTCTGTTCCAAACTGGTCAAGTCTGTCTTGAGAATACAAGGAGCTCTGGACATCTTTTAAAAACCTTTTTCTCTCTCCACAGAGCTGGCTTTCAAGACTGTTATCTCACTGCAAACTTCAGAAAGCAGTCTGGCCTCTTTGTTCCAAAGAATACTGACTTTCTCTTACCCCAGGTAATAAGCCTCTTGGACTTCTCCTTTGGGTGGAAAGACTGCAAAGCAACATGCTTTAGGGTGGGAGGAGGAGAGAATTAAAAGCAACCTTCTCACAGCTTAACTATCCATCAACTGGTGAAAGGATAGCCACATTGTGGTACAGCCATACAATGGAATAGTACTCAGCAATGCAAAGGATTCCCCCCTGAAACTCAACACTGGGAAACCTCAGAAGCATTGTACTAAGTGAAAGAGGCCAGACACAGAAGGCTACATACTGTGTGATTCCGTTTATAAGAAATTGTAGGCAAGGCAAACCTATAGATTTGAAATAAGATCATATCATGTTTGCCTGGGGCTGGTGGCATAGAGGGGAGGGGATCAACTGCAAAGGAGCAGGAGGGAACGTCGGGGGCTGACGGAAATGTTCTGTCTTGATTGCGGTGGTAACTACGCAACTGTATACCCTCGTTCAAAATGATTGTCTTGTACACTTAAAATTGGTAAATTTTTAGGTCTATCCATGTTGCTGCAAATGGCATTATTTCATTCTTTTTTATGGCTGGGTAATATTCCATTGCATATATATATATATATATATATATATATATGTCACATCTTCTTTATTCATTCATCTGTCAATGGAAATTTAGGTTGCTTCCATGTCTTGGCTATTGTAAATAGAGCTGCTATGAACATTGGGGTGCAGGTGGATGGACCTAGAGATGATCATACTAAGTGAAGTAAGTCAGACAGAGAAAGACAAATATCATGTGTTATCACTTATATGTGGAATCTAAAACAAAAATGATACAAATGAACTTATTTACAGAAGAGAAATAGACTCATAGAAAACAAACTTACGGTTATCAAAGAGGAAAGGGGAGAGAGGGATACATTTGGAAGTTGGGATTAACAGATACAGACTACTAAGCATAAAATAAATAAACAACAAGGACCTACTGTATAGCTCAGGGAACTATATTCAATATCTTGTAATAATCTATGATGGAAAAGAATCTGAAAAAGAATATATATATATATGTATAACTGAATCACTTTGCTGTACACCTGAAATATTGTGAATCAACTATACTTCAATAAAAAGATAAAAATTTTTAAAAATCGGTGAATTTTATTATATGTAAATTATACTTCAATGTGGTTGATTTTTTAAAAATCCTTTAAAACACCAGTTTTATATTTTAAAACATCAACCTCATTTCATTTCTAAAATTGACATTCGGTCATCTGATTCTTGATTCAAACCTCCCGTTACTCTCGGTATCAAGTTTAAAACCTGTCCTGCTGGGCTTCCCTGGTGGCGCAGTGGTTAAGAATCTGCCTGCCAATGGAGGGGACACGGGTTCGAGCGCTGGTGCGGGAAGATCCCACATGCCGCGGAGCAACTAAGCCCGTGAGCCACAACTACTGAGGCTGCGCTCCAGAGCCCGCGAGCCACAACTACTGAAGCCCGCGCACCTAGAGCGCGTGCTCCACAACAAGACCGCAATGAGAAGCACGCACAAGTAACAAAGAGTAGCCCCAGCTCGCTGCAACTAAAG
>NC_041216.1:17227391-17269065 GCF_002837175.3 Physeter macrocephalus
GTTGCTGCAAATGGCATTATTTCATTCTTTTTTATGGCTGGGTAATATTCCATTGCATATATATATATATATATATATATATATATATATATATATGTCACATCTTCTTTATTCATTCATCTGTCAATGGAAATCTAGGTTGCTTCCATGTCTTGGCTATTGTAAATAGAGCTGCTATGAACATTGGGGTGCAGGTGGATGGACCTAGAGATGATCATACTAAGTGAAGTAAGTCAGACAGAGAAAGACAAATATCATGTGTTATCACTTATATGTGGAATCTAAAACAAAAATGATACAAATGAACTTATTTACAAAAGAGAAATAGACTCATAGACATAGAAAACAAACGGTTATCAAAGAGGAAAGGGGAGAGAGGGATACATTTGGAAGTTGGGATTAACAGATACAGACTACTAAGCATAAAATAAATAAACAACAAGGACCTACTGTATAGCTCAGGGAACTATATTCAATATCTTGTAATAATCTATGATGGAAAAGAATCTGAAAAAGAATATATATATATATGTATAACTGAATCACTTTGCTGTACACCTGAAATATTGTGAATCAACTATACTTCAATAAAAAGATAAAAATTTTTAAAAATCGGTGAATTTTATTATATGTAAATTATACTTCAATGTGGTTGATTTTTTAAAAATCCTTTAAAACACCAGTTTTATATTTTAAAACATCAACCTCATTTCATTTCTAAAATTGACATTCGGTCATCTGATTCTTGATTCAAACCTCCCGTTACTCTCGGTATCAAGTTTAAAACCTGTCCTGCTGGGCTTCCCTGGTGGCGCAGTGGTTAAGAATCTGCCTGCCAATGGAGGGGACACGGGTTCGAGCGCTGGTGCGGGAAGATCCCACATGCCGCGGAGCAACTAAGCCCGTGAGCCACAACTACTGAGGCTGCGCTCCAGAGCCCGCGAGCCACAACTACTGAAGCCCGCGCACCTAGAGCGCGTGCTCCACAACAAGACCGCAATGAGAAGCACGCACAAGTAACAAAGAGTAGCCCCAGCTCGCTGCAACTAAAGAAAGCCCGCGCGCAGCAAAGAAGACCCAAAGCAGCCAAAAATAAACAAATTTATTATTAAAAAAAAAACAAAAACCTGCACTGCTCCCTCCCTTCCTTCATCTGCTAACTCAGATTTATTCTTGGACTTTTCACTTCAACCTCAACTCCTAACACAGGCCCTTCCTGACCCCCAAGACTGAGTTGGCCCTGAGCGGTGGCCCCCACGCCGCCGCAGCTCCCATCTCTCCTTTGCACACTGTGATGGTTTAATTATTTGTTTACTTTGTTTTCCCCACGAGACTGAGTTTGGTGTCCCCAGGTCCCAGCATAGTGCCAAGCCCAGAGTAGAGCCTCAGTGGATGTTTGCTGAGTGACTATTTAGGTCCTCAGTGAATGTCTATTGAATGAAAGAGGAAACAAGCGATGAGTAGTTTGGTGGGTTGGGGGTGTTCTTTGCGTGGAAAGAAAGGTGTTGAACAAAAACTGAGCAGCGATCTAGGGAAAAGGCACATGAACAAGGCTGGACCCTGAGAGGCAGAGGAATTCAGAAAAGAGAAGAAGGGGCTTCCCTGGTGGTCCAGGGGTTAAGACTGTGCTTCCACTGCAGGGGGCACGGGCTCGATCTCTGGTCGGGGAATTAAAATCCCTCATGCTGTGCTGCTTGGCCAAAAAATAAATAAATAAAATAAAAGATCACATCGTTAAAAAAAAGAGAGAGAGAGAGAAGAAGGTGGGAAAAGATGTTCTGTGATTTGAGATCAACCCAAGCGATGGCTTGGAGATGACACATCATAGTCCATCAGGGGTGTCGAGGAGAGACTGGCTGCTCCAAACCAGGCTCATACGCCATTAATGATTATTTACCGAGCGCCGATCACACGCCCAGAGCCCTGGGGGAAGTTTTGGGAAATATGGGCTGTTCCCACTTGTCTCCACGTTTCACCACCCCACACATTATTCTCTGTCTTGTAAAGATCGATTCTGTATTGACAGTTTCTGTCTGCACCCAAACAGGCAGAGAAAACAACCCTGCTCGGGGGACCCGACAGCAACTGGATTCACGATTGCATCTCGAAGAAGCCAGGCTGCCAAAAGGCACCAGCCTTGCTGTGACTCCCAGCTCTCTGAGACACACAGCTCCCGGTCGGAAAAGCAAAGATGGGTCCAGGAGGATGGGCTCAGTCCAGTAAAGCAACATTTACTGATGTCTACACCGTGCCGGTCTCTGAGGATATGGAGAACAGTAAGACATCATTCCTGTCATGTGTAGCCCTTAGACCAGCCAACAAACATTACCAAATGCCTTCCATGTGTGTTCAATAATGTTTGTTGAGTTTTAGTTATTTAACAAACACTTACATAGTGCTTACTATGTGCCAGGAAATAGTCTAAGTACTTTACAAAGGTTAACTCAGTTAATCCTCATAACAGCCATTCTTAGTCCCATTTTTCCAATGAGGAGACTGGGGCAGAGAAAGGTGCAGAAACTTGTTGAAGGTCACATCGCTGGGAAGTAGCAGAGACAAGCTCAGACAGAGGGCTCCAGAGCCTGTGCTCACACCCCTGATGCTGTGCCACATTTATTTTTGTAGCTGCAGAGTTTTATTCATTCATTCAACAAATAGGTACTGAGCTCCTACTATGCATCAGGCATGGAGTGAGATGCCAGGGATGCAGGGAGTAATGTCTCCCACTAACATTTAGGAAAGACCTACTATGTGTCTCAAGGACAGGACCCTGTCTCGCTCATCTCTGTGCCAGGCATAGGGTGCAACGCATAGTAGGGGCGTGGTGTTTGTCGAGTGATTGAAAGTGCCAGGTATTGGAAAGAGTGCTGAACTTGGAGCCTGAGAACTTGGATCCCTCCTGCCAGGAAGGAAAATGTTTTGACATGCTCATCCATATTCAGGTATGTTATATATCCCCAGGGGCTTGTATTGAAAGAATGGAACTGAGATAAGGCAATAATATCTTCCAAAAGAATGAAGTATTAATGGTGGAATTTCAGGCATCCACAAAGAAGATAATTTGATGGGTGGGTGGTCCCAAGTCACGCCCTGTCATTGATTGCCTCCTCTAAGGGCCTGGGAATGGGACAAACATTGTCTGCTAAGAGGTGCCAAGCACTCCACTTGGGGCTGTGAGTCACTGGCTGGTCACACAGGACCCTGCCGGGGAGGCGGGAGAGCAGACAGAGATGTCCTCAGGGACAAGGCAGGGTCTGTGGGAGGAGAGCGAGGGCCTGGCCCTCCAAGCCTTCGGAGGAGGAAGCGGCCAGCAGCCCTGGTCTTATGCCTGGGCTGGGATTGGCGTGTCTTCTCTGAGACATCCGAAGCCGGGCGGGGCTCTCGGAGGATCTGGGACTGGGGCTGGAATCTGTATCACCTGAGGCACTCCCAGGGTCTGCTGCTAAAGCTTGGTCCTCAGGCCCTGAGGCACAAGGGCAGCTGGCAGGGTAGGCTCTTCCCAGATCCACTTGGCTCAGCCCAGAGCTGGGACAGAGACTGCCTTATGGGCCTTTTGTCCTCGTGGAAAGGACAGCCACCCACAGTGTGCTGTGCCCAGGTACCCCTGACACAGGGCGCCTCATCTTGCTCCTCGCCCCAGCACTACGACATGAACTGCTCCTTTCCCCTTTCACAGCGGAAGAACTGAGGCCCAGAGAGTGAAATCTGTTGCCCAGGGTAGCTCAGTAGGAGTCGTGGCCAGCTGTGAACTCGCTTCGTCCAAGTCTGGAGCCCCATCGCAGAGCCACAGTGCCCTGCTACTGCCGGCTGGGGGTGGGGTCTGGCCCTCGCCTCCCAGCTGCCCGGCCCTGTCCTGGGTCTGGACTCTGGCATCAGTGGTGGCATCCACACTGATCCATGGTTTGGCCGTCATGTCTGGCACTAAAACTCCCGCTAAAAGCTCTCCTTAGATCAGAACCTTTAAGTGCAGCCCATAACAGAAGTCAGTTAATCCCCTCACCCACCCCAACGTGTGCACACACGCTCACACACCCTCCTGGTGAGCCCTGCCCTCTGCTGGGTGTCTCCAGCCTCACCCCCTGCCGATTGCACTCCCCGCTCCCTGCCCTACTTCTCCCTCCCCAGGAGCTCCCATCTAGCTGACTGGGACATCGTTAAATATACCCCAACCTCTCCAAGGCACAGAAGTGGTGCTTGTGGTTGAACTTCCCGCATCAGCAGGTAATATTTAGAGAGAAGCTTTGACCTTTCTTGACCTGTGGCGCACCTTGCTTTTTCCCATGCATCTGGTGATGTGTCAGACACAACCTCAGCGACAGCTCTTCTCCCTGCAGTCGAGCGAATCACAGACAGGCAGTGAGGGAGTCTCTGAGAAGCCAACACAACCAACTCTCTCTTGAACAAATGAGGAAATGAAGGCCCAGCCAGGGTCAGGGATTGGCCCCAAGTCATACAGTCGCCTCTACCTGTGGCTAGAACCAGCTCTGTCCTACCCCGGCCCGGTGTGCCACTTCCCAAAGTTGAGTCTCCTGAAGCAGCAAGAGACCCTCAGCGTCCACCAGAGCAGACGCCCACCTCTAGCACCCCTTCCCTGGTCCCCAGTGGGGGGCAGCTCCTGACCGCTGCCCCTCCTGTCCTGCCCATTACTATTCCTGTTGCTGGATGCCTGCTCCCAAACACCCCTCTCCTCCTGGACCCATCACCAAAACAAACATTTTCCCATACTTCATTGCATCACCAAACAATAAAAGCAGACTTTTTTCTCCTTAATGGAAGTGTTAATTTATTCTCTTTGTTCTCTGTCATGCCGGCCAGCTCCACGGAGAGGAGACAACCAAGCTGAGTGTGGAGGCCAGGCAGGCAGCAGCTTTCCCGAGAGCCTGCGACTGCGGTGGCCTCACTTCATCATGGGTGCTGTGCTCTGTCCAGCCAAGAGGGCAGGAGAGGAGCAGCTCACACCACTTCCCTGGCTGGGTTGCAGCCAGCGGGCCGCTGTCCTGACAGTCCTCTGGCTGGAAGACAAAGACTTCTCCATGGGGCTGGGGTGGGGGACCCATCCCAAGGCAACAAATTAACAGTGATAAAAAAAACCCAAGACTGGAAAAAACAAAACAAAACCCTGGAGCATGCCTGGCCCTGCCAGCTTGTCAGCATCCAGCCATCCAGAGCTTGGCTGGCTGTCTTGGGGTTCCATCATATGTAGTCACGTCGTAGAAACACAGATCCCAGCAGAGAATTGGCGTAGCTCTAAGAGCTCCCTCTCAACTCCCAGTGTTAGTCATTTTCAATTCCTCTTTCTCCCCCTTCTTCTCAACAAGCTGTCCATCAAAACCACCAGCTCTACCTTCCAAATCTAACTGGAATCTGACCACTTTTCACCATCTGTACTGTTACCTCCCTGGTCCAAGCCATCATCATCTCTCACTTGCATCATGGCAATAGCGTCTCACTTGCATTCTTGCCTCCCTATGTCTACCTTCCATATAGCATCCAGAGGGATCTTTAAAAATGGACATCAGATCTCTTTCCTACCCTGCTTAAACCCTCCAATGGAGAACCACTTCAAGTCCTCACCGTGGCCTACAAGGCCCTGACTCCACCTGCCACCACCTGTCACTCTAACCTCATGTCCCATGGCTCTCCCCCATGCTCATTTCACACCAGCCACACCAACCTCTTTGCTGCTCCCCATGCTTGCCCGGCACATTCCCGCCTCAGGGCCTTTGCACTTGTCATTCCCGCAGATATTCCCAGGGCTTATTCCTTCTCTTAAATCACTTTCAAATAGCCCCATCTCTGAGTATCCTAAAATAGCACTCCTTGCCCTGCTACTCTCTGTCCCTGCTGTATTTTTCTTTCAAGCACTTATCACTTCCTGACGTTGTATTTTATATCATTTGTTTATGTGACTCTGTCCCTCTGGAATCTGAGCTCTATGAGGGCGGAGGCGCTCTCTGTCTTGTTTCATCTCTGTGTCCTTAGTGCCTAGAACAGTGCCTGGTGCATAGCAGAGGCTTGGTAAATATTTGTTGAATGAATGAATATTCTGTTTTGCAAAGGCTGTTTTTGTACACATAGCAATGCTTCCCACCTAGATGATGTTCTTATTGAGGAAAGGCATTGCATACTCCAAAAGCAATTCTCAAAGAGTCATCAAAATCGTCTCCAAAAATAGTGGTTTTGTTGGCATAAGTCAGGGATGGCAAGTAACAGCATCCTGCTTCAATTCTGCCCTTCCACTCCCATGACAGACATTATTTATAGATAATGATTAACCAGGCTTTTCCCAAAAGAGGGTTTTAAATCTTGGACAAGTGATGTTATAGACTGCATGTTTGTTTCCGCTCCTCCAAATTCTTATGTTGAAATCCTAACCCCCAAATGGGATGGTATTATAAGAAGGGACCTTTGAGGGTAATTGAGTTTTGATGAGGTCACGAGGGTGGGGCACCATGATGGGATTAGTGCCCTTATAAGAAGAGAAAGAAATTGGAACACTCTCTCCACCAGGTAAGGATACAGCAAGAAGACAACCATCTGCAAACCAGGAAGAGGGTCCTCACCAGATACTAGATGTCTTGGCACCTTGATCTTGGACTTCCCAGACTCCAAAACTGTGAGAAATAAATGTCTGTTGTTTAAGCCATCCAGTCTATGCCAATATGTTATAGCAGCCCAAACTGACTATGACAGGTGAGGTACTGCTAGGGTAGCCCTCATCACAGAAAACACCCTGGCCATGAAAGTCTGGATATTTTCTTTGACATGACTCACAGCAGGGAGAGACCACAAATGTGGCAGGGGACAGAATGCCCAAAGGGGCTGGACTACTCAGTTGAAATTGACATAATGAAGTTCAAGCAAGGTCAATGTTGTCCTTCATTTAAGTTCCCGAAAATCAAGCATTGCAATTTATCCTAAGGAAAAAATATAGAATGTGGGTAGAGATTTATGTCTAAAACTGTTTATCATGACCTTATTTGTATTAGTGAAAAACAAGAAACAACTCCACTTCCAGCAAGAAGGGATTGGGTAAGTTGAATCTTGTAGATCTACATGATGGACTACTAGACAGCAGGGTTCTCAGCCTCAGCACGATCAACATTATCAGCCAGATAATTCTTTGATGTGGAAGCAGTCCTGTGCTTTGTAGGATGTTTAGCAGCCAGTAGCAGCGCTCCCCACTCCTACCAATTGTGACTACCAAAAATGTCTCCAGAAATTGCCAAATGCCCCCAAGGGGGCAAAACCACCCTCGGTTGAGAATCACTGCTGCATATTAAAGAAAAATAATACTTCTTAATGGCATGGGAAAGCTTACGTTATTATGTTGGGTTAAAAAGAAAAAGATGAAAAATGTGTCTTCAACTATATTCATATGTAAAATAGAAAAAAGTTTGGAAGGGACCATACCAAGATGCTAACAATAGTCTTTGGGGGGTAGAATTGTGAAAGATTTTATTTCCTTATTTTTGTGTTTAAACATTTATTCATTCATTGATTCACTAGGTATTTCTTGAATGCCTATCACATACCAGGTATTATTTTAAGCCCTGGGGGAAAGCTGTGTACAAGACAGACATAAGTACTACATAGAGTTTTGCTTTCACATAGGTTAAGTTCTAGGGCAGGGGGATAAGGGAGGAGGATAGACATTAAACCCAGAACTTGTGAAGAACAATACCCTGAATGGGTGATGGGAGAGTATGAAATACGATAGGAGCAAAGCAGAGGAGAGAGAACGGGCCTGGCACTTACTACCCACTCAATGAAAATTTCTTGAATGAATGAAGAACCCTTAAAATCTTTTAAGTAGGGAAGCTAAATTATCTGATTTCCATTTAAAAATAATTCGTATCAAAAAAATTCATTTTGGAAAGATAATGCATATTTGTTCTTATAAAAATTCAAGCAGCATCAAGGAAAAAGTATAAGGGAGAATAGGAAAATCACATGAAATGCAGCCACATAGAGTACAGCCATGGCCAACATTTCAGTGGACATCTTTTCCAGCACGCTTCTCACTCTCTCCCCTTCTGTTCCTGCCTATCTCTGCCTCTCTTTATAAATATATAAAAACATTTTATGCAAGTGGATTCAAACCATTCATGCTGATTTGTAACCTGCTCTTTTCCTGCCCTTTGTAATTTTATGCTCATTGTAAACTTTCCACAGTGGGCATAAATTACTTTTATAATCCAGAACATTAGAAAAAGCAAAAGACCACAAAAAATAAAGTGAAACCCACAAATACAGGATGAGGGATTGCTGGCTGAGCAGTAAGGCTGTGAAGAAAGGCTTTGGGATTTAGGTGACCACAAACTCAGCCTGAATCGATGGCATAATGTGGTTTCATGTTATCAGACAATTCCCCAGCTCCTAGTCTGGGAAAAGCAAAGGGCAAGATAAACAGGCTTCTTTGGGCTCAGCTCAAGGGAACTCAGTGTCTGCTCAGTCCCCTGCCTTCTAACTTTCAAAGTACCTACTATGTGTGAAACCAACATGATAACAGCTAATGTTTAATGAGCACTTACTCTTTGCCAGGCACTGTTCTAAGAGCTTTACATGTATTAATCCATTTAATCCTCCCAACAACCCTAGGACATGGATACCATTATTATTCTCATCTTACAGATAAAGAAACTAAAGCCCAGAGAAATTATGTAACTTACCCGAGGTCACACAGCTTAGTAAAGCATTATGAGAAATACCAAGAGGAGCAGGCTATGGTCTGCCCTCAAGGAGCTGACAGTCAAAGAAACAACTACAACAAACACACATTAATTCATTCCACAAACATTCACCATGCGAGGAGTCCCATGAATACATCCTCTCCATCCAGGCTCAGCGGATGTTCATTTCTTCAGTCATCCAACAAATTTTTATTGAGTACCAACTATGTGCCAAGCACTGTGCTAGGCCCTTAGGAGACAGGGGTGAACAAGAAAAAGCCCCCACAGTCCAGCTTACAATTGAGTGGGCGATAGAAACACTAACCAAGCAGATAAGTACATGATCTCATTTAACGTGGAAGTAAGCCCTATGAAGAAGAATCAAGCAGGGTGAGGGCTGGAATAGACCAGTGTGGGGTCTGAGCAGGAGAGCCAGTGTAGATCATTTAGAGAGAAGGCTGTCAGGAAAGGGCTCTCAGATAAGGTAGCTTTGGAAAAGTGATCTGAACAAAGTGAGGGAGAAAGTTTTGGGAACAGGTGGGACAGTGCAATCCAGGCATAAAGGATGCAAGTGCAAAGGCCCTGTGGCATGAACAAGCTTAGAAAGGCCAAGAACACCCAAGAGATCAATGTGTCTGGATCAGAGTGAGTGAGGCAGAATTGTAGGAGATGCCGGCTGAGAGGCAGTCAGGAGTCGTAACACACACGGGTATTTGGCTGCCAGGTGGGACTATATTACATCTAGGCTTTAAGTGTTATTTTTTTAACATTTATTTATTATTTATTTTATTTATTTATTTTGGCTGCACTGGGTCTTAGTTGTGGCACGCAGGATCTTTAGTTGCGGCATGCGGAATCTAGTTCCCCGACCAGGGATCGAACCTGGGGCCCCTGCATTGGGAGCACAGAGTCTTACTCACTGGACCACTAGGGAAGTCCCTAGGCTTTAAGTTTTAAACAGGAAGTGACAAGATCTGATGTCCACTTTTGAAAGATCATTGGGCTGGAGGATAGCAGGGAAGGGGGAAAGCAAGGAGACAGGAGGAGGCTAGGTCAGCACCAGGGGCACAAGCCGATGAGACAAGACCAGGGTGGCAGCAGAGTGCCTGTGAGAGTCAAGATTCACTATTCAATTAGCGCTGACCAGACCCGTGGATGGGTTGGATGCAGGATGCGAGGGAGAGAGAGGAGGCAGGATGGTCCAAAGGGTTTGGGCGTGAGCAACCAGTGGTGCCATTTTACCTAGAAGCAGAAGACTGAACGTGAGCAGTTTTCAGGAACTTCATCTGCTTTGAGATTCGGTGGGACTCCTCCAAGTGGGAAGCTGGATGTAAGAGTCTGGGGCTCAAGGGACAGGTCTGGCCTGCAGATGGACATCCGGGAGATGTCAGCGTATAGAGCTTCTGTCCACAACTTCAGACTGGATGAGACCACCTCGGGAGCAGGTGGGGAGGAGCCCTGCGTGCTCCAACATTTATGGATTTGGAAGAGGAGACAAATCCCAGAAGGGCAGCCCTAAAAGGTGTGGCCAGGGAAGGAGGAGGAAAACCAAGAGTGTGCAGTCCTAGAAGCCAGTGCTTGAGGCAGGAAGGAGAAAGCAGCTTTGAAAAGGGCCGCTGAGAGCGTGAGAAAGATGAGGCCTGAGGTCGCCCACTTTGGCAGCTGGTTGCCACGGTATGCGAGGCATCTTCTCTTTGGCATCCGGAGACCCAGAATCCCCAGTTCCCGGTTCCAGCCACAGAGCCACCAGCAGCACAAGGACCTCTCCTCTGTTCACACAGGCGTCTGGCAAAGGATCTCAAGAAAATGTCAGCCAGTGTCCTGGCACAGCCCTCCCAGACCCCACCAGGCACAGACCCCATCCCGGCCAGCATGATCTGAAACACACATGATGCAGTTTGCCAGAGGCCTCACCCTGCAATGTCCACCTCCTCCACGGCCACCCCTGATGCCTGAGATGACAGCCCTCCACCCAGGAGGAGTAGCACTCTCCTTCAAAGGTCACTGTGAGGGTCAAAGAACCTGAGGGGAGTCCTTGTCCACTCAAAGGTGACAATATACACTTTGTACTATGAGCTCTGATGTTGGTTATCAGAAATTAACTCCTTCCAAGGGCTTTCCTCTCCTTCCTGCTCATCCGGGACCAAACTCACCATCCACCTCTGCGCCCCCTGCCCCACCTAACTTAGCCCATCTCCTTTTTCAGGGGTCTCTTGCAACTGACAGTCCCTCCAAGTCTACACAGCCCTCCTCCCTTTCTCTTCTTCACGTTCTCTCCCGCCATCTGCTGAGGAGATAACCGGGAAGGAATAGCAGAAGTTAGAGATGATGATGGTGATGGTGATAAACACCCTTATTCCCTTTCTGAGCATCTCTCCACGGCCGACCTAGCGAGACTTGTCATCTAGACTTCCCCGAGCCACTGAGGTAGGTGCTCTCCAAGGGGTAGTGACCGTCCCTGACACCTGCAGGACGATGGCAAAGCCTACTATCTATTATGCATTTATGACGTGTCCAGTTTGGGATAAGCACCTTGTGTTCACTCTCCTTTCAGCCTAACATCAGTGCTAGGAGATAAATACTCTTTTTTAAAAAAAATTGGGGTATAGTTGTTTTACAGTGTTGTGGGAGTTGCTACTGTACAGTGAAGTGAATCAGCTATATGTATACATATATCCCCTCTTTTTTGGATTTCCTTCCCATTTAGGTCACCACAGAGCACGGAGTAGAGTTCCCTGTGCTATACAGCAGGTTCTCATTAATTATCTGTTTTATACATAGTGTTGTATAGATGTCAATCCCAATCTCCGAATTCATCCCACCCCCAACCTTTACCCCCTTGGTGTCCATACATTCATTCTCTATGTCTGTGTCTCTATTTCTGCCTTGCAAACAGATTCATCTGTACCATTTTTCTAGATTCCACATATATGCATTAACATACGGTATTTGTCTTTCTCTTTCTGACTTACTTCACTCCGTATGACAGTCTCTAGGTCCACCCCCATCTCTACAATGACCCAATTTCATTCTTTTTTATGGGCAAGTAATATTTCACTGTATATATGTACCACATCTTCTTTATCCATTCATCTGTCAGTGGGCATTTAGGTTGCTTCCATGACCTGGCTATTGTAAACAGTGCTGCCATGAACATTGGGGTGCATGTGTCTTTTTGAATTATGGTTTCTCTGGGTATAAGCCCAGTAGTGGGATTGCTGGGTCATATGGTAGTTCTATTTTTAGTTTTTTAAGGAAACTCCATACTGTTCTCCATGGGGGCTGTATCAATTTACATCCCCACCAACAGGGCAAGAGGGTTCCCTTTTCTCCATACCCTCTCCAGCATTTATTGTTTGTAGATTTTTTGATGATGGCCATTCTGACCTGTGTGAGGTGATACCTCATTGTAGTTTTGATTTGCATTTCTCTAATACTTAGTGATGCTGAGCATCCTTTCACGTGTTTGTTGGCCATCCATATGTCTTCTTTGGAGAAATGTCTATTTAGGTCTTCTGCCCATTTTTTGATTAGGCTGTTTGTTTTTTTGATATTGAGCTGCATGAGCTGCTTGTAAAAACCATATGATCATCTCAATAGATGCAGAAAAAGCTTTTGAAAAAATTCAACTCCAATTTATGTTTAAAAAAAACTCTCCAGAAAATGGGCATAGAGGGAACTTACCTCAACATGATAAAGGTCATATATAACAAATCTCAGCAAACATCATTCTCAATGGTGAAAAACCGAAAGCATTTCCTCTAAGATCAGGAACAAGACAAGGATGTCCTCTCTTGCCACTATTATTCAACATAGTTTTGGAAGTCCTAGTCATGGCAATCAGAGAAGAAAAAGAAACAAAAGGAATACAAGTTGGAAAAGAAGTAAAACTGTCACTGTTTGCAGATGACATGATACTATACATAGAAAATCCTAAAGATGCCACCAGAAAATGACTAGAGCTAATCAATGAATTTGGTAAAGTTGCAGGATACAAAACTAATGCACAGAAATCTCTTGCATTCCTATACACTAACAACGAAAGATCAGAAAGAGAAATTAAGGAAACAGTTCCATTCACCATTGCAACAAAAAGAATAAAATACCTAGGAATAAACCTACCTAAGGAGGTAAGAGACTTGTACTCAGAAAACTATAAGACACTGATGAAAGAAATCAAAGATGACACAAACAGATGGAGAGACGTACCATGTTCTTGGATTGGAAGACTTGATATTGTGAAAATGAATATATTGCCCAAAGCAATCTACAGATTCAATGAAATCCCTATCAAATTACCAATGGCATTTTTCACAGAACTAGAGCAAAAAATCTTAAAATTTGTATGGAGACGCGTAAGATCCCAAATAGCCAAAGCAACCTTGAGAAAGAAAAACAGAGCTGGAGGAATCAGGCTCCCTGACTTCAAACTATACTACAAAGCTACAGTAATCAAGACAGTATGGTACTGGCACAAAAACAGAAACATAGATCAATGGAACACGATAGAAAGCCCAGAGATAAACCTACGCACCTATAGTCAACTAACTTTGACAAAGGAGACAAGAATATACAATGGAGAAAAGACAACTCTTCCACAAGTGGTGTTAGGAAAACTGTACAGCTACATGTTAAAGAAAGAAATTAGAACACTCCCTAACACCGCACACAAAGATAAACTCAAAATGGATTAAAGACCTAAATGTATGACTGGACACTGTAAAACTCTTAGAGGAAGACACAGGAAGAATACTCTTTGACATAAATCACAGCAAGATCTTTTTTGACCCACCTCCTAATGTAATGAAAATAAAAACAAAAATAAACAAATGGGACCTAGTGAAAACTTAAAAGCTTTTGCACAGCGAAGGAAACTATAAACAAGACAAAAAGACAACGCTCAGAATGGGAGAAAATATTTGCAAACGAAGCAACGGACAAGGGATTAACCTCCAAAATAAATATTCTTATTACATCCATTTTGCAGGTGAGAAAAGGCTGAGTTGTTAAGTAAAAGAATAAGTTGTGGATCAGAGTTCAAAACTGAATTGGAGGGGGCAGGGAGAAACAGAGGCAGAGAGTCTCCAAAGTGCCTGCTAACCATTGTGCCACCCTGAGAAATGCAGGTGTTGGGGTGCATTGTGCATCAGGTGGGGGAGCAGGGAAACACACAGCACCGTTTCCCTGCAAGCCTTGCCCTGGAGGAGGGATCCATGGGTCTGTGGCTTGTGGCACAGGGTGGGCTCCTGGAGAGAAGTGAGGGGCATGGGCACCAGAGGTGACTTGAATGTGTCCCAGCAGGACTGTGGCAGCCCTTGCATTTTTGTGGCATGAGGTAGAAATTTGAAACCATAAGGAAATGGAGAAAAAGTGACAGAAACAAGAAAGAAAGAAAGAAAAAGCAAGGAAACAATAAAATGTTACCATCTTGCAGGCACCAGGCTGGGCAATGAAACCGCTAATGAGACGAGGTTCACGGAGCCCAGCAACTAATTCAAACCAGACAGATAATAGCCCCGGAACGCCCCTGTCAGAACACTGAGAATGCGCCCTTGAAGCAGGGCTGGGGTTGGAGTCCCCCGCACGCCCCATGCTGCCCATCCATCCATCCAGCAGCAGGGCTGCATCCAGACAGGGTGGAGGAGAGAGGTGGGGCAGTGAGAATATACTCACCTGGTCCAGGGAGCCATCCTTGTGCCTTCTCACCAGGGAACCATCCAGAGCATCACTGGAGGCCAGCTTACCCACAGCTCCACCTCTCCCCATTTCAATCAGCATTTCATGTTGGGGGATATAGATCCTGCTAAACTTTTAGGGAGCTTTCCCCCCGATTTGCCTATTTTTGAGAATTTTCAAGTTTTTTCTTTAGCTCACTTTTCATCAAAGCACTTGTTCATTTGAGTAATCAACTATAACTGTATTTTGATCATTTTGCCATGAGTTTACTCCTTTCTAAGTATCTTGACTTCCTTTCAGGTATCTTAGAAGCAGGATAATGTAAGGATGCTGGAGGAGGGTGACCTGGGTTTGAACCCCAGCTCCACCAGTACTAGCTGTGTGATCTTGGGCAAATAATTAACCTCTCTGTGCCTCAGTTTCCCATATTTAAAATGGAGACAATGATAGTTTCTATCTTCTAAGGTTGTTGTCAGAATTAAATGAGAAGACACACGTAAAACACTTGGCACTGGGTAAGCACTCGGTGGACTTAGCTCTTTTGTCTACTTTGATGCATTTTATTTATTTGATTACTCAATTATTACCTGAGCATTTTCTGAAGTCAGGTGCTGGGCTGGGAACTAGGGAGATAATAGTGAATGTGACAGACAGGTCCCTGCCTTCATGGTGCTCCCTGTCCAATTGGGAAGTCAGACCAGCAAAGAGGTGATTGCAACACAGTGTATTGGGGGTAAGGGAGCAGAGAATCTAACAAAGGCACCCAGTGAGTCATAAGAAGTCAGAGAAACTTCCTGGAGGCGACTTTCCAATTAAGACTTGAAAGACAAGCAGGCATCAGCCAGTATAGAGGGACTTAGAACCTCAAGTAGAGGGAACAGGGTTTGCAAAGGCTGAGAAGCATAAAACGCCTGAATGCGCTCAGAGAACTGCAAACAGCACTGGAAAGTTGCATGTGAGGGGGACGAGGCAGCTGACCAGTCTATGGAGGGAGCCAGGTGCCAGGCTACAAGGGGCCCCCTAAACCTCGGATGCTGCGCTAAAGAGCTTGAACACTATTCTGAGGTTCGTTTGAACCTTATTTTTGAGCTTCTATTTCCTCATTTATAAACCTAGGATATCTTGCAGAGCTGTTAGGATGAAATGAAATGATGCAGATACTGTGCTTTGCACAGGGTCTGCCATGTTGCAAAAGGCCCGCGCATGTTAGCTCTAGTGAATATTGTTATACTGACGGAGCAGAATTCTTACGAGACTAAATGAAATAATGTAGGCAAAGTTCTCAGCACATAATTAGAGAGCATGGCTGTGAAGAATTTGAGTTCTGGAGCCAGACTGGTTGGGTTCATACTCTGGATCCATCCCCCAAGAATGGGCAAGTTACCTCACCTTTCTGAGCCTGTTTCCTTGTCTATAAAATGGGGACATTAACCCCGTAGCGCTGTGAGGATGAAGAATGCATGTAAAGGGCCTAAGTGCTCCTGGCAGACGCTAAGAGCTCAATGAAATTAAAAAGTTGGCAATTATCAGTGCTTACTCATTACAAGCAGCATCTTTGCACCCTCCACCAATTACATGCAACATTTACAACATCCGATTACACACAAGACTCTTTGAATAAATAGTTTATTAGTTGCCAGGGGTTTTTTTTTCCAGATGGGGGAATAAATCAAATTCAAATTCCACTGCTTTTTCAAATTGGGTGAGGTTCACAAACCCCTTAAAGTTACTGCAGAGTTAGTAGGTAAACAGAGAGACCTCTGCTAGATGCCAGGTCCTCAACATTCAGCATCATTGGTCCGTGTTATTAACAACGAACACCTGTCCTGCACCACACATGTAACAGAGGGCTTTGGTATCCACCACACTTTGAGGTGGGGCAACATCCCCACTTTGTATTATGGAGATGGAGACTCGGAGAGATCACATGGCAGCCAGCACTCAAACCCACAGCCTGTGTCCTGAGTCAGACTGTGTTCTCTCCGGGTCCACTTTTCTGAGCTGAGGGCCGATGCCTTGGGAAGGAAATGGCAGGGTCTTATCCCACCCCTTGCCAGTTTCCCTCTCCCCCATGGGTCTTCGCTGCATAAGAAAGTTCCGTTTCTCTGGGCTTCAAAGAGCAGCAGCCTCTCCTCCAAATGCTCCATAGAGCCTCCCTTTGGGGTTGGATTAAGTATTGCTTCTCCCCATGTTCCTGCAGAAACTGCAGTGACCTGTAGGTCAAGGAGCTGGGCAGGATCACCTACTTCCCAGCTTTGGGTGCCCCTGTGCCTCCCAGAATCAACTGGAAATATTCCTTCCAGTGTATGAGGTGGGTGCTAGAGTCCACAGTGTAATGAGGGTGACAAAAGAAATCAGCGGACCAGGGGCTAACTCCTGACCTGCCATGAGAGGTCACTGCCCTGCTTTGAGCATCAGTTTCCCCATCCGGAAAATGGGGACATTAATGTGTTGCCTCACCTTCCTCATGGGATAGGGTGAGATTGTGCGACTTACTCTAAACCTCAAGGAACAATGTGCTGAAGGTCATCAGCTGACTGAACACAGATAATAAGAGTATCTACTTTGTGGGGACGAAATCACAAGAATTTCTTAAGCACTGAGGGCTAAATTTCCTCACATTTCCTGAGCCGCCATTGACCCTATGCTCCAGTTCCACTGCACTCTTTTGATTGTCAGTGACAGACAAAGAGGATTGAAAGGAAGAGAGACAGACAGAGACACACAAACATTAGAGAAAAGAAAAAGGCTGCAGGGAAAATGACAAGACGGGAGGGAGATGGAGGAACAGAGAGCGACCTACGACAATTGGAAGGACTGAAAACACAAATGCAGAAAGAGCAAAAGATGCCAGAAGAGAAAGTGAGGAGCGGGAGAGACCAGCTGTGAGGACAGGAGAGGCCGAGGCTGAACGAAGAGAGGCTGGGGAAGCCAGGGGAGGAGGGCGGTGGTCAGAACTGGCCAGGGCTGGACCACGGGGGCTCCGAGACGTGGTCCTGAGTGATGGGGGAGAGTTCGAAGGTGAGTGGCCACTGGACCAGGACCGAGTGGCTCCTTCAGCTGCACGGTTCTGAGTTGGGTTGAAGAGAGTCTGTGCTCCCCGGACCCCACCAGAGAAGACCATCTGTTCGGTTCCTGATGCTAGAGCCTCCTCTTTACCACCAAAGTCCAGTCCAGAAAACCTGTGTCTGTTGACCACTCAGACATTAAACTTTGTACATTAGATCAATGATTTCTAGAAGGTCACAACAGCATGGCACCTCAAGGCCAGCTTGGCCAACCCTCCCACTCTCACTGATGACGTTTATTTGAGGCCCAGAGGGAGGGAGAGCTGTTTAAATCACAAAGGGAGATAGAGGCTGTCCAGAAGCATCGCCCAAGCCTCCTGGCTCTGGAGGAGAAGGGCAGAGAATGGATGGGGGTGGAGAGTGAGGAGAGGTCTCAAAGCTGGGAGGCTGGGGCAAGAGGGAGGCTCGGGCAGGGAGCAGAGGGGGAGAGTGGGGGTGGGGGAGGAGGGACCTCTCCCCTCTGCCCAAGGCAACGTTCATGTTCACAGAAGTGTCCCCAGCACCTAGAAGAAGGCCCGGAACATGGGAGGTATTAATAAATATTTGCTTCAGGTACCCTGAGGTAAAGAAAAGCCACCTGGTAATCACTCTGCCCTTGACCAGAGCCTACCCCTTGCCAGCCTTGGGGCTCTGGGCGAGCTGGGGCTGGTGTTAGTACCCGGGTGTGGCAGAGCTAGGAGCAGGGTTCAGGCTTGGCTTCAGGTTAAGCTTTCAGACTGGGCTATAGCTATCAGGTTGGCCAAAAAGTTCATTCCGTTTTTTTCCATAACATCTCACGGAATGGGTCTAAGGATTAGGCCTGGGGTTGGCCGAGCTTGAGCTGAGTTGGGGATAAACTGATGTCCGGTTGAACTGTGGACGGGGCTGGGGCCGGGGCAGTGGTGCAGATGCTCAGATCGGTGGCTGGGACCCAGGACCGGTCAGGGAGAGGGCTGAATGGGATTTTGAGGAGGGTACTGATGTCCAGCCCGAACTGAAGCTGGTTTGGGAATGGCCTTGAGATTTGGGCTAAGGCTGGTTCTGGAGCTGTTGGAGGAATAGGGCCTGGGGTCCCCTTCTTTCCACTGCCCCGACCCCATGCCTCTCTCCACCAAGCCCTCCCAGTGGGTTCTTCCCGGAGTCTTGCCGTGGCCACTGGAGCCCAAGTTCCATTCTGACTTAGTGCTGGGGCCTGTGACGCAGAGACGTGGAGGTGCCCCAGGGGTGCCAGTTGGGGCCCCAGCTCCAGCTGGGACAGAGCATCCTTACAGCTCTGCTGGACCGGCCAAAAGGAAAAGGGCCCTTCCATTTACTGCCTTTTCACAAATAAAATACACCAAGTGAGAGGTTTTTCTGAGGCAACAGTAAATATTTATCAGTGCTGTGGCTTCCTCAGCCCCTGATTTTTAGGGGACCTGGGCTGTGGGGCAGGATTCCTCCCAGGGGCTGCCCCAGCCCCTGGGCTCACGGGTGAGCAGGTTTCTACCACTCAGGGCTTGGCAGGGAGGTGCTGATGGAGCCAAGAGCAGCGATCAGAGCCCTGCCAACTGGGAAGAGGGAGCCCCACCACCTGAGTCTCTGTTCCCACCTCCGTGTAATAGCACAGGATGTGCAGCCAGGCAAATCTCAGGTTTAATGTCAGCTCTAGGATCTGTAAATAAGTTTCCTCATCTCCCTGAGCCTCACTTTCATATCTCTAAAATAGGGATACTCTCTCATTTTCATAGAGCTGTTGAAAGGGTATGCCCAGCTCAGTGTCTGGCTTATAGAAAAGGTTTGCTGTCCCCTCCTTCTTGTAGAGGTTAAGCGACTAGACTCTGGACTCAGAAAGACTGGGTTTAAATCTTGGCTTTGCCACGCATCATCTGGGGAAACGTGAGCAATTCACTTCACCTTTCTGGGGCTCACTTTCCTCATCTGTAAAATGGGCAAAATAAGAGTATCTATCTCATAGGGACACATTGGTCAAAGCAAATGATTTCAAGCAACAGAACCTGACTCTGTCTGTCATGAGTGCAAAAGGGAATTTATTGGAAGGGTATTGGGAACCCATAGAATCTACAGGAAGCTGAAAGACCAGGCCTAGAAAGTAAATGGAAAGCAAGGAAGGATGGAGAGCAGGGCACGGAGTCCAGAGCAGCCCAGGTGCAGGCTGCTGCAGCCACGGTGATGACTCCAGCGGTCCCTGGGCCCTCACATTACTTGTTCAGTCAATGTTCATGGCCCAACCTAAGTGATATGACAATGCCCGGTCCATTTCATAGTGGGGGAGCATGACCTCCCACCAATGTATGTTCACTAGGGATTCCCCAGGAATCATCAGGTGCTCATGAGAAGGGGAATTAGAACTAACAACAAAGGTTCATGACAGGGGTCTTTGAGGATGAAATAAGACAACACACGTGGTTCCCTGATACCTGGCACCAAGTGACGCTCCTTGAATGGCAGCCAGTAGCTGTCGTGGTCCCTGCCTGCAGAGACCCCTGTATTAAAGTGGCAAATACGACAGCTGGCAGTTTGGTTCACCAGGCCACCGTCTACTCATCAGGCAGCCTGGTGTGAAGAAACGAGTCCTTGGCCAGGAGTCCGACTCTGCTTCTCATCATCCCTCTACCACTAATTAGCAACACCGTCCTGACAGGTCCCTCACTGGCTTTGAGCTCCCAGGTTCTCAGCTGAGAAACAGCATCGATGCTGCCTGCCCTGCTGGCTGTGGCACTGGAAGTTGGAAGGAGCATATGAGATAACACACGGGAGTATTGTTTTTAAATGTTTCATGTTTTCTAATAACGTTAAAATCTTTTAAAATGATTCCCATGCCATAAAATTCACCTGTTAAAGTACACAATCCAATCATTTTTATTATATTCACAAGGTTGTGCAACCATCACCACTAATTCCAGAACATTTCATCGCACCCCTCCTGAAAGAAACCCTGTACGCATTGGCAGTCACTCTTCATTCTTCCTTCCCCTCATCCCCTGAAAACCACGAATCTATTTGCCATCTCTATGGATTTGCCTGTTCTGGACATTTCATATAAATGGAATCATGCAGTACGTGGTCTTTTATGTCTGCTTCTTTCACTCAACATGTTTTCAAGTTTCATCTATGTTGTAGGACGTATCAATACTTCATTCCTTTTCATGGCTGAATAATATTCCTTTGAATGGATGTATCACATTTTGTTTTCCCACTCACAAAGTATTATTTTTTTTAGCTCACACAGGCCCAGGGCTGGGGCTTCCAGTGTTCTCAGAGTGAGGGAGGCCAGTGCAGAACCAGGAGGAGAGGCCATGTCTGGATGGAGAGGTGTGTGCTGCCTGAGCAGATCAGTCTGGCCCTATATACTCTTAAAGTGCCTGAAGTCATTCCAGAAATTCCCTGGATTCTGAGCATGAAGAATTATTGCTACCCAGGCTCTGAGCTTTCCATCACCTCTACCTCAAACCCCAGGTTGTTGTGGGCGCTATTGGGGACTTCCTGGGGAGGTAGCAGATGCAGTGCTGGACCAGACACATGGTCAGTGCTCAAAAAATACTTGGATGGACAAATGGATGGATAGAGATATATGCATGACTGAATGGAGGGAAGCAAAGGTAGGTGAATAGACAAAAGGAGGGATGGAAGGTTGGATTGATAAATGGATTGGTGGGTGGAGCTGGCTCCATATTCTTGCCAAGACCAACTTTAGGCAAAGGAGAGAGAGAAATTTTTACTTGGAGAGACATCCTAGCCCAAGGCATCCTTGACTTAAAGGACCTATCATTCATGTACTAACTCCTATTCAGGAAGGATTGAATCTCAAATCTTTGGAATTTTGAATCAAAATGATCACATAGTAGGTGCTTAATACATGGTGAGTGAGTGGTTGAATGAGTGAATGGCTTAAACAGTTGAGGGACCCTCTTCCCCACCCATTGTATGAAGCAGGACAGTGACACTCATTTATAAATGAGAAAAGTGATACCTAAGGTCACCCAGCAGACCAGGGGCAGAGAGTGGTGTGGAATCCAGGCCAACTGGAAGTCCAGCATTCTTTTCCCCTTCATACCTGGCAGTTTCCTGGTTCCTGATCTCAGTGGGGAATATCTCATGTAAACCAGACAAGTCATTCCAGGCTTCGGAGTTTGTATTCTCCTACCTGTGACAAGGAGGTCACTGAAATGACCACATGTCTATCTGATGTTTGAGAGTGGGGGCGTGTGTGCACGCGCATGTGTGTGTGTGCACTGTGTGTGTGTGTGCAGACTCAAGAATGAAAAGGCAAATACGTCTTGTCAGCAGCTTCCACCTTCCAGTTGTCCAGCTGCAGCACATCAGGTGTATGGGGCGCTCAAGATAAGCTGGCTTTGACACATTGCAGATGCCTTCCTACCTCCCAGCGAGGTTGTGACGGACCCATGTGGCAGAGACAATGACATTCAACATCTGGGTAGCAGCTTATATGGGCTAATGATTCTGCCTGGCACGTGGTAAGTGCTTAATGAATGGTGGCTGCTTTCATTAAATAACACTCCGCAGGGCCCGGGCCTTCTTATCAGGTGTCATACTTTTCAGCACCATTGGACTGGGAGTCAGGAGGTCTGGTTCTAACCTCAGCCCTGCTACACACTCCCTGTGTGATCATGGATGTCTAACCTCCCAGGACTCAGTCTTCCCATCTGCAGAATGGAGCTAATCATACCTTCCTCTTGGGGCTGCTGGGGAGACAACAAGTGAGACAGGCTGTCAGGGTCCTTTGCATGCTGTAGACTAAGCAAAGGGCAGCAAACTACTAAGGGCCAAATCCGGCTCACCACTTGCTCTTGTAAATAAAGTTTTATTGGAACACAGCCACACTCATCCACAGGTGTATTGTCTGTGGCTTCTTTTACACTGCAACAGCAGAGCTGAGTAGTTGCAACAGAGATTGTAAGATCTACAAAGTCTAAAACATTTATCATGTTATCCATTTACAGAAAAGGTGGCTGACTCCTGCCATTGAGCAATTATTCCCAGGTCTTAGCTGCATGGACCCACGCTCCTTTCTTGGGAACTTGTTAAAAGTACCACTCCCAGGACCACCTCAAGCTTGCAATTCAGTAGGTCTGGGGTCAGGCCTGGGTAACTCCTTTTTGACAAGTGTTCCTGGTGGTTCTGATAAAGGGAGGTTCTTCGTCCAGATTTTGAAACAGCCTGGGATAGATAGAGCTGGGATCAAATCCCTGCTTCTCTACATCCTATCTGTGTGACTGCCGACAAATTACTTAACCTCTCTGAGTCTCAGCTTCCTCGTCTACAAAATGGGGACAACAATGCCTGTCCCTTAGGGCTACTGGGAAGGTTAAATGTGAATCTCTATAAATGCTCAGCTGGGTCTGGGTCCTCAGTAACTGACAGTTATCTTTCCTTCCTGCATCCCTATATGTTCTCTTTTAGCACCTGGGCAAGCTTCTGCTCGGTTCTCCCAGGACCCTCCCAGTTGCTCCCCTCAGCCCCACTGCAGCTTCTCGGGGGGACGCACCCCTATCTTTTCTGACAGATCTTTTACTTCCCCAGCACTTGCTGAGAGGCAGCATCAGGGGGCCGGCCTGCTAGAGCCTGGAGTCCTCGGCCTATTTCTGACACTGAAACTGTTGCCAGCTCCATGTTTACACATTTACTCTCATAATATTTGCTTTCCGTGGCCGTTATTTGCCTGAAGTCAGATGAAGACGATCCACTCCCTACGAGGCTTTCAAAAAGCAAGGTCAGCACCTCCCCATCCTCCCTGCACTGTCCCATCCCTTCTCTCCTGGTCTGAGTTTTCTAAACTAACCACACTCCAGGCGGCAAGTAACTTAGCAAAACGTGCTGGCATGAGACCAGGAGAACAGGTGGATTCTGGTCCCAACCTGTCACTGACCTTGGGCTACCTTGGGCAAGTCTGGGTTTCTCCCTGGGCTTCAGTGCCTCATCTCTGCCCTGAGCGGTCTAGCTTGCCTGGTCTCTCAGGCTCCTCCCAGGACCACGATTCCATGACTCTGGGACCCTAAGAACCCTCCAGATTGGAAGATGCTAGAGTTCACCTGGCTCTGCCCTCCACACTTCTCAAGTTGATGGAAGGATAGGAAGAAAGAGAACAGAAATTGTGAAAACGGAGCCACACTTCTATATATGTACAACCGTGCAAATAGCACAATCTTTCTCTCATCTAGATAGAAAATAAAAACTGAGAAAAACTACAAGCCCTTCTATTAGACCATCTCCTGGAGGCGTGTTCCTCCACCACAGCAAACACCCTGCACCCCAAACATCTCGGGGAGACTGGGGATGGACCACAGGCGAGCTTCTTCCACCCATCTGCCACTTACTCATGCTGAGACCTTGGCCAAGTAGCAGGTGAAGCCACCTGCTCCCCGCCATCCCCACAGGGCCAGCTCGGCTTCCCAGGGAGGAAGGAAGAGTCATGCACAAGTCCAAGGGAAGAGACAACTGCAACATCAATTCAGGGTCCCCGACCCCACTGACATAGTGTTTCGTGGGAAAGCCATTAGGAGGGGAGCACACACCTCCAAAGGACAGATAGAGGGCCATCATCTGAAACCTCAGCCTGAGGCACTTTAGGAAGATGTGCGGAACCCCATCCTGCTGGGCATGAGGCAGGTGGGGTCGGGCAGTGCTTGGAGCTGGATAGACCCGCGTTTGAGTTCCACCAAAGAGTCACTAAGGCCACCCCATGCAAGACAAGTTACCCCTCTGGGCCTGGGCTCTGCCAGCTGTGAAATGGAGAGGATTATAATTCGTCCCTCATGGGGCCGTTGTGAGAATTTAAGGGAGGTAGTCTAGGGGAAGGGCCCAAGCCAGTTCTAAGTTCATATAGGCCTTATTAAACATTCTCCTCCCGTGAGAAGCACTGTTGAACGATTTTTTTGAGGGTAATAATGATAGATATTTACTCAGGCATAGAGAACATCCGAGTTCTGGGAAGCACTCACACGTGCTCTCTCATTACAGCATGTCTTACAACAGGCCCATAAGGCAAACATCATTGTCCCCATTTTACAGCTGCTGAAACGGAGGCTCAAAGAGGTGAAGCAATTTGTCCAGAGCTCACCGTGAGTCAGTGGCCTCCCGGTCAGTGCTCTGGCACATGCTCTCGCAGGGCAGGTCCTACCGGCCCCATGTGACCTGAGTGAGCCCAGCTGTGTTCAGAGGGCCCCCAAGTACTAGCCCCAGGCCTCCCAAGTTCTCTCCAACCTCAAGTGGACCTTCTGGGCCATCGGAGGGAAGCTCATAGAGAACTGTGAGGACACAGCGCCCTCCAGTGGCTTCTGTGCAGCAGTGAGGGAAGCTGAAGTCAGGGAACCTCAATTTCACAAGGGCTGCAGCCCAGATCAGGGGCATAGTCCCATGCCTGCCCTCACCTGCCCAGCTGAGTGCCAGGGTCACTGGCTTCTTGACACCCAATATTCTCTTTGTCCCAAGGCTCTTAGAATTCCATCATTTTAATCTGGAAGAAACTTAAACACCACCTAAACGAACCCTTTCTTTGCACAGAGGAAACTACTGAACCCAGAGAGGAGACAGTACATCCAAGTTCACAAAGGGAGTCGGGGCAGAGTGGAGACCAGAGCTTGGATCGTCTGTCCTCTCCTCCAGCCCCAGCAGGAAGCTCAGGAGGCTGGATCCACCAACCCTGCACCTGCCCCCACCCACCTCCTTTCTCCCCTTTGCCCGCCCAACCCCCCCAGGTGTGCCAGACACACCAGGTAGAGTGGGACCGGTTGAAGAGGCAGAGTGCCAGCAACAGGCACTCAAACTCTTGATGGCTGTGTGACCTTGTGCAGGTTACTTAACCTCTCTGTGCACCAGTTTCCTCCTCTGTGAAATGAGGAAATAACGGCATCTACGTCACAGGGTTGCTGTGAGGAACAAATAAGGTGTCAAGTAGAAAAGGTCTGTGGCACAATACCTGGTAAGTAATAATCAGCCCCAAACATGTAACCCCTGCTACAATTTTTATTATTATTTATCTGGTGCCCTTAACACACTGGCTCACTGTTGAGGGGCTACAAGCTCGCCCAAGCACATCTCTTCTCCTCCCTTCTCTCACTCATTTCTTTCCACCAAACCCCAAAGTGGCAAAGGAATCCCCACTACCTCATGTCTCTCCCATGTGAGGCCCTACAGAGGAGGTGGCCTGGTGAGGAACTGGGGAATGGGCACCCTGGACGCTGCCCCTAGCGGGTCAGCAGGCCACTCTGGCCTAGGGTGAGCCTGGCTGAGTCTCAGAGAGGGGCTGAAACCCCAGAGGGTTTCTCTGGGGCCAAGAGGAGAACAGGTTAAGGAGCCCGAGCAATACCTTCCAGGGCTTCTGGAATGATTCTGAGGGCCCAGCTCTAACAATTGGACACCAGCAGGCTCCGGTTTCACGATGGAGCCTTGAAAATCCCTCCCCAATGTTTCCTTCCCAACGGACTTGGAGCCAGGCAGGTGGGCATTCAAATCCCGGCCCTGCCACTCACGAGCTGTGTGATGTTGGGAAGAGACTTGACATCTCTGAACCTCAGTTTCCTCATCTGTAAAGTGGGGATGATGACAGGATTGTACAGAGCTGTTTGCATTTGGAGTAAAGTGCACAGTGCAGTACATGGAATGTGGTACTTTGACTTGCTTATTGAACAGCAACTTAGAATAAATTCATAATTCCCTCCACCCCCAAGTCTGCTCTGCCTCTTGGATTCCCTGTCCTGGTAGGTGGCAGCATCCACCCAGCGATCCAGGGAGATGGGGCCCACGTCCTCCCACTTTGTGTCAGCTCATCACGCCTTCCTTGCCGGGCTGACCCTGTCCACCCTCTTCGGCCACTGCTCTTGATCCAGGATTAGGTTATGGTCGTTCCTCCTTCCACCTCCTGCACTGCCACCATGGTGGTTACATCTCCTCCTCTTCATTCCCACGCTCACTCTGTAACCCACATGCCCCTGCAGCGTGGAGTCCCCGCTCAGCAGAGCCGGGACACCTGAGGCCCCCCAGGATCGGAGAGGCCCCTACCCACCTCCCCAGCATCATTCCTCCCAACCCCCACTCCCTTGCTCCATCCATCCCAAAGCACTCAGGTCCCCTGAAAACATCCTGCTACTTTGTGCCTCTAAGCATCTGCCCACTGCCCCAACCACGCAGAGCCTCTCCCTCTAAAACCTCCTCTGCAAGCCCTCCAACTGCCCCCACCTCCCCAAATCTCCCCTCATGGACTTGAGCACTCCCTCCTCTGGGCCCCCCGGCCCCTCTCAGACCTCTGTGATGGCCTTTCTCACCCGACCAGTCAATCCCAGAACACAGGAGAGAACACTGGTTGAGACCAAGGCCCCTAGGGTCATGTCATTTGACCTGGGCTTAAATCCTGGGTCTTTGTGAGTCTTCACTGAAAGGATGGGTGTAAAGCCCTCCCATAGTGTCTGCTGCATAGTAGCTACTCAAGAAATGGAAGTGATTCTTTTTAATACCACCCCCCACAAGATGCAAGCTCCTAGAAGCCAAGACTCATGTCTTATTTATCTTTGTATCCCCAGCAACTAGCATGGGATCTGGCCCGTAGCAGAAGTTCAATAGATTTTTTTTTAATGGAAAGATGAATGGATGTGACTGAAAAAGGAGGAAAAAATATGTAAGAGCTGCCATTTATCTGGTAATTAGGCAGTGACAGAAACAGGCAGAGCACTTTAAAAAGTGATGTCATTTCATCCTCACCCCAACCATGGAGGCAGATTCTATCTCCACAGTTCATAGGAGGGGAAGATGGCTTAGAGAGGTAAAGACACATGCTGATGCTGGTGACATAGGCGATATTCCGAGTCACTTCTCTCTGGCTCTTCTCCCATGCAATTTCCACTTCTCCACAATGCTTCCTAAAAGGGAGCAGGTCAGAATAACAGCCAGCAGCCGAAGGAAATAATAACTGCATTTACTTAGAGTTTGCTAAAGCTGTCAGGAGCTTCAGTTATTATCTCATTTAATCCTCACAAGGAGGGACGCTGCTGTCTATCATCCCCATTATATAGATGAGGAAACTGAGGCATAGGGAGTTTTGGTAACTACCAGCAGATGCCCGGCTCTTTACTACTGCATGAGCCATTCTGTCCCCCAGATGCTGGTGGTACCTAGTGCAGCCCAGATGGACAGACCCCAGAGGAGGAATCTTGGGTCTGAAAGTTGAAAGCAATGGAGGCAAGGAGGCACAAATGCCTCCAGGCGTTCAGAACCAGGGTATTAGGGTGCCCAGGAAATGTTGCCGTTATTACTGTTATTCATAACATACTCTATTATTATTGATGCTGTGTAAGCATATACTATAAAATTACTTACATTGTCCTGCCATGTTATAGTTTTCAGAGCCCTTTTGCATGCACAACCAATTTTTCCTCACCAAAGTCCTTCAAGATATGCAAGGCAGGGGTTATTATCACAACCTTACAAAGCAAATAGCTTCGGAGGAATTAGGCGAATACCCCTAAGGTCATATAGCTAGGAAGTGGTCCTGGGTCCCAACCTACCTTTTTCTGACTCCTGATCTGTGCTGTTTCTCACATACCTGCAGCCTCTCTGAGACCCTGTGTTGTGTCGCAGGAGTATTGTTTAGTAGGTTGATGGGAGTGTCGGCAGAGGAGGATGGGAGGAGAGAAAGTAGGACGATTAGGGAGCTCAGAAGGGAGGCTCTGTCCTGCTCTGTGGCATCAGGACAAGACAGAACAGGACGAGACAGTCCAGGCCCCTCTGGGCCCCTCCCGGTGTCCCAGCCTCTGCTCAGAGCTGCACGCCAGGCGGGCAATCCAGATGCTGACACAAGATGGCGCCCTTGGCTAGGGAGCTGACTGGAGCGGTGGGGGTGGGGGCCAGGCTGGGGACCCGCAGGACAGCAGACAAGGTGACCGGCAGTTTCCACCCAGCCTCTGGTGAGGAAGGGCTGTCTTTCAGAGAGGCTCTTCCAAGTCTCCTCTACTGAAATCTTAGGAAAGTCCACTCAAATCCTCAGACAATGGAGCCACATGCTTAATCAGAGGTGCACACTTACGAGCAGTCCGGCGCATCCAAACATGGGTGACTGCAGATTCTAACCACAGTCCAGGCCTCCTAAATGAGGCCCCAGAAGTGCAAGGCAGTGGGTTTCAGCAGAGATCTTTCTAAAGTTTACTGGGCACTTCCAAAGGGACAGGCACGATGCTAAGTGCTTCCTCTGCGTGTAAGGTTGTCAGATAAAATGCAGGACACCCAGTTAAATTTGAATTCCAGATAAACAAGGAATAATTTATTAGGATAAGTATCTCCAATTTACTGTATGGAGCAAACTTATACTAAAAAATTATTCCTTGCTTTCCTGAAATTCTGATTTAATTGAGCATCCTGTATTTCTATTTGCCAAATCTGGCAACCCTAATCTGTATTATTTCATCCTTATAAGCCCTGAGGAGGAAGATTCTGCAACCATCTTCACTTTAACCTGCGTTGTAACCAAGGTTCCAAGAGGTGAAGGAACTCGCCCACGGTGCACAGCAGGTGAGCAGAGGGGCTGTCATCCCAATCCAGCTTCTCACCAGCGCCTGCATCTGCACCCACCCTCACCAGCTTCCTCTCTAATCAACACAAGGGACAGAGGAAAAAAAGACTGAATTCCTCTGTTCTATCGGGGAAGTGGCCAGTTAAAATGGTCTCTGAAGGCACCAAATGTAAATATCCTCAATGTGAGAGAGGTTCCATTGTAAAAACGAGAAAGGGTCTAATAAATCATCCACCTGAGAGGCAGTTGAGCTTTGGGGCTAAAGTGTGGTCTTTGGAAACACACTGTTGGGTAAAAGCCCAGCTCCGTTCGTCACTTGCTGGAAGACTTTGGGAAAATGATTTTTTTTTAAATAAATTTATTTATTTATTTTTGGCTGCGTTGGGTCTTCGTTGCTGCGCGCGGGCTTCCTCTCGTTGCGGCGCACGGGCTTCTCATGGCAGTGGCTTCTCTTGTTGCAGAGCACAGGCTCTAGGCGCGTGGGCTTCAACAGTTGTGGCCCGCGGGCTCAGTAGTTGTGGCCCGCAGGGTCTAGAGTGTAGGCTCAGTAGTTGCAGCGCACGGGCTTACTTGCTCCGCGGCACGTGGGATCTTCCTGGACCAGGGCTCCAACCCGTGTCCCCTGCATTGGCAGGTGGGTTCCTAACCACTGCACCGCCAGCAAAGTCCCCACGGGTAAGTGATTTAACTTTTCTTTGCTTCGGTTTCCTCATTAAGAATATGAGGAGACTTCTACAGGATTTTGTAACCAATAAATAGTGTCTGGAGAGGGGGCTCGTGGAGAAAAAGAAAAAGGAAAAGGAGGGAGATGAGAAGAGAGAGAAAGAGGAGAGTTTTGAAATAGAAAGATAAGGAGCTATGAGTGTGTTTGTACATCTTTTAAAGACCAATTAACTAAAAATGCAAACTTCGTGACCATGCTGGGTCAGTCTCCTCTCCAAGACCAGAGCTAGCTGCCCAGACGAGACTTAAAGATGCTAGGGGCACACAGCGGCGTTTGGGCGCCTGCAGTAGAGTTGAGGGGCCTGAAAGATTCAGGGGGCCCGGCTCGGGCTGGTGGCTTGATTACAAGCTGCTGCCCCAGACGCGGACTCTTCAAAGTGCAGCCAAGACAGGAGGGGGTGCGAGTCCCGGCTGCCTCCGTGGGGATGCCGCGACAAACTCGCGCGCCTCCAAGTTAACTTCTCCCTGGGACTCGGCTGGGAGGAGAATCCGTGAAGCTCGCGTCCTGGTGGGGGTGGGCGGGAAGGGGAGCAGAGCCCACGGGACAGGGAAGGGGCGGGGTGAAGGCAGGGAACGGGGCGGGATCCTAAGGGCGTGGGGGATTGGGCTGGGGTGGAAGGGAAAAGAGATCTGGGGAGTTGCAAAAAAAAAAAAAAAAAGAATATGAGGAAATAGTAGGGTTGTTATAAGGATTAAATGAGGTAATACACGTACAGCACTTAGAACAGTGCCGGGCACTTGCAAGCACCCAAAAAATATATATATCAGCTCTGTGTATGTAGTCCGCCTCCTTTACTTCATGAAGGACACCACCGAAGCCCGGGGAGGAAGATGCCTCGCTCAGGGCCACACAGCAGGGGAGTGGCCAAGCTGAGCCTCAATGCCAGGGCTCCACACTGAAGGTGGTAGGGAAGAGCCCAGTTCCAGATCTTCCGATCCTAGTTTCTCCCATGACAGGTGGTACGAAGGAATCCTACTGCTTCTGAGGTCATTCACACAATTTAAATCTTCTGGTTCTTTTTCTCCAATACGATAGCGTAAATTCATTTCATTCCCTCCGCAAACATTGACTGAGTGGCTGCCACATGCCAATCACTGTGTTAGGCACACAGGATAGAAAAGCAAATAGATACCAAGAGACACTGGTGTGATTAGCACCAAGAGTGGGGAGGCCAAGGCCTGTGGAGGTCAGAGGAGGGCCACCTGGCCAGCAGGTGGGAGTGACGGAGAGACAAGTGATAGTTGATCTGGGCCCTTCAGGACAAAGGTGGTTGGCCAGGTAAAGAAGGGGCAGGAAAGGCCTTCCAGGGTGAAGGAACAGCCTGTGCCAAATCCTAGAGGCCGGACCCCAAAACATGCCATCCTCTGCATGACCCATGACAAGGAGACCGGAGTTATATCCAAGTGAACCAAACTCTCCCCACACTGCCTGGTCAGGGCAGTGTAACAAGCTCCCTCCACTGGGATGGCTGCTCCATGGTGAAGAAGCAGCCAAGCCAAAGATGTTCTCATGTCATAAAGAAACCACTGCTCACCCAAACTGCTAAGCAGGACCCAAATCAATGGCACTTAAGGAGAGACTCTGTCTTGGAGATGGGCTTGGATTTGCCCTTTGTGCTGTTTTGAATGTGAATTCATCCACCATTGGGTAAATGAACCTGGGATGGAGGCCAGGTATCACATCACATCTAAACAGTCATCAGAATAAAAGCTGGGTGTCAGCTGAAGGCAGATCTTCAGCAAATCTCTACTTGTTTCATCTTGACATGCTCGATGCAGAAGAAATATTTTAATCGCTATCAGGTCAGAGAAGCGGGCAGCTTGGCACTTTGAAGTCTGTGTGGCTACAGCCCCCGGGTCGCAGAGTTTCCTCCAAATGGCTTTGTGCTCACTTGGACCTTCCTCTGAATGTCATTACCACCAAGGTCATTGGCAGCACTGCATCCCTGAGGGGCCAGGGGTATTTGCTGGTAATTGGATGATATTTCTTCCAGGGTCCTAAGGGAGCCTCAATTGTGTGAATGCCAGGAAGTCTGAAATGCCTGCATTGCTAAAGCCATTGACCATAATCCGTGCCCAGAAGCTTCCTCCCCTGCAGGTGCTCTCCCCTCTGCTACTGGGAGGCCTCCCCACCTCCGCTTCCTAGGAGAGAAGGAGGTGGATTTGAATGTGAAATCAGTCTTTACTTAGTCAGTGTCTTCTGGAGTGTGACCCCAACATCATTCTAGTGGACTTGAGGTTTCATCTGCGGCTGAAGGCGGGTTATAGCCACAAGCTGTAAATGGCACCACAGCCAGCCAGCTGTCCAGGTCAAAACTATGGGGGCCATCTTTGACTCCTACCTGTCCCTCAGCCCCCGCTGGCCATGAAGACTTGGAGCTACTTCCCTTCCAAACCTCTCTCTGCCCACTTTCTCCACCACCACTCACTACCACTCTGGTCAAAGCCACCATCGTCCCAAGCCTGTGCACCATCTTAGCCACCTAGCAGCTTGCCCGATGGCCTACAGTCCTATCCCACAGTGATCTATTTGCAGTTCTATGACTAGAGTGATTATTCTGAAATTAGAATAGCATCCTCCTGCTTAAAACCCTCCCAGTCATTCATTCATTCACTCAGTCAGTTATTCGCTTCTTCAATAAATAATATTTGGTCCACCACATGCGAAACATTATGTATTATATCATTTGGAATATGTCAAGACAGACAAAGGCCCTGCCTTCATAGCATTTACCTTCTGGTGCATGTATACTGAGAAATATACAAGTAAACATGTGATAGATGTCAAGTAGTGGTAAGTGCTAGGAAGAAAAATAAAGCAGAGAAGGAGATAGAGATTGATGGAGAAAATGGCCATTTTCTCTAGGATGATCAGGAAGGCCTCTCTGAGGGATGTTTGAATAGAGACCTGAACGAAGTAGGGGCTCAGAGCTACATGAGATGTGTCCTGGGTAAAGTCTGGTTAAAAAGAGCAACAACTTGAGTGCAAAATATCATAGTTAATGAAAAACAATATCCCATAGGAAGCAGTATAACATTTTCTGAGTGTATAAAACTTAGCCAAAGAGAGTAGGTAGGTCATCCTTGCAAAAACCTAGGAGATGTTTAGAAAAGTTTTCATTAGCTATATAACCTTCCTCAACTGACTTAGCCACTCTGTTTCTGTTTTATCGTCTATAAAATGGAGATTCTATCATTAATACCTACTCATAAGGTGGTTATAAAGATGAAATGAGTTAATGCATATAACATGCTTTAGCATGGCCCCTGGTCCATGTCAGCTATGCTTGGGATCTCATATCATCACTTTTTAATGGGGATCAGGATTCCTTGGAGATGGATGAAAATATGCACATGTACACACACAATTCAGCCCACAATTTTGGATGTTCACAGATTCCCTGAAGCACATCCACAACTCTCCCCAGTGGACAGAGCTCGGAACACCCAACTCCAGATTCAACTAGAGAAGCTCCATGTTCACCTGTTTTACATATTTGCATATTGTATTTCTATGCGTGATTTCATTGCAAGAAAGGAGCTTTTTTTTTTTTTAATATGAAAAGTGCTCATCTTTCCCCTCTCATTTTGCAGATGAGGAAACTGAAGGTCAGTGAGGGGAAGACACACAGCCCAAGGTCACAGAGTAAATTAGGGGCAGAGTCAGAACTAGAATCTAGATCTCTTGTCTTCCAGGTTAGTGGGAGATATGAAAGGGAAGCTGGCAGAGGCCTCATTGGGTAAAAATGGTCCCACTGGACTGGGCACAGTTCAGTGGACGAGAACATGCGTTTGGGAGACAGACCTGGGTATGAATCCTGAATTGACCACTTACTCACCTTGAATAAGTTTCTTAACCTCTCTGAATCAATTTCCTTGTCTCTAAAATGATGTAAAAAATACTAAGGTGTCTCAAAAGTCCTTTCTCATGAAGGGGCAGTGCTGAGCATGGGATGGAAAAGGCAATTCATATAAATATGTTTGACATCACTTTCAAATATGTCTTAGAGCCCTCCTGACCATGCTTGTCTCCGTTTCTTTTGGATAAAATCCTAGAGTGATAAGATAGTCACTAAATAAATCTGTGAGGTTGAAGGGAGCAAGTGCTTGATGTGCAAAGAGCATCAAGGGCCCCTGGGGAACATGTCAGGGGACTAGATGTGGGGGATCTCTGCAGGGGCTCGGCACCTGTTCCTTGTAGTGTTGCCTTGTATGCCACTCTCTGGAAACTTCTACCTGGGGCAAGATAATTCTGTTGTTGCATTTATTGCTCATAAACTGCATGCTTAGGGGAAAGAAATTTTGAGACACACTAATAATATCAACTTCATAGGATTTTTGTGATGTTTGAAAAAACTAATGGATGTAACGAAGTTCACTCTGTGCTTGGCATGGAGTAAACTCTTAATAAGTGAATGCTGACTGAGGTCACTGTCATCATTGAAAGCAAAACCCAAAAATGATGGGGCATAGTCTGTGTCATTTGCCACAGAATCCCTCAGCACCTGGCACAGTACCTGGCACATAGTAGGAGCTCAATAAATTTTGGAAGAATGACTATATAGACAGGGTGGAAAGATGAACACCAGAAGGGAAAAATACTTATTGGATTCATTATAAAAAATATACTGGACTCAATAGGAGCATAATAGAGAAGTTTTTACAAAACTCTTGAGAAAATTCCTCATTTGTGCAGTCAGCGCACAATTAGTGAGAGCTCTCTCTGTTCCAGGCACTGTTCCCGGTGTGGGGTCAGAGCAATGAACAAAGGAGACAGGATCTCCTTTCTCATGGAGCTCACATTCAAGTGTGGGGAGACAGATAATAAATGAATAAACATATAATATGATATAGTAATAAGAGCTATGAAGAAAAATAAAGCAGAAGAAAGAATTTAGGGAGTAATGGAGATGCTGTTATAAATAGTGAAAGCCTCTCCAAAAAATGACATTTGAGCAGACACATGAGTGATGCCACGTGGATATCTGAGGGAAGAGCTTTCCACACTTGGAAATAGTTGAAAAGAGAACAAATGCATTTCATCCAGTACCTACGCCTCATTTTCAATCTACTGAAACAAAATAAAGATTCTTTGTAGTGCGTGCGTCACCTGAAAGTTGAACAGAAACCTACTCCACATGAAAGGCAAACCTTTAGTTAATCTGTTTTCATTGTTATTGAAATCTTAAGTACCTCCTTTATCACAGATGGCTCCAGACCTGCAGGGAAATAGATGCTTTAGAAACACAATTCCAAATGAAAAACAAAACAAAAAAACCCCAGCAATGATAATGGCCTCACAAGAAATAACTTGAAATTGTGGGTGTGCTGCTTGATGAGCTTAAACAGTTGGAGGCAAATGATGCAAGCTCCCAAAAGGAAGATATTCATATGAATCATTACACAAATCCCATGTTGTAGCACATCAGACTCAGCAATTTTCTGTTTGGGAAATAGTCATCCATTCACTCGAGAAACATTATGGAAAATCCGATTATTTGTAAAACTGAGTGATTGTTTTGTGGCTTGAAAGATTAGTTGAACCCAGATCTAACTTACGGAGCTTTAATCTTGCCCCAGGTTGGCACACTTTTATCATTTATTTTAATTTTATTTATTTTTATTTTTATTTTTCAATTTTATTTTTTCTTCCATTTCCAGTCCATTCCCATTTCCCCATAGGCACTGTTCTCAGGTTCTCTATCCATTTTATTTATACTTATAAATTCATTTATATAAACAAGATATGATATTGCTATGTGTGCATATTTAATGTACATAAGTGATATATTGCTATATATCTCATTCTGCTTCTTTGAGATCTATTCATGCTGATTAATGTAGATCTAGTCCTCTACTTTTTGACTGTTGCATTACATTCCATCATTTACACATATTTTATTTAGTAATTCCTTATATGGGAATTTGAGATTAACATATACACGCTGCTGTATTTAACCATCAAGGACCTACGGTATAGCAGGGAACTCTGCTCAATATTCTGTAATAACCTAAATGGGAAAAGAATTTGAAAAAGAATAGATACAAACACATGTATAACTGAATCACTTTGCTGTACACTTGAAACTAACACAACATTGTTAACAATCCTCCAATATAAAATAATTTTTTTAAAGGCAAAAAAAGAAATTTATTTCTAATTCTGTTATTATAAACTAATGCTGCAATAAACAATAAATAAACATATATAGCCCTTTGTGCACTTAATCAAGAATTTCTCTGGGATTTATACACAAGACAGGATGTGCAGCATAAAGTAATATGCATTTTGTCCATATCACTAAATACCCCCAAATTGCTCTCCTAAATGACTGCACCAATTTTCACTCCCCCAACAATGCATAAAAGTTACATTTTCCCCACATCTTTGGTAATTTGATATTAGCCCATGTTTTTTCTTTGGCTGTAAAGTTGTATTTCTAGCTTTATTTTGCATTTCTCTGATCATTAATAAGGTTAAACATCTCTTTATCTGTTTATTAGCCATTCTGTTCTCTGGTTTCCTCTTCTGTGACTTGCTTGCCCATACCCTCTCCTTTTCACATTTTTATATAAAATTCTCCTCTTCCTTTTTTTTTCCTAGGTTGTATGTTTCAGATATTAATGTCAGTCATATATGTTAAAAACATATTCTTCCAGTCTGTTAATTGCATTAACTCAGTCTCTGGTGCTCAACTTTCCTTTCTTAATTTAAACAAACAAACTCTGATTTTAACTGGACACAAGGCTTCCTGGCAGAAAGACTACATTTCCCAGCATACCTTGCAGGGGTGGCCATATGACTAAGTTCGACCAATAGGATATAAGAGAAAGTATTATGGGAAATTTGCAGAAAATATTCTTAAAGAGTAAGAGCTTCATTCTTTCTTTTTCTCCTTCTCACCATTTGGAGTATTGGCTCATGAGTTGGGAGCCATGTGCTAAGGATGGAAAAACCATTATAGAAGGACTGGGTCCCTGATGCCTGCCCTGGACTTCTTCTAGACTGCTTACTTCTCTCAGAGCTAAACCTAAATCTAACTGATACAAGCAAAAGTCTCATTAGTCAAATCCATCTGTTTTCTCCTTTAAGAAATTCTTGCTGATTCCAAAGTCACAGTGATATTTGCATACACTTTTCTTCTAATACTTTTTATAGGTTTGCTTTCTCACGTTGTTTTTAATCCATCAGGAGGTATTCTGACTTTTTTTAGGAGGCTACCTTCACTTTCTTTATGAGTCAGTTCTCTCACCACCATTTATTAAACAGTAATTCATTCTTTCCTCACTGCGTTGTGATACCATCTCCATTGTATACCAGGTTCCCAGCACTACATTGAACAATAGTGGTATTGGGACATATATGAGTGGTTTCCATATTAACTGGAAATCTTTGGGTTTTTTCATTAAATATAGTGTCTGCTACAAGTTTCTGATAGAGAATTTTTATCAGGTTAAGAAAGCTACTTTAATCACAAATAGATGCTTTTCCTGTATCTATTGAAATATTGATTTTTTTTCCTTTAATCTGAAATACCTTGACAGACTCATCTGATGCTAAGCCATCTCTACATTCCTAAACTAAATCCTACTTGGGGTTTTTTGAATTAGGAATTTTGCATCTATAATTATAAGTAAAACTGGCCTGTAATTATTTTTTCTCATAGTGTTCACATCTGGTTATAATATCAAGGTTTAACTAGATTCCTTAACTGGTTGGGCAATTTTCCCTCCCCTCTTCTCTGGGAAAACTTGATATAATATAACTTAGTATAGAAACTAGCTGTTCTCTAAAAGTTTGATAGTATTTACCTGCAAAACCATCCTGGTCTGGTGGTTTTTCTTATTGGATGTGGGAATTGCGTGGGGGAGGGGGAGTGGTAGTGCGCTTACTATCACATTTTTCAACAGTGCCTAGCACTTAATAGGCACTCCATAATTATTAATTGGATAAATGAATATTTTATTTAAATATTTTTCTTCTTCTTATACCATTTTGGGCATTTCTTATTTTTCCAAGAATGTATACATTTTGCTTAGGTTTTCAGTTTTTTGCCATAAAGTTGTTCATAACAAGAGCAGACACTATTGACCACCTCCCCAGTAGTCATTTCCCTACTCCTCCATTTTTCTCCACTCGGTCATATACTTCAGGAAAGCACAGTCAATCTCAGCCTTAGAGAGTGATTTGGACATTGACCCAGGTTTAGCCTATGCCAAACATTGTGGTCTCCTTTTCTTTGTCAGTGATTTGCTTAGATATGAGATTATGATGTAATGGGGCAAAAGAGTACATAGTAGGAGATGAAGGGATATGGGGAAATATTTTTTTTCTCTGACAAAATGGGAAACACAGAAAGAAACATTCTGCCTATGAATGTAGTTGTGACAGTGTGAAGCCTGGAGCTGCTACAGCTATCTTGTGTCCAGGAAGAGAGCTCGTCTATGGATGAGTCTGATGCACTCAGTATGGAAAAGTAGAAAGATAGAAAGAAACTTGACTTTGATGACTTAATGAAGGTGCAGCTAACCCATTCCTGAATTATCCTACTTTGGGGCTTCTTGTTATATAAAGTAATAAATTTCTTATTCTTAAAATCAGTTTAGATAGATTTCTTTTTTATTCATTGCAGCCCAAAGCATCCTGATACAGCAAAAATCATCAACAGTTTTTTGGGTAGTTCTTTGGTTTTATTTTAATAGCTTTTAAATTTCTATTTCTGCTGTGGCTATACTAATTTATTCTTTTTTATTATGTATTTTATTCATCTGTTCTGTCTTTCCCAAGAATTTGTCTATTTTAGTTTTAGGGTTTTTTTCCCTCAAAAACCAACATTTGGTTTTGTTAATTGCCCCCGTCCTACCCTCATCACATTGATATTTGCCCTTATACATACTATTACCTTTATTCTTCAGGGAGATTTACTTTGCTGTTTTCATTTTTCAGCTTCTTTAATATTTACCTCATTTTATTTGCACTTTTTTGCTTTCTAAGAAATGTATTCAAAGCTATAATTTTCTCTATAAGAAATACTTTAGTATCAGCTCACTGATTTTATATATCTGTCTTCAATATTAAATATTTCTTAATTTTCCTTGTCATATCATCTTTACCCCAAGGGTTATTCAGAGATATGATTTTTAATTTTCAGAAATATTTCAGTTCTCCATTTTGTTATTGATTTCTGCTTCTATTGCATTTGATTTAGATGACTGTTCAATATGATGTCTGTCCTTAGGAATTTATTAATCATTGTAGCTTAGTATTATATATAATCCATTTTTCCACATTTCATGTGATTTTGAGAATTGTATTCTGGCTTTGTGTGTGTGTGTGTATATATATGTGTGTGTGTGTGTGTGTGTGTATATATATATATATATATTAGCTTAAGCTCATTAATTGTTCAAAAGTACGTTTACATGACTCAAACTTGAAATGATGTGTAAAGGTATACAGTGAAAAGTTGTTTTCCTACCCAGTTTCCATCCACTGTATGCCAGTCATCAGTTTATCACCTCCCAGCTCTAAATTCACCCTCTTTATGTTGCTTTGTGATACTGGAACTAGACCTTGTCAACATTTCTTCTTTGGCAGATGGTATAATACTAGACCTTGTCAAGTAGAGGAGCCTGAAGGAAGCTGCAAGAGGAAGGGTCTTATCTTTTGATTCTGGTGCTTTTCTTTCTGGCTTCTATAGTGTGGTTGCCAACAGATGGCTTCCTTGCTAGCAGGTGGCTTCTCTGACAAAGATGTGCAGGAAACCCAGTGGTACACACATTCCAGCATCCCATGGCCTATAGCCATGCCTTCTCCAGTGAAGTGTGAATCTCAGCTTTAGGGTGAGGGACTCTTCAAAGTTTGTTCTTCCTTGAGTATACTTCCTCAGCCTTAGAGGTAGCAGCTACTCCCGACATCTGTGTCCTATGTAGTAGCCACTCTACAAATGTGGCTACTTAGATTCGAATATAAATTAATTAAAATAAAGTCAGTTTTAAAATTCAGTTCCTCAGTCATTCTAGCTACATTTCAAGTGTTCAATAGGCACATGTGGCTAGTGACTACTGCATTGGACAGTGCAGATGTAGAATATGTCCATCATTGCAGAATGTTCTATTGGACAGTGCTGCTTTAGCAGCCTCTCTATTTCTCTTAGGAGTTTGTCTCCTTTATTAGTTAATAATTCTTTACATTGTATAAATTAATATACTAGTTACATTACTAGTTAATAATTCTTTATATTATTTCCTATTCTAATTTCTGTGGTTTCTGTCTCCTGATTGACCTGTGAATGATACACATTCCATTTTTCATATGTATCTTTCCAATGTTTTTATGCAAGTATAAGCAAATACAAATATACATTCTTATCTCTACCCCCCCCGCCCCTGCCACAAAACACACACTTATTTACACAAAAATAGCAAACTATGTATACAGAGCAGAAGTTTGACTAACTACTGCTAGCAGACCAAATATAGCTAAATCTGTCCACACCCATATCTTGTCTGATTGCTTTCATGCTACAATGGCAAGGTGAAAGTCAAGCAGTTGCAACAGAGACTGCATGGCTTGCAAAGCTGAAAATACTTACTGTCTGGTCCTTTACAAAAAAAGATTTGTTGATCCCTGTTTTATATCTTGATTTTTAAATTTAGCAGTATATATAGGAGTTCTTTCCCTATAAGAATGTTAGTGCTTCCTCATTCTGCTTTTTTTTTTGAAGCTGTATAATATTCCATTGAATGGACACATCACAATATACTTAAGTTTGTTCCTTTGGTTTAAATTCCATTTTTTTTTCCTATTTCAAGGATTATTTCAATGGATAACCTTGTATATGTACCATTTTGTACACCTGCAGGTATATATACAAAATAAATACCTGGAAGTGAAATTATTGATCAAAGGGAAAAAGCATTTTAAAATTTTGATAAAAATTGTTAATCTACATAGGGATTGTACTAATTTACATTCCAATAAGCAATGGAGTGCCTGTTTACCATCTCATTGTCAAACTTCCAAAATTTTTCGAAATTTGATAGGTTGAAAAAAAGATATTTCAGCGTAGTTTTAATTCACACTGCTCATATCATGAATGCATTGAGCATATTTTTGTGTGTTTATAGGCCATCTTCATGTCTTTTTTTTTTTTTAAGTTTCTGGCCGCACCCCACGGCATGTGGGATCTCGGTTGCCCAACCAGGGATCGAACCCACGCCTCCTGTATTGGAAGGCAGAGTTTTAACCACTGGACCACCAAGGAAGCCCTTTCATGTCTTTTTATGTGTGTGTGAACTGCCTCTTCATGTCTTTGCTCTTTTTGCTTTGATTTTCAGAAGACTTTTGGTCTTGTTCTTATTAATTTCTAGAAACTTTTCATGTATTAGGGAAATTAGTCCTTTGTCTATGATATGTGTGGCAAATAAATCCGCCCAGGTTGCCATTTGTATTTAAACTTTGTTTATGGGGTTTTTAAAAAATGTGGTTAAATTGATCAATCTTTTCTTTTTCAGTTTTTAGATTTTGAGTCAATTAGAAAGTCCTTCACCACCTTAAGGTTATAAAGAAATTTGCTCATTTTTTTCCTAGTACTTTAATGTCTACAATTTTTTAGCTTTAGATCTTTGATCTATTTTTAGTTTATCCCAGCATAACATGTGAGGTATAGCTAAAACTCCTTTTTCAAATTGTTACCCAGTTATCCCCAAACCATTAACTATAAAATTTATCCTTACTCTCACACCTTTAGAATATATTAAACTTCTGTATGAATTTTGGTCTATTCTTGGACTTCCTATTTCGTTCCATTGGTTTGTCTGTTTATATGCTAATTACTCACTATTTTAATTGTTGAGGTTTTAGAATACAGTTTAATATCTGATAGGTCTGGTTCTCCATATTCTTTGTTGTTTATTTTTCCATTTGAACTTTACAAATCAGCTTCTCCAGTTGCAGAAAAAATTCTGTTAGTGTGTTTGCTGAGAATTAACATTTTTATGATGTGTAGTCTTCTTCTTTTTTTTTTTTTTTTTTT